>NC_091451.1:23109108-23432287 GCF_964237555.1 Oryctolagus cuniculus | reverse complement strand
AGAAAAATGGGGCTCGCAATAAGTGCTTGGTGAATATTAGCTGTTATTGTTATGTTTATTTTAATACAGGACATAGATAGTAAACAAGTAAATAGATAAATTTATATTATGAACAGAGCTTTGAAAACTTAGTAAATGGTGCTGTTTAATTTGGGTGGAGAAAGACTGCTGTTTTCACAAGAATAGTCAGAGGTGGCCCCACTAGTGCAAGACCTTTGATCCAAGAGACACAGGGTTAGAAAACTCACTTGAAAACCTGGAAACAACAGTCTGTACAGGCCAAGAGTTGGGGGAAAGTTTGTTATGTTTAGCAAACACAAGAGCTGGTAGGACTGAGGCATGAGTGTGACTTATAAGGGGAGATTCAAGCTGTACGTACAATCTGGTCAGGTCACATAAACCATAGAGAGGTTTTTGCTCTGGAGTAGAAAATTAGGAATAATGTGTGTTTCCTTTAACTGTATTAGGCAGTAATATGCAGTTATTAATATAAGACTTTGGCTTGCAGTAGTAAACAATTTACAGAAAAAGTTTTTTTAGGATCTCAAGTGTGAAGGAATTTCGTTTTCTTTCATATTCATAAATTGTTCTTTCTTTGTCAAAGAATTTCTAAATCATTGAAATCTAAAATGCTTTTTATTTCTTAAGTTTCCAATGGCTTTTTTTTTTTTTCCTTTAAACTGCCACATGGGGCAAGTGTTTGGCACAGCAGTTAAGATGCAGTTCTGCACACCCACCCCAGGTTGCAGTACTTGGGGTCAAGTCCCAGCTCTGTTTCCAATTCCAGCTTTCTGCTAATGCACACCCTGGGAGGCAGTGGGAGATGGCTCAAGTACTTGGGTCCCTGACACTCATTTGGGAGATACAAATCGTGACCCAGGCTCCTGGCTTTGGCCTGGCTTATCCCTGCTATTGTGGGCATTTGGGGAGTGAATCAGCAGATGGAAGTTCTCTGTCTCTGTCTCTGTGTCTCTGCCTTTCAAATAAATAAGTTTAAAAAAAAAAAGGCTGCCATGTAAGTTTTTTTTTTTAAATACTGAGAAGAATAGACGGACATGAAAGTGAATAACACTCTATTTGTCAGGACCTATCACATCAGTAATAAAACTGTTGGCCTAGTAGAAATCATACAGCAGTTCTAAATTATGATAATCAGTGTAAAATAAGTTGTGTATGTAGAATGTGTTTTGTTTTTTCTTTTTTTCCCCATTTTTGGCTTTTTGCAGAAGAAAATGTTCTGGGTTGACTGTGGCACATGTTCATTTTCTTAGTCTATGAATAGAGTTGATGCCAGAAAAGAGAACATTATAAATAGGATGAGGTCAATGAAATTTTCCAGACCCAGTGAATCTGGAAATTATTTGGTACCCTGACTTAAATTCTGATGAATTTGTCATCCAAAATAATGGTTCTAAAGGCAGTTTATATCATCATTAATTTCAAGTCCTAGTGAGCCTCAAAAATAAGAATCATTGATGCATAAGATTCAGTTGGCACAATTTATTTGGATATTGACTTGATTAGAAGATCTCAAATAATTTAAATTTATGCAGTCATGGGAAAATTATTAACTTGCAGCCTGAATGGCAATTTGTGTGTATATTTTAAGTTCCCTTGGTTTTAAAAGCTAAAAGACAAAATCTGAGTGTCCTCCATTTGTAATGTGTGCTGAGAAGGACGTATTGATGTCTGGAATGACTTAATGAGGTTGCTTCTTTTCATTCTTTGCTTTTCCTAAGCCTGCTTGTGTTTAACATTTTAGGTCATTTATAGCAAATATTCTGACCTGGTTCCAAAGGAGGTTATGAATGCAGATGATCCAGACCTGCAAAGACCTGATGAAGAAGCTATTAAAGAGGTAACTGGGAATTGATACATTTAATTATTTTAGATGACTTTTTAATCCTGATTAACTTCCAAACCACTCAGTGCAATGTTTCTTAATTTCAGATAACAGAAAAGACAAGAGTAGCCTTGGAAAAATCTGTATCACAGAAAGTTGCTGCAGCCATGCCAGTTCGAGCAGCTGATAAACTGGCCCCTGCTCAGTATATCCGGTATGAAGCGTGCCTGGAAGTCTTAATTTATTTTCAGACTGGGTTTAGCTTGGGAGTTTTGGTGTTTTTTCCACTATCCTACTTTGTCACAATTATAAATGCATTGTTTGGAATAATGAAGCCTAATTCTTTTTTATAGACAATGAAAGAATTATTTAAAATGTTAGTTATTACGCTGCTTTCAGTTTTTTTCTTGTACTAATCAATAGTTGCTTGCTAGATAGGATGTAAACCAAGTTATTTATAGTTTTCTGTTTATATATAATAGGAATCCTTGTAATAGTTCTGAGATTTGAGGTATTGGACTCAACTAAATCTTTGTGTAGAGAGATGATTCACATACAGATGTTAAGGGAAAATTCAGAGCTGGTAGAGCTGCTGCCATTATTCTCTGTTTTACAACCTATGATTAATCAAAAACTGCTAACTGTAAGTTGCCTGCTGGGATTATTGTAGGTGTTTTGTCCTCAAAAGCAGACTTACCAAATAGGTACTATTTTTCTAAGTCTTTTCTGAAACTGAACACTGCACTTTCCATGTTGGAAAATAAATGAGGCTGGATTATTTGCAAGCTGGTGCCTCTCTAGTTTACATTTTGTTTGTAACTCTGTTCTCTTATTTGTTTTATTGTCTACAATGCCTAATTATTTCATAATTTTCTATTAATACTTTGTGAGAGAGATTGAAAATGTAGTCTAGCTTAAGATTATAATAGAACAAAAATACCTATTGAACTTGTTACTTGAACTAGTTACACCCTTAGTTTTCTTCTGCTTTCTTCAGATACACGCCATCGCAACAAGGTGTGGCTTTCAACTCTGGAGCTAAACAGAGGGTGATTCGAATGGTAGAAATGCAGAAAGATCCAATGGAGCCTCCAAGGTTCAAGTAAGTAGATAGCTTCATGAGAAGAAGACAGAATTTTCTTTTTTCTTTTTTTTAAGATTTACTTATTTATTTGAAAGAGTTACAGAGGGGCCGGTGCCGTGGCTCACTTGGTTAATCCTCCGCCTGCGGTGCCGGCGTTCCATATGGGCACCGGGTTCTAGTCCTGGTTGCTCCTCTTCCAGTGCAGCTCTCTGCTGTGGCCTGGGAGGGCAGTGGAGGATGGCCCAAGTCCTTGGGTCCCTGCACCCACATGGGAGACCAGGAAGAAGCACTTGGCTCCTGGCTTTGGATTGGCGTAGTGCTGGCCATGGCAGCCATTTGGGGAGTGAACCAATGGAAGGAAGACGTTTCTCTCTGTCTCTCTCTCTCACTGTCTGTGACTCTATCTGTCAAATAAAAAAAAAAAAAAATAGAGTTACAGAGAGAGGGGGACGGACAGAGATCTTCTATCCACTGGTTCATTCCCCAGATGGCTGCTACAGTCAGGGCTGAGCCATTCTGAAGCCAGGAGCCAGGAGCTTCATCCAGGCCTTCCACATGCGTGGCAGGGGCCCAAACACTTGGGCCATCTTCTACTACTTTTCTCAGGCTAGGGAGCTGGATTGGAAGTGAAGCAGCTGGGACTTAAACCGGCACCCATATGAGAAACCATTATTGCAGGTGGCAACATTATCCACTATGCTACATCGCTGGTCCCTGAACCACATTCTTGAAGATATTAAAGGAGAAAAGTGTCCCAGATGTCCATTAACAGGTGAAACACACTGTAGTACATCCATGTGTACATGATATACTATTAAGCAATAAAAATGGATGAACTTTTTTTTTTTTTTTTTTAAGATTTGTTTATTTATTTGAAAGGCAGAATTACAGAGAGAAAGAGTTCTTCCATCTACTGGTTCATACCCCAAATGGCCATAACAGCCAGGACTAGGCTAGGCTGAAACCAAGAACCTGGAACTCCGTTCAGGTCTTCCACATGGGTGCAGGGCCCCAAAGACTTGGTCCATCTTCCACTGCTTTCACAGGCATGTGAGCAGGGAGCTGGATCAAAAGTGGAGCAGCTTGAGCCAGTACTGTGGTGTAGCAGGTTAAGCTGCCGCCTGCAGGGCCAGAATCCCATTGGGTACCGGTTCAAGACCTGGCTGCTCCACTTCCGATCCAGCTCTCTGCTGTGGCCTGGGAAAGCAGAAGATGGCCCAAGTCCTCGGGCCCCTGCACCCGTGTGGGAGACATGGAATAAGCTTCTGGCTCCTGGGTTTAGATTGGCACAGCTCCGGCCGTTGCGGCCAACTGGGGAGTGAACCAGCAGATGGAAGACCTCTCTCTCTCTCTCTCTGCCTCTTTTTCTTTCTCTGTGTAACTCTAACTTTCAAAAAATAAATAAATCTTAAAAAAAAAAAATAGTGGAGCTGCTGAGATGGCTTACACAGTCCAGCCCCACAAATGAGCTATTAATGCACACAGTAAATAAATCAGTCTCCAAATAATTACGCTGAATGAAAGAAACCAAGGAAATACAGGTACATGCAATATGATTCCGTTTATATAAAACCCTAGAAAATGTCGAGTAATCTATAGTGACGTATGGTGTATCAGTGATTACCTGTGGGGAAGGAGTAGAGACAGAGTGGAGATGGGGGAAAGGCTGGGCAGAGGGCGTGTAGAAACTTCAGGGAAAAGTGATGTATGTTCGCTATTCAGATTGTGATGATGGTTTCACAGTTACATATTCATGTCAAAATTTAATCAGATTGTATGCTGCGTCTGATTATATGTTGATTATGTTTCAGAGCTGCTTTAAAATTACTTGTGATATAATATTCTGGAGGTAGGATGAGTAGTGACAGTGACATGGTTGGCCATGTTTTACAGATGATTGAAGTCAAGTGAAAGGTCTGTCATAGATGGGTGTTCATTATACAGTCTCTGTTTTTGTCTATGTTTAAAGCTTTAACAAAAAATGAGGAGATACTTGACATGTAATCACTAAGGAGGGAAAGTATGACACTTGGATGTGCTTTGATTTATTCTTTAGGATTAATAAGAAAATTCCCCGGGGACCACCTTCTCCTCCTGCTCCTGTCATGCATTCTCCTAGTCGGAAGGTAATTTTGTTGCTGTTGCTGTTTCTGTTGCGGTCTAAAGTCTTCTACTCAGGATTTTTAGTTTTCTAAGTAACTTCTCTGTATCTACATAGGTATATGTAACCACCCTGACTTGCAGTGTTCTTTTTAATTTGTTTTTCAAGATTAAGTAAGGTCCTAGAAAGACTACTGAATATAGTTTCCAGGAGTGCTTATGAGAATGTATGTTCAGTGTTAGCTATTAGTTTTATTATTAGTAACCTAAACACTGCATTTAGTGGAATAAATAGGGTCTACTGTTTCACATGAAGAATATTAGTTACAGGAAGTAGTACATGAGTTCATCAAGTCTGATCATCTCACTGGTTTTTTTTAGTTATGTCTTACTACCCAAAAGAACAAGTTTTCTTCCAAAAAGAAGCCATATCACTTTTTTTTTTGCCATATCACTTTAAATGTGGGAAAATGTTGGTATTTATAATCATCAAGAATAATTTCCAGATCATTTTCCAGTTTTTACATTAGTCTAAAATTATTAGTAGAATCCATGATTTTGGAACATGGCTGTCTAGTGCTACCAGAACAAATGGAATTTTGGCCTTTATTATGTGTTAGCATGTAAGGAGTATCTTTGAAGAAAAAGGTAATACAGCCAGGTGTTGCTTGACAGTGGGCCTACATTCTGAGAAATGTATCACTGGGTGATTTTGTTGTCATGCAAGCATTATGAAGTGTTTACACAAACTAAGGCAGTTTCAGCATCACTAGGTCCTAGGACCACTGTCATTTGCATACTTTGCCACTAACCATGTGTTATGCAGTTCATGACTAGAATTTTTTAATAAACTAAAAATCAAAATGTTTCTTTTTTCTTAGATGACTGTAAAGGAACAACAAGAGTGGAAGATTCCTCCTTGTATTTCCAACTGGAAAAATGCAAAGGTAATTAAGTCGTGGTGGACTCAGTCCCTTGATTTTATAGCCTATTGGAAAACACCCATGAGAAAGCTACAGTCTGAGTAATTTTAGTTGGAAACTTGGCACCTCACTTAATGAATGTTTTTGAAATTTACATGACCCTATTTCTTTAAAGTAATAGGAATGTTAATATGTCAGGCACATGAATACTATATAGATCTTTAGTGAACTGTGGCTTGGTGACACAGCTCTTTAGAAAACTCAAATTTGTATGTAGAAATTATTTCTGAAAGTAGCTAAACTAGTCTAAATGATCACATGACAAAAGAACAGTAAATGTTTGGATACTTTCACTACTTTAGTTTTCAACCATTTAACTCTATGTATAACATTTGTTATACATAGATTTGTTAAGAATCTAAAATGTGGGGGCTGCTGCTGTGGCTCACTTGGTTAATCCTCCGCCTGTGGCACCAGCATCCCATATGGGCGCCGGGTTCTAGTCCTGGTTGCTCCTTTTCCAGTCCAGCTCTCGCTCTCTGCTGTGGCCCCAGAGGGCAGTGGAGGATGGCCTAAGTCCTTGGGTCCCTGCACCTGCATGGGAGACCAGGAAGAAACTCCTGGCTCCTGGCTTTGGATTGGTGCAGCGCCGGCCATGGCGGCCATTTGGGGAGTGAACCAACCGACAGAGGACCTTTCTCTTTGTCTTTCTCTCTCGCTGTCTGTAATTCTACCTGTCAAATAAATAAATACAATCTTTAAAAAAAAAAAGTATAACTTGTTGAAGGAAGTTATGTGCTCATCTTAAAACAAAAAGGTTGTATGCTAGTCTGATTGGGTTGATTAATATGTATGTAACTAAGTGGTATTTTGAACTGATTCTGTAACACATTGTTTTATTATGACAGCATGGACTAGAAATCAACATTTAGAGGTTTAGTCAGAAATTTGTAAAAATAAAGCTAAGCCTGAAAGTTAGTAGAAGTTGTCATTATTGGAATGGGATGCAGAATTTCAAAATGCAGAGTCTGTTTTCTAGCAAGCTGCTTTTTTTTATTTACACAGAATTCTAAAATTCTGAAAAGTCATTAAGACAGTACAACTATAATTTATTCAGCTTTTGTGAGACTAGTATACTTACCTGAGGAGCAACTATTTAGCAGTAATTTTCTTTCATTCTAATTCACACTTATTAACATGAGAATGCATTTTTCTAGCATACTGTCTGTTTAAATCCTGGCTCATTCACTTGCTACTTGTATGACCTTGGGGACATTATGTAATTCTCTACCTCAGTGTCTTCCCCTGTGAAATGGAAGCAGTGTTACCAGCTTCGTAGAGTTATTGTGAAGGTTGAGTCCAAAGATGGAGAGTACTTAATCCTCCACACAAGACACTCGTTGTTACCTACTATTTTGCATAGCTGCGAAAAAAGATGTAAGAAAAAGAACTAGGTGGTTCTCAAAATGGGCATTTTTAAATTTAAGTAATTTTTGTAGTTCTATAATTGATTGTTTCTATCTGCTTTTACACTAGGGTTATACAATTCCATTAGACAAACGTCTGGCTGCTGATGGGAGAGGTCTCCAGACAGTACACATAAATGAAAATTTTGCAAAACTGGCTGAAGCGCTCTACATTGCTGATAGGAAGGTTGGTCTGTTACAATTGAATTGCTTAATGCTCTTGCTGATTCGTAAATCCTTGTTGGTAACTTAAGGTACTGTTCTTTTAGCTACAGTCCTGGGTACCTAGAGACTCTACCTGTACTTTGTGTGCCAGTGAGGGCAAGTGCTAATTACAGTTCTGTACATGGTCCCAGCCTGTGTACACGTGGACCTACACCCCACCAGTGGTGATCCAGCTGCCTGACAAGATGCCAGAATAGTGATTCCCTGGGCTGCTCCTGTTTGGTGAAGACTGCAAGGTGTCACTCCAGATTTCATAGTCTTCCTCTATTTTAGATGTAGATGTCCCCAAAAGAGCAGTTGCAAGGAAGGGCGATTAAATATTCGGAATAATTAAATTCTACATAAAATAGCACTAATAATACTGGCGATTAATGCTATCTACTAAATGTTATGGTATTAATATGTGACCTTCAAGTTTATACACATCATGGTATGTGTTTAAACCAAAGGAAAAAAATATGTCTTCCTCTCTCTAGCAGACATGGGCTAAGGTTTTACCTTGAGTTCATGTGATTGATTTTGAAGATGTAACCAGTCCATGTTATGTTAATGATAGTGAAAATTGCTTTATTGGAGTCTTTTTAATTTTATGTAAGATTGTTTTTGAGAAAGCATTAGTGAAATACTTGACTTAAAAGACTGATTGAGGCCACTATAGTTCTAGCCACAAAGCAATCCCCAGGATGAAAAGCTTAGCTTTGCAGTGTCTTCCAGGCAACAGGATATCTTTACTGGACAAGAATCTGTGTTTTAATCTACAGGAACAAACCTGGCTTCTGCATAATTGCTCTGAGAAGCCAGACCAGGGAGTTAGATTGGTAGCTTTTAATATTTCTCCCATGATAGTGTCAAATTTAGCATCTAATTTTTCTAATAGGCTCGTGAAGCTGTGGAGATGCGTGCCCAAGTAGAGAGAAAGATGGCTCAAAAAGAAAAGGAAAAACATGAAGAGAAGCTAAGAGAGATGGCCCAGAAAGCCAGGGAGAGGAGAGCTGGGATCAAAACCCATGTGGAAAAAGGTAGGACATTCTCATTACTAAGTTTTTATTTTCTGAACAATCTGTATCTCATTTTAGAAAATCTTTTTTTAACTGTATGCAAAAGTAGGAAGTACATATAATGAAAATTTATATATTTCAGAAATAGTGTAGAAATGGAGAGTACCTCTGTCTTAATAAGCTGAAGCAGCAAAAAAATTGAAGTCTGAGTATCTAGATGGGCCTCCTATAGTACTATTCTAGAAACTTTTATAAGGTTCTAAGTGATTTACTTTTTTAAAAAAATCACATTATTGTTCAAATGATAGGCTTGCTTTTCTCCTATTTTGAGATTTAGAGAAATAAGATCTCCAGATGAACAACTCAGTCCTCCCACATAGTAAAGTGATCTACAGGTTTTTCTATCTTATAATCATTAATTTTGCCAATACTTTCTCTGTCTTTATTTGGTAGTCTACATTGGTATATTCATTAAATTAGGGTGAGAAGACAGATTCTAATTCAAGAAAATTGATGAGAATGGTTTCTTTTTCATTAATAAATCTTATAGTAGTACAATTATTTTATTCATTAAGTTCATGTTGAACACCTTCCGTGTGCCAGGTAGTACAAGGTTTTCTGTGAGACTGTAGTGGTGGTGGGGTGGGATAATGTAGTCAGCGTTCCGGAGAGTATAGACAGACTGCAAAGCTAATCATGTGGTATAGTAGAAGGTGAAGATTACTGTGAAAAAAATAAAACAAAAAGTGCTTGAGAGGGTAGTTATAATAGACCTCATTTCTGAGATGGTAACATTATTGTGGAAACTTACAGGAAGGGGCAAGGTTTTGGGTGCTGCATTTATTTATTTATTTATAAAGATTTATTTATTTGAAAGGTGGAGATAGAGAGAGGCAGAGGCAGAGAGAGAGAGAGAGAGGTCTTCCATCCGCTGGTTCACTTCCCAGATAGCTGCAACGGCTGGAGCTGCACCAATCTGAAGCCAGGAGCCAGCAGCTTCTTTCGGGTCTCCCACGCAGGTGCAGGGACCCAAGGACTTAGGCCATCTTCCACTGCTTTCTCAAGTCACAGCAGAGAACTGGGTTGGAAGTGGAACAGCCAGGACCCAAACCAGCACCCACATGGGATGGTAGCACTGCAGGCAGCAGCTTTATGCCACAGCACCGACCCCAAAGGGTGCTACATTTATAATGCATCTTGGGACACCTGCATCTCATATTGGAGTGCCTGGGTTCAAGTACCAGCTCCACTTCCAGTTACAGCTTCTTCCTGATGTGCACCATGAGGCAGCAGGTACGAAGTACTAAGGCCTAAGTACTTGGATCCTGACACCCCCATGAGAGGCTTCGATGGAGTTCCAGGCTCTTGGCTTCAGCCTGGTCCTGCTTTGGCTGTTTCAGGCATTTGGGGAATGAACCAACAGATGGAAAATCTGTCTGTCTCTCTTCCCCCTCTCCCCTACCCCCGTCTCTTTCAAATAAATACATTTTGTAAAAATTTTAAATGCAGCTTCTAAAAAAAACTTGAAGGAATTAAGCTGTGTAGGTATGTAAAGGAAGAACACCCCAGTGAGAAGGATCAGCAGGTATGAAGTACGGAGCGTGTGCCTGTGGTGCTCAGGGCAAAGCAGAAAGGCCAGTGCGGCTGGATTACAGTGAGAAAGAGGAGGAAAGTGAGGTGTTTAAGGTGGGTGGGAAGAGTGGTGGTCAGATCAAAAAATGTGGCTTTTTAATCACTTGAAGGGTATGCTTATGTTTCATTACAAGGGAAACAAAGTTTGGAGCAGAGTGACATGATCTGACATATATTTTTTTCCCTAGTTTTATTGATGTATAATTGACAAATGAAAATTTTACATATTTAGGGTATACATGTTTTTATATATGTGTGTGTGTGTATATATATATATATATTCATTCTACCATCAAGCCTAATTAACAACTCAGTCACTTCATATAATTTTTTATTTTCAAGTATACAGTGCAGTTTTTTGTTTTTTGTTTTTTGTTTTTTTTTAATTTTTATTTGACAGGTAGAGTTAAAGACAGTGAGAAAGAGACGGAGAGAAAGGTCTTCCTTCCATTGGTTCACTCCCCTAATGGCTGCTACAGCCAGCACTGCGCCGATCCGAAGGCAGGAGCCAGGTGCTTCCTCCTGGTCTCCCATGCAGGTGCAGGGACCCAAGCACATGGGCCATCCTCCACTGCCCTCCTGGGCCACAGCAGAGAGTTGGACTGGAAGAGGAGCAACCAGGACTAGAACCCAGGGTGCCGGTGCCACAGGCGGAGGATTAGCCAAGTGAGCCACGGCACCAGCATACAGTGCAGTACTGTTAATTACAGTCACCAGGCAGTATAAAATTTTGGATCCTTTAACAAAATTTACCCTAATTTAAAAGGTTCCCTTGACTGCTCTATTTAAAAATAGAAGACTATAGGGTAGGCGTTGTAGTGGAGCTGGTTCAGCTACTGCTTGCCAATTCCTGCATCCATATCAGAAATCCAGTTCAAATCCCAGCCATTTGAGGAGTAAACCAGCAGATGGATAGTCTGTCTCTTTGTCTCTCCCTCCCTCCCTCTTTTTTCCTCTCTCTCTCTAACTCTGCCTTTCAAATAAATAAATCTTTTCCCCAAAAAATGGATGACTCCAGAACACCTGAGCAATTCAAAAGGATTAATTTGCCATTTTCCAATATTGGGAAGTTGACCATATACAGATAGTGAGAGGGAAAAATGAGTTCAGCCACGGGCATGTTCACTTTAACCTGGGGGTAGGGGTAAATCAGGTAATTGGTTAGAGGAGCTTCAAGTTCAACTATAGCTAGGGTTCTAAGTAGTAATTATTTACCTGAATCATACAAGGTGTTTCAAAAATTTTTGGGGAAATGCATTTTATGAAAATCTATACATGGATTTGAAATTTTTTTGCACCAAAATAAACATCCTTTGATTCCACTTTCGGGTAGGCATTTGGTGCAGCAGTCAGGTCACCACTTGGGTGGTGACCATATTGGAGTGCCTCGTTCAAGTCCCAGCACCTTCACTTCCGATGGGCCCAGCTCTGGCCATTTTGGCCATTCTGAGAGAACCTGCAGATGGAAGATCTCTCTCTCTCTCAGCTTCCTGCTGATGTTCACACTGGCAGGCAACAGATCATGGCCCAAGTACTTGGATCCTTTCCGCCACGTGAGATTCACATTGAATGCCAAGCTCCTGGCTCAGTCCTGACCTTTGTAGGCATTTAGGGAGTAACCAGAAGATAGAAGATCTCTGTCTTGCTGTCTGCCATTCAAATAAAATGAAAATAAACAAGTAATAGTTTTCAGAAGGTTTTTTACAAATCCAATTTTTACAAACTTTTTGAAGTGCTCTTGGAGATCATCACAAGTGGCCAGAGAGAGCTGTTTGCCTAATGTATGCCTAACCACGCAGTTAATTAAAAGTAAAGCTTACTGTATCTTAAGTTCTGCAGACTGATAAGAAAGAAGGAAAGAAGAAAAAAATCAGAATGGTCCTCAAAGAGTTATTTAGAATTTTGAAAAATCTGTTGCTAAGTTAGTAAAAGCTCACATTTACTGAGTGTTTATCAAGGCAGGCACCACTCTGAGTACTTTACATGTGTTACTTAATAGAATCACAGTGGCAGTCTGTACTGTGCAGTGGGACTGTTATTGTCACTGTTCCACAGAAGAAAGCGTGTACCAGGTCACACTGCCAATCTAGACAGGCTGGCCCCGGAGCTCATGCTGGTAACTATACTATATCCCCTCAGACTGGCGAGGGTAGAAAAATGAAGACAAATATAACTGCCATAGAGATCAAGATGCAGTCAGGAGGCTGGCGCTGTGGCATGACTGGTTAAGCCGCTGCCCACAATGCTGACTTCCTGTATGGGAGCTGGTTCAAGTCCTGGCTGCTCCACTTCTGATCCAGTTCCTGAAGATGTGTTTGGGAAAGCAGTGGAGGATGGCCCAAGTACTTGGGCCCCTGCACTCATGTAGGAGAGACCTGGGTGAAGCTCCTGATTCCTGGCTTCAGATGGGCCCAGCTCTGGCTATTTCAGCTATTTGGGAGTGAACCTGCAGATGGAAGATTTCTCTCTCTCTCTTTAACTCTGCCTTTCAAATAAATAAATAGATATTTAAAAAAAAGATGCAGTCAGCCCTTATGAACTATAAGCAAAAAGGTCTTTATTCAGTAGAATCTCTGAAAATATAAGGAGACTAATACATAATTTTTTTCTTGACATTTTATTACAAAAAGCCTCAAACATTTATAAAAGTTGAAGGAACTGTATGATGAACAACTGCTATCCCCACCACCTACATTCTACTGTTTATAATTCTTAGCAGTTTACATAGTTAAATTTGCTTTATCACAAATGAAGATGCTTAAAAAATTTCATAGAGAATATAATTTAAAAGGTAAGTTTATTTTGGTGAAATTTTTTTTCAGTTGGTGTAATTTTTTTCATGATACGCAATTTTCAAGAACTGAAGATCACTCATGCATAGATTTCAATTTTTTTGCACCAAAAAGAGTTGTCTTTGAATTCCATTTCCATGAGTTTTTGGAAGTCCTCTCCAGTGTGTTCATATCTCTATCCATGTATCACCATAATATTTTGATGAATTTTAAAGCAAGTAGAAGATAGCAGGACACTTGGAATCTAAACATTCTCGCTTCATGCATGATTCTGGAATTAGTTGTAAGGTTAAAAAGACTGGTATGACTACAGAGAAGTTCTTGAAATTTTTATCTAAGGTTAAGGAATATTCTCTTGTTCAAAAATTTTCAACTTTGTTCACACAGAGGATGGGGAGGCACGTGAGAGGGATGAAATCCGGCATGATAGGCGAAAAGAGAGACAGCACGACCGGAATCTTTCCAGGGCAGCTCCTGATAAGAGGTGGGTGCTATTTAAAATAAATACAGATCCTCACAAGTGCCTTCTTACACCTTTTAGGGCACCGTTTTAATTCATGGAGATCAGTTTTGGTTCTTTCCCTTTCCAATTTACTTTGGTAATTTAGTAGATTAGCCCCTGATTTTCTTGCACTGAAGTACTTTGTCCTAGCAAAATTGATTATCCCTAGATATAATCTTTCTATTTTATTTTTTTAATATTTATTTATTTATTTATTTTGGACAAGCAGAGTGGACAGAGAGAGAGAAAGGTCTTCCTTTGCCGTTGGTTCACCCTCCAATGGCCACCACGGCTGACGTGCTGTGGCCAGCGCACCCCGCTGATCCGATGGCAGGAGCCAGGTACTTCTCCTGGTCTCCCATGGGGTGCAGGGCCCAAGTATTTGGGTCATCCTCCACTGCACTCCCTGGCCACAGCAGAGAGCTGGCCTGGAAGAGGGGCAACCGGGACAGAATCTGGCGCCCCAACCGGGACTAGAACCCGGTGTGCCGGCGCCGCAAGGCGGAGGATTAGCCTAGTGAGCCACGGCGCCGGCCCCTAGATATCATCTTTTCTTCTATTATCTTGTAGATTGAGTTAGGGTTGAACAGGATAGAGATATAGAAAAGAAAATTGAGGTCACATTGATGAGAAGTAGTGAATTGGAATGTCTGGTCTGTGTGTTCTTGGCCTGCTCTGAGTGGTGAGCGGGGTCTATTATGGCCTTGTTTCTCCTGACAGGAAACGAGCTGCCACACTTTTATTGAGATATTTTGTATGCAGAGCCTCATGTCCAGTACAGTGCAGAAGAGCAGGTGTCAAAAGAACTGAAAATCAGATCTTTCTCTTGAGTAGTGTAACTTAAAATTCAGAAAGACAGTTACATAAAATAATTTGGGAAAATTTACTGGGCATGCATGATGATTACAAACTTGGATGAAACCAAAACATGTATGGAGACCATAAAGTGAAGTAGGAATTGGAGAAGCTTGACTCACCAAATGCTCATGACCAAAATTGGTAAATTGAAGAAATATTATAATATAGAGGTGGAATTGATGAAGGTTAAATGCAATATGAAGCTATTTGCTTCCCAAGTAAATGGTTTTCCATATTGTGATCACCCTATGAACATGCAGTCCCTCTGTTCAAATTGTATTTGAGAGTGAACGTTCCTGCTAGTGTTGTTCTTAGTTAGTGAGCATATTTTATTTCCCTAATGAAGTCATGGAGAAGCAGAGAATCTGAATTTAGTTGTGAGCAAAAGTTACAATGTAGAAGAAAGGGGAAGGAAATGGAGTGTGTTCAATTAATGACACTATTGGTTGGAAATCCCTAAGTTGTAAGAATTACAATGACTCCATAGATAAATTGGGCCCTTAAAACCAGTAAAGTGACTATGAGAATGAATAAGATAGAAAAGCTGTAAACTTAGAATTGGATGAAAATCAAGTTTTCTATAGAAATCACTGTAGGAACTGAACGTCTATTAAAGTAAGTGGTGACAGTTACCATGGTTTCATGGGAATGTAGATTGCATAGTACTGAAACAGCAGGAGAATTAAATTAACACGAATGCCAAAAATCATACTGAATAATCCAGCCATTGACATGTTTTCCACAAAAATGCTACTCAGACAAAATTACTTAACGTAGTTAGGTAAATGAGCTGATCCTGGTTAATTGAAAATGATTTGTGTGATGTGCCTAATTAGCATCTACTTCCCCAAACTCCCAAACCTCATATAACAATGGCAGCTATAGACCATTGCAATTTTATCTCAGCATGGATGTAAGGTGATTGCTTGTATTAAAGAATTGCATGTCAAGAAAGTCTCTTGCTTTTTTTTTTTTTTTAGCTAACAGGAAATCCTAAATGTAAAACCCAACATTTTCTACTCATGTCTCTGAAACGCTGTATAAAGGGCTGGCAACCTGATTATTCATTATCATATCATATCATATACATTATCATATCATATATCATATGCATTATCAACATACATTTCTTTTGCTTCTGAGATTGGTTGTATTTAAATTGAATTCATTTAGTTTGTAAAGTTTCTAGTTAATGACATTGTAATTCAAAATAGGTCGAAACTACAGAGAAATGAAAATCGGGATATCAGTGAAGTCATTGCTCTTGGTGTGCCCAACCCTCGGACTTCCAACGAAGTTCAGTATGACCAAAGGCTCTTCAACCAGTCCAAGGTACAAGGATTTTAGAAACACTGGATCTTGTGTGTTGGCATGAATACCTATCATGGGGGCTGAGGGGAGGGAAATAACAGGTCTTAGATTTGGATCAGCCCATGAAATACCATCATAAAGACAGAAAAATACTGGAAGTTGTATATTGTAACTTAAGAGACAAGTAGGGTGTGGCATAGTGGCATGGGGTAAAGCCACCGCCTGCAGTGCCAGCATCCCATATGGGTGCTGTTTCAAGTCCCAGCTGCTCCTCTTCCAATCCAGCTCTCTGCTATGGCCTGGGAAAGCAGTGGAAGATGGCCCAAGTCCTTGAGCCCCTACACACGTGTGGGAGACCCAGAAGAAGCTCCTGGCTCCTGGCTTCGGATTAGGCCAACCCTGGCTGTTAGGGCCATCTGGGGAGTGAACCAGCAGATAGAAGACCTCTCTCTCTGCCTCTGCCTCTCTGTAACCCCGCCTTCAAATAAATGAATCTTTAAAATAAAAAAAGGGGGATAAGTAAGATGAAACAGTGCTAATTGTGACCTTTTATACTTGGCTAAGATTGGAGACACTGGTAGGAAATGAATTAGATGATAAAATAAGTAAAACCAGGAGCAAGAATTGGTCTAGCATTTGTGTCAGAGTACCTAAATTCAGTACCCAGTTCCATCTCCTGCATTCTGCTGATGCCAACCCTGGGAGGCAGTGGTGATGGCTCAAAGTAGTTGGGTTCCTGCCATCAACATGGATTGCATTTCCAGCTCCCAGCTGTGTCTTGCCTATTGAAGGCATTTGGTGAATGAACCAGTCAATCAGAGAGTGCGCACATGCTCTACCTTCTCTAAAAGTACTGCTTAGTTTACATTTTTGTTGATTCTTGGATTTTTTTTTTTTTAAGATTTATTTATTTTGAAAGAGAGAGATGGGGAGAGAGAGTGGGTGAGAGAAGTCTTCCATCTAATGGTTCACACTTCCCAGATGGCTGCAATAGCCAGTGTTGGGCCAGGGTGAAGCCAGGAGCTTCTTTCTTCAGGGTCTGCCACATGGATGGCAGGGACCCAGGTACTTGGGCCATCTTCTACTGCTTTCTTAGGCACTTTAACCACTATGCTACACCAGTCCCTGAATTTTCTTTAATGCTATAGAAATGTCAACTTAGGCCCTTTATTGAGTTTTGTGTTCCTTGTCAGTTATGTAAGTTGCAAATAGCAGCTCCCATGCTGTGGGTTGTGTCTTCAGTGTTGATTGTCCCTTTGCTGTGCAGAAGCTCTTTATTGTGATGAGATCCCATGAGTCGATTTTTCTGACCCAGAAACTCCTTTCCTTCCATGTCCTGAAGCATCTCCCTTTTTTTTATAGTAGTTTCAAAGTTCCTGGTCTTAACATGTAGTTCTTTGAGGTTTCCAATGTATAAGATCGTGTCTTCTGTAAACAGTGATGGTTTGATTTTCTCCTTTCCGATTTGGATGCCCTTTCTTTCTCTTGCCTCATTGCTGTGGTTAAGACTTCCAGTACCATGTTGAACAAAAATGGTTAAAGTGAGCATTCTTGTCTTATTCCACATCTTAGAAAACCTTTAGCTTTTCCCCTTTTGTTATGTTGTTGGTCAACATGGGATCTTTAAAAAATGAAGCTGTAGATTAACTTATGGGACAGGTTGTCAGAAAATTGATTTCTAGTTATCGTTAACTAGCTACTGGGACACTATAGGCCTGGAAACGTACTTTTCTGTTTGAATTCACCTAAGATTGATATTAACTCTGCATAAGTTGTGAGATCAAAGATCGAGTGCCTTTTCCTTCAAGGATCTTATAGCCTACTGAAGAAGATACACACAGAAAGACTGGCTTAGAATACAGAAGTGTAAGTTCCACTGGATGTAGAGGGGGAAGGGTTAATTACGACTTCAAAGTTTTAGGAAGATTTGAAGGCAATATCCTGGTAAGCTTGTATAAGTAACAATCATAAAGGTATTAGGTGCTTTTTGTATTCCTGGTATTGTTCTAAATCTTCTATCATCTCAAATAATACAGTATAAAGTCATACTGTGTTCTTTAGGTGAGGAAATTGAGAGGTTTAGCTAGTACTGATGAAATTAAGATTCAAGCTTGGATGTCTTGACTCCAAAGCTTTGTTCTTACCCACTATGCAATGGGAATTTCCAGAGCAAAGGGAGTTAGTGGTCAAAGTTCCACACAAGTAAATACTTTCACGACAACTGTTACAAGCTTAAGCTTAAAGCATTTAAAGTTGTGATGAAAACATCTCCATTGTTTAAGATTTCCGCTGAGGAAATACGAGGGATATAATACTTGTTACCGTAAATGGCATCAGAGAAATGTTTCATAGTTCCTGCATCTTCGTGTCTCTGAGTATACACAAATGAAAACGTCAAGTTTGCTCTTACAGTAGTAGCACCTTCCTGTGTTAATGATTTCTTCACATGTACCTGATCCAAGGCTGTGGGTGAGAATGTGATGGTGGTAGGAACAAAAGTATATGCACTTTATGACAGTTTTTTAATTTGTAGTTCAGCTTGCTCTCCAAGAGCACGGGTTTATATATTTAACATGATTGTAGTAAACAGATTCAGTTTCAGTAACGTGTCCATTTTCCCACAGGGTATGGACAGTGGATTTGCAGGTGGAGAAGATGAAATTTACAATGTTTATGATCAAGCCTGGAGAGGTGGTAAAGATATGGCCCAGAGTATTTACAGGCCCAGTAAAAATCTGGACAAGGACATGTATGGTGATGACCTAGAAGCCAGAATAAAGACCAACAGGTACAAAAGCAGACAGCTCCATTTCAACATTCACACCAGTGAAAACAAAGTAGTTCATAGTCCTTTCTCTTTTTCCCTAGGTTTGTTCCCGACAAGGAGTTTTCTGGTTCAGACCGCAGGCAGAGAGGCCGAGAAGGACCAGTTCAGTTCGAGGAAGATCCTTTTGGTTTGGACAAGTTTTTGGAAGAAGCCAAACAGCATGGTGGCTCCAAAAGACCTTCAGATAGCAGCCGCCCCAAGGAGCATGAACACGAAGGCAAGAAGAGGAGAAAGGAGTAGACGGCTGCGTCTCTTCAGAGAGACTGAACTGTTATCTGTAACCCTAGTGATGCAAGTCATGTGGGGAACACTTTGTAAATGGTCAGGATAAAACCAAATCGGTGTGCAGACCCCAGGGCTACTTTTTACTACAAGAGAAAGGGGATTGAAAATTCTACTTTGAATTAGATTTTTTTAAAGATTGAGTTCTGTTTGTGTGTCTCCCACCTGTCGGCACTTATAGAACATACTGCCCTACACACAAAATTAAGGCCACTTCCTTTTGTGTGATGCTAGTAGTTTGGGGTTCATATTTGTATAAGAATGACTGCTAAAGAATAAAGTTACCCCAACCACAGTGAGTTCACATACTGGAACTGTCCTGCCAAATGAATTTTGCCCCTATTGTGTTCATTTTATTTTGGAGTAGGGAAAGTAAGGTCTTGCTTAGAGCAACTATTTGTTTCAAATAAAAACATTTAGACAAAATTCTCAGTTACGTTTACTTTATTAAGTAGGCAGTAATTAAAACTCTCAAAAATCTTTCTCTTCATCAGATGTTTGATCCCCTTGCAAAACTTTTGGTCTTTGAGCTTGAACGTGCAGCTGAAAAAAATCAAGGCAGCATTGTAAGGAAAGGCAACGTCTGCAGAAACACTAAACGTGGCTACTTGAAAACCGCCATCTTAGGATTCCGCACCAGTAACTCCAGCAGCTGGTGATTCCTTTCTCTTTAGATTCCCTCGGCTTCAATTAAAAATCGTAAATCAGGCAGGCATTTGGTGCAGCAGCAAAAGTGCTGCTTGGGATGCCCAAATCCTGTATCGGAGTGCCTAAGTTCAAGTCCCAACATTGCTCCCAGTTCCAGCTTCCTAACACACACCCTGAGAGGAAGCAGGCAATAGCTCAAAGAGTGAGGGCCCTGAAAACCATGTGGGAGAGAAACCTGAGTTGAATTCCCTATTCTTGGATTTGGCCTGGCCCAGCCCCAGCTGTTGCAGACAGGTAGGGGAGAACCAACAGATGGAAGATCTTTCTCCCTGTCTGTGAAATTAAGAAGAGAAAAATTATAGATAAGTTTGGCCCGGTATCACCTAGTAAGTGGGAAAAGCCAGGACTGCAATCCGAGTTAGCCTGACTCAAAAGTAAACTGCTATTTCCGCTGTTCAGTTACATATCCCACTTTGCTAAACCATCACAGTCTTCCCTCGCTTCCCCCTGCAGACCTTTCAGAACTGGGCACTCTGCCACCACACTGTCACAGCAATGAGGAAGCTTCAGTTAGACGTCTCCCCAGATCCCTGCCGTCCCACACGGCCACTACACAGAGAGCTCAGGATGTGACATGGGTTTACCTTGACTCCATCAATAATGTGGTTTTCCTGTTGCAGTGCATTCTGAAGTTCTTCTTCTGAAGAAAACTGAATCCAACCCATACCTCTATGAAAGCCAGTCTCTTTGTCCTAAAAATTCAAAATACAGATGGTCCTCAACTTGAAAAGGGTACCCATACAAGCATTCTGTTTTGTACTATCTTCAATTAATTACATGAGACACTTAACATTTTATTTTAAAATACACATTGCATTATGTAACTATGCTAATGTAAGTGTTCTGAGAACATTCAAGTTAGACTACACTAAGCTATGGTATTTGATAGGTTAAGTAATAAACATTTTCAACTTAATGGTAATTTCATGTTAAAATAGTTTATCAACAGGTAAATTGAGCAGCATCTGCACAGGGAAAGATTAAAATCAGGTTACAGATTTAATAAAGGTCAGTAGCCTTGCTTTAGTACACATTTATTCTCATTCCCTCTGCTTTTCCTCTGTCGTTGCAGATCCGGGGAATGGGCTTTCTGTATCGTTCTAAATGCAATCCCCACTAGTGGGAATTTTGATTCATTAAAAAGTACTCTTCTTGTTTCTAACCTAATTTTCTAGAGTAAGCCTCAAAATCCAGCTCCATCTGTCATTTCTGAGACCATTCACCTTTATTACTGCCACTACCATTATTACTTATTCCTAATAAAAATAGGAAGGGAAACATTTTCCCTTACCACTTAGTTCCAGACTATGGTTAATGTAAACAATTTTACTACTTTCCCTTATACAAAAAGGCAGGGTACTCATCCAACCTATACACCACAGGCATCCTGTATGGGCGCTGCTTTGAGACTTGGCTGCTCTACTCCCAATCCAGCTCTGTGCTGTGGCCTGGGAAAGCAGTAGAAGATAACCCAAGTGCTTAGGCTCCTGTACCCCGTGGGAGACCTGGAAGAACTCTTGGCTCCTGGCTTCAGATCAGCGCAGCTCCGGCCACTGTGGGCATTTTGGAAGTGAGCCAGCAGATGGAAGACCTTTCTCTCTTTCTCCCACTCCCTGTAACTCTACCTACCTCTCAAATAAAATCTTATTAATAATAATAATAATAATCTGTTCCAGGTGCTAAATTATTTGTACTTTTTGCTGGCAATCAAGGAAAAACACTGTTTCAGAAGACACTTTTTAAATACGCTGTTCATGAAAGATGGCCCAACTACTTGGGCTCCTACCACCCACATGGAAGACGTGCATGGAATTCCAGACTCCTGGCTTCACCCTGGCCCAACCCTGACTGCTGTGGTCACTTGGGGAGCAAACCAGCAGATAGAAGATTCTCTCTTTCTGTTTCCCTCCCTCTTTCAAATACATAAACCTTTTTTTAAAAAAAGAAACTGGTTTTTAAACTTAAAAAAGCTTTTCATGTTCGTAATACATGTGCCTCATTCTTTTAATCATCTTCATAAAATTCCATTTTCATCAATGACAGTATTTAATCAATCACACTCATGAACATTTATGTTTAGTTATTTGACATTATTAATGCTTCTTTGAATATTCTTGACCATGCATTTCTCTAGGATAAATTCCAAGAAATGGAATTGTTTGATTAAAGCAAATGTAAATTCTCAATTGTTAAACTTTGCCAAACTATACAGTACCAGTTACACTTCACAACCTGAGTGCCAGTTTCCCTATACATTCACCACCACCAGATCTGAGTAATCAGATCACTGGAAGTCAAGTAACATTAAATCAAAAGTTAAGAATTTAAGTTTTGGGCCATCATTGTGGCCTAGCAGGTAAAGCCACTGCCTGTGACACTGGCATTCCATATGGGCACTGATTTGTGTCCTGGCTGCCCCACTTCTGATTGAGCTCCCTGCTAATGACCTGGGAAAGCAGCGGAGGATGGCCCAAGAGTTTGGGCACCTGCCACCTTTGTGGCAGACCCAGAAGAAAATCCTGGCTCCTGGCTTTGGCCTAGCTCAGTCCTACCCATTGTGGCCACTAGGGGAGTGAACCTGCCGATGGAAGATCTCTCTCTCTGTCCCTCTCTGTGACTGACTAAATAAATCTTGGGAAAAAAAAATAAGTTTCTGGGACAAACGTTTGGTACAGACACCACTTAGGACCCCCACATCCCACACTGGAGTGCCTGGTTCAAGCCCCAGCTCCTCTGCAGCTTCCTGCTGATGGGCATTCTGGGAGACAGCAGGTGGTGGCCCAAATACTTGGGTCCCTGTCACCCACATGGGAGACCCAAATGGAGATCCAGATCCCAGCTTCAGCCTGGCCCAGCCCTGGCTCTTGTGGCATTTGGGGAATGAGACAACAGATGGAAGATTCTCATTCTCATATTCTCTCTCCCTCTATCTGCCTAAATGAAAAATTTAAAGAGTTTAAGGTGCTTGAAGATTATTTTACCATAGCCCTTTCAATGCCATGAAGAAAAACTGTGGTAGATATAAGATATAAGATATAAGAAAAACTGAAGTGGATATAAACTCACATCACTCCTCAAAGACTTATCAGTACTAAAAAGCCCATGGAAAAATACAGACCAGGGAATAGAACTAATTTATAGAATGATTCTAGACCTTTATGAGAAAGCAAAGGGAAATGTAATTAATATATAAATGTTGGTTTATTAGTAATACTAAAAAAAATGGCACTCCATTAGGAAAAACAAAATAGCTATTCTGCCAAGTTATGGTAAAATTATTCTCTATCTCAAGTCCTTAGGAGGACACTGAGGTAGGCTGAATTCTAAGATGGAGCCCTGATCCCTATTCTATACTCTATATAACCCCCTGCCTTAAGGTAGACAGGCCTGTTACTTCTGTGCAAAAGAATATGACAAAGGGGGAGGGACGGTGCTCCCTTGATTAGGTGATGAGGCAAGGCAATAGGGGTCACTTCTGATTAGCTAAAGTAGTATTTCAGGGAGCATACTGGCTTTGAAGTTGCCATACTGGAAGAAAGCCTAAGGAGAGGGAGAAAACAAAGAAGGCAGGAGGTCCCTTGGAGTGAAAGAAGCTCCTCACGGAAAGTCCAAAACTGCTAACAGGGTCCCGAGTCCTACACTGAGAGAAGAATTCTACCAAGAAACCGAGGGAGCTTGAAAGGCAGTCTCTGCAGCCTGCAATGAGAAAGACTGCAGGCCCAGGGGATGCCCGGCTTACAACGACGTGAGTCCCGAGTGCAGGGCCTAGCTAAGCCGTGTCCAGCTAGGAAACGTCTGAGCCAGTAAGCTTGTGGTCATTTGCAACAATAAAAAACTAACACCTATTCTTTTCATCAATGCATGGAACTTTGTCTAGAATAGGCCATATGCTAGGCCGTAAAGCCAGTCTCAACAAATTAAAAAAAAAAAAAAATTGAAACATACCATGTATCTTTTTTGACCAAAATGTAATGAAGCTGGAAATTAACAACTCAAGAATCTAGAAAATATGCAAACGCATGGAGACTGAAGAAAACACTCCTGAATGAACAGTGGGTCATAGAAGAAATCAAAAGGGAAATAAAAGATTCCTGGAAATGAAGATGACAATACAACATATCAAAACTTACAGGGTACAGCAAAAGCAGTGTTAAGAGGGAAGTTAATAGCAACTAGTGCAATAATCAAGAAATTAGAAGGGCATCAAATAAATGAGCTATCAATGCATCTCATGGAGCTAGAAAAACAACAAATCAAACCCAAAATAAGGAGGAAAGAAATAGTTAAAATTGGAGAAGAAATAAAGAAAACCTTTTTTTTTTTTAAATAAACAAATTGATACACCACTGGCCCAACTAACCAAAAAAAGAGGGAGAGATGAAAAAGGAGATGTAACAGAAACCACAGAAATAAAAAAAGAATCATCAGGAATTACTACAAACAGCTACATGTCAACAAATTGGAAAATCTAGAAGAAATGGATAAATTCCTAGACACATGCAATTAGCAAAACTGAGTCATGAAGACACTGAAAACCTAAAGAGAACAATACCAAGATGGAAATTGAATCAGTAATAAAGACCCTTCCAACACAGAAAAGCCCAGGACCAGATGGCTTTACTGCTGAATTCTACCAGACTTAGAAAGAAGAAGGGAGGGAATCCTCCCAAACTCCTTCTATGAGGGCAACATCACCTTAATTCCAAAACCAGAAAAAGATACAAGAGAATTATAGACCAATATCACTTATGAACATAAATGCAAAAATCCTCAAGAAAGTACTAGCTAATCAAATTGAACACATCAGAAAGCTCATTCACCTAGACCAAGTGTGATCTATCCCTGGTATGCAGGAATGGTTTAACATACACAAATCAATAAATGTGATACATCATATTAACAAATTGAAGAATAAAAATCACATGATTATCTCAATAGATA
The DNA here is from genome assembly GCF_964237555.1 of Oryctolagus cuniculus. Lineage (NCBI taxonomy): Eukaryota > Metazoa > Chordata > Mammalia > Lagomorpha > Leporidae > Oryctolagus > Oryctolagus cuniculus. Next base: position 23,407,795 of record NC_091451.1, on the reverse strand, counting down.
CAGAGAGCATTGGATAAAATACAATATCCTTTCCTGATAAAAACCTTAAACAGGCTGGTGTTATGGCATAGCAGTTAAAGCTGCTGCCTACAGTGCCAGCATCCCAAATGGGCACAGGTTTGAGTCCCAGCTGCTCCACTTCCGATCCAGCTCTCTGCTATAGCAGGGGAAAACAGTAGAATATGGCCCAAGTCCTTGTCCCCTGCACCTGCATGGGAGACCAGGAAGAAGCTCCTGGTTCCTGGCTTTGGATCCACGCAGCTCCAACCATTGTGGCCAACTGGGGAGTGAACAAGCATATGAAAGACCTCTCTCTCTCTCTCTATGCCTCTCCTTCTCCCTCTGTGTAACTCTGACTTTCAAGTAAATTAGCAAATTAAAAAAAAAAAAAACTTAAACAAACTGGGTATAGAAGGAACTTTCCCTAACACAATCAAGGCAAACCCACAGCCAGTATCATATAGAATGAGGAAAAGTTGGAAGCATTTCCACTAAGATCCAGAACAAAGATGTCCACTTTCACCACTGCTATTCAATACAGTCCTGGAAGATTCAGCCAGAGACTACTAGAACTCGTAAGAGTGCTTGGTAAAGGTGAAGGATATAAATTAACAAACAAATATCAATAGCCTTGAATACACAGATAATGTCATGACTGAAAAAGAACTTGTAAGATCAGTCTCATTCACAATGGGTACAAAAAGAATTGGAATAAATTTGACCAAGGAGGTAAAATATCTATACAACGAAAATTAAAAAACATTAAAGAGGCCGGCGCCGCGGCTCACTAGGCTAATCCTCCGCCTAGCGGCGCCGGCACACCGGGTTCTAGTCCCGGTCGGGGCACCAGATTCTGTCCCGGTTGCCCCTCTTCCAGGCCAGCCCTCTGCTGTGGCCAGGGAGTGCGGTGGAGGATGGCCCAGGTGCTTGGGCCCCTGCACCCCATGGGAGACCAGGAAAAGCACCTGGATCCTGGCTCCTGCCATCGGATCAGCGCGGTGCGCCGGCCGCAGTACACCGGCCGCGGTGGCCATTGGAGGGTGAACCAAAGGCAAAAGGAAGACCTTTCTCTCTGTCTCTCTCTCTCACTGTCCACTCTGTCAAAAAAAAAAAAATTAAAGAAAGAAATAGAAGGCACAAAAAAAAAATGGAAAAATCTTTCATGTTTGCAGATTGGAAGAATTAACATCATCACAATATCCATACTACAGAAAGTAATTTGCAGATTCAACATGATCTCAATAAAAATATCAACAACATCTTCTCAGATCTAGAAAAAATGCTGCTAAAATTCATATGGAAACACAAGAGACTCTGAATAACTAAAGCAACCTTAAACGACAAAAACAACGCTGGAGGCATCACAACACCAGATTTCAAGACATACTACAGGGCAGTTATAATCAAAACAGCCTGGTACTGACACAAAAATAGATACGTAGTCCAATGGAACAGAACAGAATCCCCAGAAATCAATCCACATATCTACAGACAACTAATCTCTGACAAAGCAGCTAAAATCAGTCCCTGGAGAAAAGACAGTCTCTTAACAAATGGTGCTGGGAAAATTGGATCTCCTCATGTAAAACTATGAAACAAGACCCCTACCTTACACCCTATACAAAAAATTAACTAAAAATGGCTCAAGGACCTAAATCTATGACCTGATACCATCAAGTTACTAGAGGAGAACATTGAGGAAACTGCAAGACATTGGCATAGCAAAGACTTCTTGGAAAAGACCCCAGAAGCACAAGTAATCAAAGCAAAAATAGACCAATGGGATTACATCAAGCTAGGAAACCTCTGCACTGCAAAGGAATCAATTAAGTCAAGATGCAACCAACAGAATGAGAGGAAATATCTGCAAACTCTGCAAATAACGATATCCAGAATCTATAAAGAGCTCAAGAAACTCAACAATAACAAAACAAACAATCCAGTTAAGAAATGGGCAAAGGACTTGAACAGGCATTTTTCAAAAAAGGAAATTCAAATGGCCAACAGACACATGAAAAAATGCTCAAGATCACAAGCCATCATGGAAATGCAAATAAAACCACAATGAGGTTTCATCTCATCCCAGTTAGAGTGATTCTCACATAGACATCAAAAAAACAATAAATGCTGGCAAGGTTGTGGGGAAAAGGCTGCCTAATCCACTGTTGGTGGGAATGCAAACTAGTACAGTCATTGTGGCAGACAGTATAGAAACTCCTCAGAAAGCTAAAAAACAGATCTACCATTTGACCCAGGCATCCCTCTCCTAGGAATTTACCCAAAATGAAATCTGCATATGAAAGAGTTATCCGCACCCCCATGTTTACTGCAGCTCAATTCACAATAGCTAAAAAATGGAATCAACCCAGAGGCCCATCAACATCAAGAAAAATTTGATACAAATACACTATGGAATATTACTCAGCCATAAAAAGGAATTAAATCCTGTCTTCTGCAACAAAATGGATGCAACAGGAAACCATTACATTTACTGAAATAAGCCAGTCCCAAAAAGACAAATATTGTGTTTTCCCTGATCTGTGGTAACTAAAAGAGCACAAAAAAAGTAATGTATAATTAATCACATTGCAATCTGCATGAAATTATCCCTGTGCATAAACTGTTGAGAAATGGCTTAAACTCTAAATGATCTTAATTATTATAACCACACAGGAAATATTTAGATGTTACACATCATTAGTTGTATTTCATTGGAAGAAACTATGAATGACTAATTGACAAAAAAAACTATATATGGGTAAAATGGTCATTTATACATTCAATTATTGGTTATAGTCATGGTCTATATTCCCACTAAACTAAGATCTTTTTGCTTTTTACTTGTTAAACTTCTTTGGCAAAATATTGTCTTTTTACTGTAATATAAATTTAAAATATCTTAAAAACTAAAAAAAAAAAAAAAAGAAAGGTAGAAGGAAGGAGGAAGGGAGGAAGGAAGGAGAATATCATTATGTTCTTAGAACTGTCTCTACAAATCATACTGAATCTATTAAAATTAAAAGAAAAAGAATGGGTTGGAAAAGCACCTTTAAAGAGGGTGTGGTGCCGGCACCGCGGCTCACTAGGCTAATCCTCCGCCTTGCGGCGCCGGCACACGGGGTTCTAGTCCCGGTCTGGGTGCCGCATTCTGTCCCGGTTGCCCCTCTTCCAGGCCAGCTCTCTGCTGTGGCCAGGGAGTGCAGTGGAGGATGGCCCAAGTGCTTGGGCCCCTGCACCCCATGGGAGACCAGGAGAAGTACCTGGCTCCTGCCATCGGATCAGCGCGGTGCGCCGGCCGCAGCACGCTGGCTGCGGCGGCCATTGGAGGGTGAACCAACGGCAAAGGAAGACCTTTCTCTCTGTCTCTCTCTCTCTCTCTCACTATCCACTCTGCCTGCCAAAAAAAAAAAAAAAGAGGGTGTGGAGGGGATGAGGTTCAGGAGGGAGGAGAAATGTGCATCCACTAAAGGTAGGTTATAATGCAACCTAAAAGAAAAAACAAAACTAACACCTATGAAAATTTCTTTTAATCTTTTAATCAGTATCACGTATAATTTCACCAATATTTTAAACAGCTTCATTCCATTAGATATAAGTTGGCTTGTTTTGGTTAAAAAATCGAGAATTAAAGGATAATATGAATAGTCTTTTTTTAAAGATAATACTCACAAAAGGTACAGTGCACTTTCGTATATGGCCAAATTGTGCAAAGTGTTTTCTCAGCTCACCTGTACCAAGGGAGAAATAACATTAAAAACAGTTAGTAGACTCATATTTTAACTTCTGTAGTCCAGACTACAGCTAGAAGCCAAAAGGAGATCTAGAATCTCAAACTTCCTATGGACACTTCCTGAAAGTCTTCAGAGTTAAGAATCAGCTTTGAATTTAGAGCTTTATTCCAGAGTTGGTGACAGGACAGGAACGTGGAGAGAGGAACTGCTGCTGAGTCCACTGCAGTCCTCAGGACAGTGCATCCTCAGCACATATTCAGTGTTTTCATTATCACCAGGTAAAGTGCCACGCGTGTAGATAATAATCCCTGTGAGCAGATCGCACGGAAGACAAATACAAATACAATCCACTATGTTCCCAGCTATATCGGAGAATGTAAAATAAAATCTGACCTTACTAATCTTTCATAATTTGAAGTTTACACTAGATCAAATATTCAAAGCTCTAAAATGTGTGGTTTATCCCACCTGCCTTTCCTGCCATATTTACCACTGCTTTTCCAGTTTAGGAAACTAAATTCTCTGTATCTGTCCTGTGACTTCCATCTCTTCCTGTCCGAATTCTAACTACCCTTCCAGACTCAGGCCAAATACATGAATATGACTTTACTGGGTTCTTGTGTAACACAATAAAATGCACTATCTTTGTGAGACAGCCAAGAATTGATGTATAATCATAAAGATCAAAAACTACATGACCTCTTCCTCTTCTGATTTACAGTGCTTACATTTTGCTGATGTACATTTTATATTATCTGGTTATGGATCCTAGTTCATAAAAACCTTATTGGTTCAATGACTGCCTATATTTGTTGCTTAAAAATTTCCTTATCCCTACAACACTGTAATATCCCTGAATACAGAAATCGCCATGCTGAGAGTAGCATTACAGCACAACTGATTAAGCTGATGGCTGGAATGTACACATCCCATATCACACGCCAATTCAAGTCCTGGCACCTCACTTCCAATCTAGCTTCCTGTTAGTGCATCCTGACAGGCAGCAGATGATGGCTCAAGTGCTTGGGCCTCTGCCACGCCACCCACATGGGAGACCCGGATGGAATTCCTGGCTCCTGGCTTCAGCCTGGACTTGCCCTGGCTGTTATGTGCATGGGGAGTAAACCAGGAATAGAAGATCTCTCTCTCTCTCACTCTCACTTTGCCTTTCAGGTGGATGAAAAATAAATATTTTTAAAAGACAACCGTGTTTTACAGTTTCTGATACACAGTATGGTCTCAATATTGGCTGAATGAAAAAATAAATGTCAGGAAATCTTCAACAATCCACAGAGGCTAAATTTCTCTTCCAGGGCCTAGGAGGGACTTAAAAGTTCTGGAAAACACTTCTAAAACAAACCAGGTAGGACATGAGCCCTTCCCAAACCACCTAAAATTGTTTAGGAGAAACAGCTACAAGTCCCAAGAACAATGTCCACACATGAAAGATATTCCTTAAATATGTGCTGAATTAATCTCTGTCCTGTGGTCTGATGGAGATCTCACAGGCTTCTCAAACTCAACACATTGAAACATTAATCTTCATCTCTGGGCCTGCTCCTCCTAAATTCTCTCTGTGCAATGCGCCAAAGCTAAACGCAGAACTCATTCCTCCCTGTCCTTCATCCCACATCCATCCCCATTCAAGCCACCACGAAACGCCGTGCACTTTGCTTCCCTAACACTAGGGGATCTGACTGACTGACTCTCTCACACACACACCCCTTCTTTGAGAACCTGGTTCAGATCTTCATCTTTGAACTGAAATTTCCTTTTGGCTCATCTCCTGGCCTACAACCTTGCCAACAAGGATCCGTCGTCCACACGGACTGCAGGGAAGTTACCAAGTAATAAACCTTCCTATCAAATCACTTCGGAAGTCAGGAGACCGTGAGCGCGTGTCTCCCAAAGCTCCGGAAAGCTAACAATTAATTGCAAGCAAAATTTCTTTCTGCTCATTAGCTTGTTCAGGAGCAATCCAGTCACATGCTGACTTTAGTGCTCTAGAGAAGTCCGCAGAGGTCCTGAGGATCACCTGAAACCTAAAGTTCCTCCCTTCCCCTATAGTCAACACTCACTCGATGCTGCGGTCCAAGGGATTTTTCTGACGAAAGCAACTGGCCGACTAATACTCGCCCGCAGTCCCACGGCACTCCTCACTGCAGAGGCCGCCATCTTTAGTTTGAAGGACCTAAGCGACCTGGGGTCACGACCGCGGAAGAACAAGTGATATCCGGAGCATGGGCATCTGCTTCCGGGTCAAAGGGCCCGGCGGCGACATGGGGAAGATGGCGGCGGCCCTGGGCTCTGTAGCGACGCTGGCGACAGAGCCTGGGGAAGACGCCTTTCGGAAACTTTTCCGCTTCTACCGGCAAATTCGGCCGGGGACCGCAGACCTGGGAGGGGTCATAGACTTCTCGGCGACCCACACCTCCCGCGACACGGGTCCTGCTGCCCATAAGGTACGCAGAAAGGAGCGGCGCGCACCTCCCGGTCGCCTCGCGTCACTTCACGAGGGGACTTCCGTGTCCTCTCCTCTTTTCGCTTCCAGACTGGTTGTTTTTAAGCGATCACCGCCCTCCCTGGGCGCCGGCCAGCACGCTTTGGCGTTCTCGCGTTGTGCTGCCGGCCGTTCCCAGCGGCGGCCAGAAAAGCCTGGGAATTTGGGTTCATTCCTTTCCGTAATCCTCCATTTATACTTCCGTTTAACCCCATAGAATGTCCCCCCACGGAGTAATCCCGAGCCCTGGGGGATCTGACGTTAAAATGCTGTGCGGGAGACTAATTCCTGCCGCTTCCTGGCCTTTTAGAAAAAGTCATAAAAGTTAAATATTCCCTCCAAATTGAAAATAAATGGCAAACGAATATAAATAGAATCCAAAAGTTGTTGGTTGTTTCTGTTTTTCTCCTTGAGAACTAAGGAGAACATAATAGGGAGGAGGGGGCGGGGGTCGACTACAACTTTAGTACAGGTATTGTTTCTTCGGGATCACTTTACCGTGGAGGATGTGTGTGTAGTCTGTTAATGTGCACTCATTCTTGTCCACAAATGTCTGTGTGAGGCTTTCTTCCCAAGCTTAATAGCATCCAATAAAACTCGAAGGCTGTGATACTCGTAATCTCAGCTTCTCAGCAACTCCACTAGCCAAAATGGCCTTCCGAGCTGCAAAAATACAAAGTCTGCATCCCAAGAATAATATATTTAACTCAGGAGAACCGCTCAGATCCTCATTCTGCTCCTTTTACGTGGATTTTTATTGTAGTACTCGTATGTGTATCCTTTTAGAGTTTAGCCACTCAGCTGTTCATTGCGTGTCTGCCACAGAACCTACAGCAGTCGGTGCTCAGTAAGTAAAGTATGTGTCCAGTACATGAAAGCTTGGGAGTTTAGTTCCCCAGCTCGGAGTAGCAAATTAGAGAAGTTGCTGTTCCAAGACAGCTGAGCAAAGCAGTGCGACAGTGATGGCCAACAGTCTGGCCAGGGAGGATACAGAAAAACTTGAAAAGCTTAGTAGTTTGGTTCAGTTTGGCCAGTGATAAAATAGATTGAATAGTGTACTTCAGTTCTAAGGGTGTTGCTGAATTATAGTACAGTATTCAGTGTGACCTGTTCAAGAAATTATCACAAAACATTTTAACAGCCCCTCAGTACCTGGAAAACTCCGCTGAGCAAGACTCTCAGAGGGTTCCAGACTGCCATTTTATTGCAGAGCCTGGTCATACACCAGCCACATGCTGGTATTTTGTCTGGAAGCCTTCACTCTTGGAGAAGGCGATAGGATAAATTTCTCTTTGGAAGAATGCATTTGGCGTATTCTAAAATAAGCCAGATCTGAAGTTTATTCATGGAAGAATAACGGTTGTTTTTGTTTTTTCCTTAATCTCCTTATTCAAATAACTGCATGTTGAGTCTTTTAACCAATATTATGAGACATCCAGAAGATACTGGAATGTGCTAAGAAAACTCATCAAATGCTGAAGTACTTTCATTTTAAGTAACTAACAAAAGCTTCACCTAAAAGATAGTGAATGTTGTACTCTTAGTAGATAGAGTTCCCCGTATTTCATTGCACATTTTTCTTTCTGGTTATGGCTCTTTTTCCATTCTCTCACCCTCCCTAGCCTATTGTTCCTGATAGCTCTGCTTGAACAGCAGTCATCTCCAGGTGCCTCCAAAAGCAGTATTGTTAGCTCTAACCAAGTAAAATGTGTTGTGCCCTGTGATATTTGATATACCAAACATCCTTCATAATTAAGAATTCTATCATAAGTCACAAAGGTGTGGTTTCCTGGAAAAAGGTAGTCTTTTTTGGGAAACCCACATCACATATCAAAGTGCCTTGGTTCAAGTCCCGCTTCCTCTTCTTATTTTTTTAAAGATTTATTTATATATTTGAAAAGCAGAGTTAGAGAGGAGAGACAGCAAAAGAGAGATCTGTCCACTGGCTCACTCCCCAAATGACACAATAGCCTGGGCTGGGCCAGGCTGAAGCTAGGAGCCTGAAACTCCATCATGGTCTCCCACATGGGTATCAGGAGCCCAATTACTGGGCCATCCTACAATGCTTCCCCAGGCACATTAGCAGGGAGCTAGATCATAAGTGGAGCAGCCAAGATTCAAACTGGCCCTCATATAGGACTGACCCACTGCACTATAGCCCCTGCCCCCAACCTCCACTTCTAATCCAGCTTCCTAAGACACACTCTGGAAGGCAACAAATGATGGCCCAAGTGGAGTTTCTGGCTCATCAGCTTGGCCCAGCTGATTCTTTCTCCAATTCTGGCTCTTTCAAATAAACTTTTTTTAAAAAAATCTTACTCCAATTTGTTTTTAATTTTTGAAATTTTAGTTTATTTGCATTTATTTAAAAGGCAGAAGCACACATACTCACAGAGGTGGGGCGGGGAGATATCGTCCATCTACTAGTTCATTCCCTAAATGCCCATTACAGCTGGGGCTGGACCATGCTGAAGCCAGGAGCCTGGAACTCAATCCTGGTCTCACATGTGGGTGGCAGAGACCCAGCTACTTGAGCCATGACCTGCTGCCCCATTACCAATAATCTTAATGTTGTATAACTTTCTCGCGTTTGATAGTGTATGGATTAGGAAACTGAGGCTCTAACAAGTGACTTTAATCTAAAGTCCTAGATCAAGTGATGGAGCTAAGCTTAGGATTCCAGACTTGACTGCTGGGTTTGTCCTGTATCAGTGTTGTCTTTGGAAGTTTCAGGTTCTCAGGGTAGACTTACAAAATAGCAGCAGCCCTCTGACCTTTTTTTTCCTTCTTACTAGGTCGTCAGATCTCAGCTAAGCGTGTCCTCAGTCAGTGAGCACGATGCACGGAGAGCAGGACTTCAGCCAGTCAGCAAGTGGCGAGCGTATGGCCTTGAAGGCTATCCTGGTAGGTGCAGCGGACCTCAGAGAAGCAGAATTCCTCGTCATTTGTCTAATTTTAGGGGTGGGGGGGACTGTGAGCAAGTAAGTATACAAAACTGAACATAAATGTTCCGTTCCCAAATCCATTATAAATTGTGCCTTGTCTAAGAAGTTGATTCCTAAAAGAGTAGAACATTCCCAAAGAGTAGACCAGAGGCAGCACTGACTATCTTATATAGCAAGAAGTGGCATAACAAATAGAAAAAAAAAAGACTTTGACTCTCTGGGCTGTCTGCCACAACTCTGAACATTTACTCAAGCAGAAGAACTGCTTTAAGTAATAGAATAATTCATAATTTTCAGTCTGGTTACATTCACAAATGCCATAACTTCAAACTTGTTAATCAAGGTTGAGCTTTTAACAAGAGAGTTATAGTTAATGATATAAAAAAATCCCAATAGACTTTGCTAATTTATTTTTAAAGAGTAATTTGTTTACTTGAAAGGTAGTAATGAAAGGGATGCCTTCCATCCTCTGGTTCTCCCCCACCCCTCACCCCACAGTTGGCTGCAATGACCTGGGCTCGGACAATCCAAACCCAGGAGCCAGGAACTCCATCAGGATCTCCCAAATGGGTAGCAGGGGCCCAGACACTTGGGCCATCTTCCTCTGCTTTCGCAGGCACATTAGCAGGAAGCTGGATCAGAAGTGGAGCAGCCAGAACTTGAACAGGAGCTCATGTGGGATGCTGGTATTGAGGCAGCAGCTTAACCTGCTGCTTCACAGTGCAGCCCCATTAGTTGTGAAGTTTGATTTTTGCTTTGTGTAATTCACTTTACAGATAAAGAAATTAAGGTAATAGTGAAGAATGGGAATGTTACTTAACCTTTTTTCTAGGCCCATAGGGCTACTATAGATTATTATAAACTATTTAAAAGATACTAAAATGCTTTGTTTGACCAGTATTTTACCTGTCATCTGTTTCTAAGAGACGCAAAGTTAATTTTACACTTGTGATTTCTTTTTTGTTTGTTTGGTTGGTTTTTTGACAGGCAGAGTGGACAGTGAGAGAGAGAGAGAGAAAGGTCTTCCTTTGCCGTTGGTTCACCCCCCAAATGGCCGTCGCGGCCGACGCAGCGCACTGATCCCATGGCAGGAGCCAGGTACTTATCCTGGTCTCCCATGGGGTGCAGGGCCCAAGGACTTGGGCCATCCTCCACTGCACTCACTGGCCACAGCAGAGAGCTGGCCTGGAAGAGGGGCAACCGGGACAGAATCCAGCACCCCGACCGGGACTAGAACCCAGTGTGCCGGTGCCGCAAGGTGGAGGATTAGTCTAGTGAGCTGCGGCACCGGCCTACACTTGTGATTTCAAATGTGGGTTAAAAGCAAGGAGAAATCAAAGAAGTATTAGTTTTCATTAATTAAAGGGCCAAGGCTAATACAGCCTTAGTATAGTATAACTACTAAAATATTTGTTAGTAGTATGACACGATACAACAGCTATACTACTTCCTTAAAAGGCCTCATGCACTTTAGTTCTGCAAAGTCACAAAGAAAACAATTGAATGATGATTTTGATGTGTGAAAGCGCCAGTCTCCATGAGTTTGAGTGAATTTAGAACATGTTTCACCAACGATCTTTTTCATACTTGTTCCTTGGAGGCTGCTCTTTTAACTTTTATCTGTAGTGCCTGTTTTCAACGCCATGATTTTCTGTTCCTTTGGAAGTCAGAGTTATACAGAGAGAGAAGGAGAGGCAGAGAAAGAAAGGTCTTCCATCTACTGGTTCACTCACCAGGTAGCCACAATGGCCAGAGCTGCACCAATCCAAAGCCTGGAGCCAGGAGCTTCTTCCGAGTCTCCCACGCGGGTGTGGGGGCCCGAGGACTTGGGCCATCTTCTGCTGCTTTCCCTTTGGGCCTTCTTAAAAAACTGTTCAGACTACGAAGTTTTCACTTTTGTATTTTCCAAACCAGTGTACCTGCTTTATGAGATTTTCTAGGATTTCCTGCTTAAGTTCTTCATGTGGGTTGGTGCCTCATGTCCTTTGCAGTTTTGTTCTGTCCTCCCTATCAGTGCAGGCTGGATTGAATAGGAATGTAACGTCCAAAAGGAGATAACAGTCTCCTCTTACTCTGGGCTGATCAGAAGGACGATGTTTACTTTTGGATCTCACTTATTCTGAAGGAGCATGAGTTTATCAAACCAGTTTTTAGAAGAGTGAGCAGGAGGAGGTCAGGAAACTTAGTCCAGAGAAGAGGGACTTTCAGAGGAACATGACAGCAACATTTGAAAAGGTGTCATGTACAAGAAGGATCGGAGGGGCTCGCACTGTGGCGCAGTGGGTTAACGCCCCCGCCTACAGCACTGGCAAAGCAGCAGAGGATGTCCCAAGTCCTTGGGCGCCTGCACCCATGTGGGAGACCTGGATGAAGCTCTCAGCTCCTGGCTTCAGATCAGCTCAGCTCTGGCCGTTGGGGGCCATTTGTAGAGTGAACCAGTGGATGGAAGACCTCTCTCTGTCTCTACCTCTCTCTCTAACTCTATCTTTCGGATCAGTAAAATAAATCTAAAGGAGAAGAAGAATAAGAAGGGTTAAGAAGTAGTGAAGACCAGGGTCGGCGCTGTGGCGTAGTGGGTAAAGCCACCACATACAGTGCCTGCATCCCATATGGGCGCTGGTTCGAGACCCGGCTGTTCCACTTCCGATCCAGCTCTCTGCCATGGCCTGGGAAAGCAGTGGAAGATGGCCCAAAACCTTGGGCCCCTGCACCCGCATGGGAGACCCAGAAGAAGCTCCTGGCCCTGGCTTCGGATCAGCACAGCTCCAGGCATTGCAGCCAATTAGGGAGTGAACCAGCGGATGGAAGACACCTCTCTCTTTCTCTCTCTCTCTCCCCGCCTCTCCGCCTCTCCGCCTCTCCTTCTCTCTCTGTGTAACTCTGACTTTCAAATAAATAAACAAAAAGAAGAAGAAGTAGTAGTGAAGACCAGTAGTTATGAAGTTCTAGTGCCAGCTATCTGGGTTCATATCCTTGCTCTGCCACCTACCAACCCTATCATCTTGGGCAAATTACTTCGTCTCTCTTGGACTCAGTTTCTTCGTGTGTAAAATGTGTATTAAAATAGTACCCGCTGGCCGGCGCTATAGCTCACTTGGCTAATCCTCTGCCTGCGGCACCGGCATCCCATATGGGCACCAGGTTCTAGTCCCGGTTGCCCCTCTTCCAGTCCAGCTCTCTGCTGTGGCCCGGGAGGGCAGTGGAAGATGGCCCAAGTGTTTGGGCCCTACACCCACATGGGAGACTGTGGGGAGCAACCCGGACTAGACTAAGTTACTGGAATTAAGACTTATTCTATGCATCTGCTCTCCCACAATATGGCGCTGAGAAGGGAGAAACAGCTTCTATGCAGCTGCCTCCAGTTCAACCAATAAACTGTAGGACCTACTCCTGATTGGAGGAGAGCAGCGTACTCGGCGTGTGGGTAGCAGAGTTGGGATTGGCGGAAGAGGACTATAAAGGAGGAGAGAGACAACATGCACCAGGAACATCTAAGGGGAACATCTATCTGAAGGAACACCTGTGCAGCCCCCGAGAGAGCCGGCTGGCGGTGTGCCGCTCCCCCGCAGAAGTGGGGAAAGTGGCCAGGGGGAACCGCCCTTCCACGGAGGTGGAAGGGACGGTAGCCAACCCGGGAAGAACCAGCAGCAAACCCGGGAAGGGCCGAGCAGACAGAAGAACAGCGCAGGGTCCTGTGTCGTTCCTCCATGAAGACGGGGAGCGACAGGAGACCAGGAGGAAGCACCTGGCTCTTGGCTTCAGATCGGCACAGCGCCAGCCTTAGCGGCCATTTCGGGTACGAACCAACGGAAGGAAGACCTTTCTCTCTGTCTCTCTCACTGTCTAACTCTGCCTGTCCAAAAAAAAAAAAAAAAAAAAAAAGGAAGCACTGAGATACCGCAAGGTAACGACTGCAGGAAGCAGCTGTGACTCTGCAACTGGTGGGGAAACAAACACTTGGAATTACTGACTTTAGGTGCATGGAAGAGAGGTCATTAGAGCCAGGTCTTAAACTTTTGAGGAGACAGCATAATGAATTAGGTTCCAGTGAGTGAAAAAGCTACATGAAGCCATCTTCTCTCCTGCAGTCCTCCATTAGTGCCCCCTGTGAGCACAAGTGAGCAGGGAGTCAGTAGACAAAGAAGAAATGTAGTTGGCAGGTCCCAGCCGCACATTGTGAAGCCACATATAGGAGAATAGACTGGAAGCTGAAGCACAAAGTAGGAGAGTGAGCAACACTCTGTTCATTGGGTGGTGACTTTCAGATCTGTATTTTAGTTAAAGTCGAGGAAGACGTCAGCCTGCTGCGCCTGGGCTAAATGAAGTAGGGAGGGAGAGAAGGCTCGGCTGACTGCAGATGGCAGTGCCGGACGAAAAGAGGAGGGTAGGCTTTGGGCACTTCCACTTCTGAAGTTTTCTTTGAAGTAACACAGTAGACAATTAACTTTGTTGAGTGTCTGTTTCTCTTGAAAATGACCCAGAAAGCTAGATTTATTTGTATGGTTGTAAATGTCCAATGTTCTTCAAAACTTTACTTTCTGGGTAGCAGCACTGTGGTGTAGTGGGTAAAGCTGCTGCCTGCAGTGCCAGCATCCCACATGGGCACTGGTTCAAGTCTTAGCTCCTCCATTTCTGATCCAGCTCTCTGCTGTGGTCTGGGAAAGCAGTGGAAGATGGCCCAGGTTCTTGGGCCTCTACACCCGCATGCAAGACCTGGAAGAAGCTTCTGGCTCCTGCCTTTGGATTGGCACAGCTCCAGCTGTTGTGGCCATTTGGGGAGTGAACCAGAGGATGGAAGACCTCTCTCTCTCTCTCTCTCTCTCTCTCTCTCTCTCTCTCTCTCTCTGCCTCTGCCTCTCTGTAACTCTGCCTTTCAAATAAATGAGTAAATCTTATAAAAAGAAAGAAAACTAACTTTACATGAACGTGAAGTATGACTAAAAGGATGTGGGGGTAAACAGCAGAGTAGAGGATATAAGGATGTCAGAAATCACCTGAATAACTGGAGGATTCTCCCCTCTCCTTTTCCTCTGCCCATCTTTTATGTAGGATTTATTTTTATCCCCAACCCCTTCCTCCCGGGTCACCAGTGGCACTGGGTGAAGCAGTGCCTTAAGTTATACTCCCAGAAACCTAATGTGTGTAACCTGGACAAACACATGACTAACGAGGAGACCCAGGATCTGTGGGAGCAGAGCAAGGAGTTTCTGAGGTAAGTCTTTTCAGTGAGAGTCAGCCCAAGTCATTAAGTTAACTGTTCTGTAACAGTGCAGATGAAGCACTGGCTTCTGATTTTCCCCTCATTGTTTCCACACGATACAGCACATTAGCTTTTCCCCAGGAACGTTTGGACAGATGCTTTGACATTTATATCAAGTGGAGATCCATTTTAAAGATTTGCTTATCATAACTTACATACTGAGTTCATCCTCTTTAATCATCGATAGTCTGTTTTCATCAGCCTTAGCTCCTTTTTCTACTTTAAAATGACTTCCTTTGAAGACTTCTGGTGGCCTATAGAAAAGCAAGATTGAAAATTGTTTACTTCCCTCTTCTAAGAGGAAATCATTGCTACTCATTGTTTTGTGATAAGTTATTATAACACATGAAGTTAATATCTGTACCTCCCAGTGTTTCAACATCCATTCCATTATTCCACAAGTGCTTATTGAGGGTCAGTTCTGTACCAGGCATGCTGCTAGGCATTGGAGACACAAAAATGAACAGGTAGTTCTGCACTCAGTAGTGCATAGTTTATGGCAGGAACTCAGCTACCTACTGAAATTATAACAGCAGAGTTCAGAACGGGTTATGATGGGTTTAGGGAAGCATTGTGAGTTTACAAAGGAGGAAGTTATTCTTCCACACAGGGTATAGGTGTCAAGAAAAATAATTTATTCATTGACTGTATTTTTTAAAAATGATTTCTTTACTTACTTAAAAGGCAGAGTTACAGAGAGGCAGAGGCAGAGAGAGAGATCTTCCATCTGCCAGTCCCCTCCCCAATTGTCTAAAATGGCCAGAGCTGCGCTGATCCAAAGTCAGGAGCCAGGAGCTTTCTCCGGGTCTCCCACGCGGTACAGGGGCCCAAGGACTTGGGCCATCTTGTACTGCTTTCCCAGGTCATAGCAGAGAGCTGGATCGGAAGTGGGGCAGCCAGGACTCGAACCAGCGCCCATATGAGTTGCCAGCACTGCAGGCGGCGGCTTTACCCGCTATGCCACAGCGCCGGCCCCTATATTATTTTTTTTTATTTGTTTGTGTGCATTTGAACTGATCTTTAGGCATGATTAGGAGTTTGCCACTCAAAAATCGGAAAAGGCTGTGTTTGGTAGAGAAAGCATCTTGACCAGAGATTTAGTGTTTAAGGCAGAAGTTCTGTGAGATGGGAGCACAGGACGTGTGCAGTGCCTTCGTGTGCTTATTCAGCAGCTCTCTGGAGTTGCTGCTGTTTGTCAGACACTGTGTATGAGTATTAGAGGTTCAAAGACAGGTAAGAAGCAGTTTCTGTCTTCAAGGAATTTGGCGTTTAGTTGAGGACATAGACATAAACATATTAGAAACAATTTGGCAGGTGCACAAATGGAGTTTATAAGATATAATGGGGATGATTACTTAGGTGGCTAGGTTAGAAGAGATTGTGAAAAATGCACCCTGAAGGTCATGAGTAGGATTGGAAAAACACGCAGCGGGGAGGTAGGTTAGGTCTAGGTTGTAAAGTTTTCAGTGGCATAGAGCACCAATTCTGGAGTCAGATTAACTGTTCAGACCTGACTCTACCACTTACTAGCTGTGTAAGCTTGAGCAAGTTTCTTAACCTTTCTGTGCCTTCTAACAGTCCTTGCTTTAGTGAATAGTGTGAGAATTAAACAAGGTAATATGTGAGAGGGCCCTAGAATTATACCTATTAAAACCATTCTGCCAGCTTTGAGTCCTGTTTGGTCTTCAGTGGTCCCAGTGGTACAATCTTCAGAAACTAGCAAGCTGGTTCTGACAGTGGGCAGTAGAAGATTTTTTTAAGTTGAAAAGGAAAAAATTAAAAATCAGTGACTTTCCTTTTTAAAGCCTTCTTGGTATTTATGGTAGGTATGGTATAGGCAGGAACAGTGAAGAAAAACCACTCTTAAGCTTTTAGTGATGTCTTTTTAGAACTGAGAACAAAATAGGAAGATCTTGGTTGAGTGAAATTAAGGAGCTTATTGTTATAAACCAGCCTGTGTTTTCAAGTAATTGATTTTTTCCCTTCTGACATATGACTTTGCAGAAATCCTGGCTGTCTTCCGAGATAGCTCAGATGAATCTTTGTAATAAATCATCCTGTAAACAATGGTGAGATATATTTTTTATCCAATAAATTAGCAAAAATAAAAACGTGGTAATCATACCTTATGTTGTCAAGGGTTGGATGAAATTGGTATACTCAGACACTGTGCTGGCGGCATTGAAAATCAATTGGGTCCCTAGTTCTCATTCTGTCACTGTGATCTGTGTTGCTGTTGTCTCCTGTGGGAAGTGGAGGTGTTAGAATGGATAAATCATCCAAGATGATGGAATCATAGTCTGTGAGCCATGCTGGCGTTAGGAGGGTGCTCTCCCAACTTTCCCAGGGTCTGTTACAAAGGAAGAGGGTTGGGGCCGGCTCTGTGGCGCAATAGCTTAAAGCCCTGGCCTGCAGTGCCAGCATCCCATGTCGGCACTGATTTGAATCCCAGCTGCTCCACTTCCATTCCAGCTCTCTGCTAATGGCCTGGGAAACCAGTAGAAGATGACCCAAGTCCTTGGGCCCCTGCACCCACGTGGGAGACCCGGAAGAAACTCCTGGCTCCTGGCTTTGGATCAGCTCAGCTCTGGCCATTGCTGTCATTTGGGGAGTGAACTAGCAGATGGAACACCTTTCTTTTGTGGCTCTACCTCTCTCTCTAACTCTGTCTTTCAAATAAATAAAAATAAAAAAGAACAGATAAAAGGGAAAATATACAGGTACATCTGCAAGCATATTAATCATATAAAATGGCCAAAAATAAAAATAAAGAAAAACGAAGGAAAAGGGTCTTTTATAAAGGTTCCAGGGGAATTCTGATTACATACCACAATGTCTTCCCACATTGAGACCCTCTGAGCTAGAAGACCTCTAAGGATCCTTTGAATCTTAACATTCTAAAATTCTCCAATCAGAGAGAAGAAATTTTGAGAAGGAAATGAAGAAATACTTGAACTTAGAGGCGAAAATAGGACTGATCCCAATATGAGGGCACCTGAGTTCTGTTTCATTCCTAACTACAGGTGCTCATGTAAGAGTACAGTAGGTGCAAGCCCTTCATTGCAGCAGTTTTTGTTTATAACAGAAAATGAGAAACAGCCTGAAAGTCTTGTCAGCAGGAGGCCATATCAGTCAAACCTAGCATATCTCAACAGTAACATGCGGCCATTCTAAACCTAAAATTGGAACCTCCTTTGCGGTGTAGCAGGTGAAGCTGCCACTCTGACACCAGCACGTTCCGTGATAGTCATAGTTTAAGTCCCTGTTGCCCCACTTCCCATCCACATTCCTTCTAATGCCCCTTTGTAAAGCAGTGGATGATGGCCCCATTACTTGGGTCCCTGCCATCCATGTGGGAGATCCCGATGAATTTCCTGGCTCCTGGCTTGGGTTTGGTCCAATTATGGCTGTTACAGGCGTTTGAGGGGGACAGAATCCGCACCCCGACTGGGACTAGAACCCAGTGTGCCGGCACCACAAGGCGGAGGATTAGCCTTTGAGCCACGGCGCCAGCCATCCACCATTATTTCTTATCTAAACGACTGCGTAGCCGCCTAAATTCCCTATGTCTGCTCTCACCCCTCTTCAGTCTGTTCTCTGCCTAGAATGTAGTAGTCATGTCATTTTGTTTGATAGCTTCGCATCTGCAATTCAGTTTTTTTGTTTGTTTGTTTTTGTTTTTTTTTTGTTGTTGTTGTTGTTTTTAGGATTTATTTATTTATTAGAGAGGCAGAGAGAGAGAGAGAGGGAGGGATGGAGGTCTTCCATCTGCTAGTTCACTCCCCAGATGGCCACCACGGCTAGAGCTGTACCAATCTGAAGCCAGGAGCTTCATCTGGGTCTCCTACTCAGATGCAGGGGCCCAAGGTCTTGGGTCATTTTCCACTGCTTTCCCAGGCCATAGCAGAGAGCTGGATTGGAAGTGGAGCAGCCGGGACACGAATTAGTGCCTATACGGGATGCTGGCACTGCAGGCAGCAGCTTTACCCTGCTATGCCTCAGCACTGGCCTCTTTTTCCTCTTTTTTTTTTTTTTTTTTTCAAGATTTGTTTGTTTGAAAGTTGGAGTTACGGAGCGAGAGGTTTCTAATCGCCTGTTCACTCCCCAGGTGGCTGCAACAGCCCGGAGCTTCCTCTGGGTCTCACACATAGGTGCGGGGGCCCAAGCATTTGGGCCATCTGCTGCTGCTTTCCAAGGCACATTAGCAGGGAGTTGGATTGAAAGTGGAGCAGCCAGGACTCAAACTAATGCCCGTATGGGATGCCAGCATTGTAGACAGCCACTTAAAGTGTTACTCCGCAACAACAGCTCTCCCGATTCCAGCTTCCTGCTGATGCGTACCTTAAGAGTCAGCAAGGATGGTTCAAGTGGTTGGGTTCCTGCCACCCAGGTTGGAGATCTAGATTGAGTTCACGGTTCAGTCTAGCCTAGCCCAGCCCTTGCTACTGTTGTGAACATTGCAGGAATGAACCAGCAGATCTGTCTCTTCTGCTCTTGCTCGCCTGCTTGCTCTCTAGCTCTCTTGTTCGCCCTCCCCCCCCCCCTTCTCATCCTTCCTGCCTTTGAAATAAAAAAGGAAAGCTTCATTTAAAAGCCATCAGCAGGGGCCAGAGCTGTGGCCCTGCAGTGCTGGCATCCCATGGGTGCCAGTTCTAGTCCCAGCTGCTTCATTGCCAACCCAGCTCCCTGCTAATGCACCTGGGAAGGCAGCAGAGGATGGCCCAAGTGCTTGGGCCCCTGCACTAACATTGGAGACCTGGAAGAAGCTCCTGGCTTTGGCCTGGCTTGGCTCCAACTGTTTTGGCTAACTGGAGAGTAAACCAGCTGATGGAAGATATCTCTCCCTCTCCCTCTCTCTCTCTCTCTCTCTCTCTCTCTCTCTGTAACTCTGCCTTTCAGATAAAAAGATCTTAAAAAAAAAAAAAAATCAGCAAAGGGAAGAGGCGCGTGCAGCTAAAATCCAGGGAAAATCAGGCCTGAGTTTGCAGGGATCCTCTGCTAATGAACTCCCAGGATGTGCTTAGTTGCCCCGGCAATGAGTTGTGACAAGATTGTCAAGAGATCTGCCAGAGAACCTCAGTGCCTAGGTTTTTAGTAGCAACTGATCATGTGGGTACTCTGGTAAAATTCTAAACTCAAAGGAAAGCAGGTGTTCAACATAAACATATTTTTGAACTGTGAGCCACTCTTAATTCTGGGAATAGTGTGAACTCTCCCAAAATCCAAGTTCCAAATGCCCACCCAGGGAGTCTTTGTAAGCAGGAATAGCAGCCAGGCCCTGTGTTTCTTTCTGCACACCTGTCCTGAATAAATCTGTGTCCATCCCGTTCCTTTTGTCTGCTGGTCTTGATGTATATCTGAGTCACGATGTCCTTAGAATGTAAACCTTGTGAGGGCAGATAGCATTTGTTCTGTGCATTCTTGGTCCGACATCACAGTGAGTGACACTTAGAATGGGAGCCTCTAATAAGTCTTCAGCTTTAGTTTATGCTGGGCAGTGCCTGTCATATATCATCACCCGCTTAAATGCTGGCCACTTTTCAGTGCCATACCACCTCACTGCCGCACAGCCTTAACTAATTAGTTGAGTTTGCCCTTCCTTTTTCTCAATGCTTGTATACCTCAAAGTCTCTGCTATTCAGTTTAGCATAGTATCACTAGAAGTTATACTGCCTTGAATTTTCCCCTCACTTACACTTCAGCTTTCCAGTCTTGCATATGTCATCTCTTGTTAGAATATAAACTCTTGGGGCTGGTGTTGTGGGTAAAGCCTCTGCCACCTGCAACACCAGGATCCCATATGGGTGCCAGTTCAAGACCTAGCTGCTCCACTTCTGATCCAGCTCCCTGCTAATGTGCCTGGGAAGGCATTGGAAGGTGGCCCAAATGCTTGGGCCCCTGCATTCACATGGGAGATCTAGAGGGAGCTTCTGGCTCCAGGTCAGCTGTTGTGGTCATTTGGGGAGTGAACCAGTGGATGGAAGATTCTCTCTCCCTCTCTCTCTCTCTCTCTGTGCCTCTTCCTCTCTCTCTGACTCTTAACTTTCAAATAACTAAATAAGTCTATAGAATATAAACTCCTTTAAGGAGTCTGAACTTGCGTTTTTTAAACAGCTGTGGTGTGGAACAAAAAATGTTTTGTTTGATTAATGATATAAATTATATGAAGAAGAATTGATTAAAATGATTAAGCCTAGCACTGTCATATTTTTAGATATTTACAGATAAACAAAACAAGCTTTCTCTTTAGAACAAAGCAGTTTTGTGGATTTGAGCAGACAAGTTACAACTGCAGGAAGAGGCCTTCTCTTACAGAAAACTGCTGGGGTTTGAACAGGGGATGTCAGAAACCAAGTCAATTACAACGATGCCTTAATTGATAGGTAGGCCTCAATTGTGTAAGCCATGTTACATAGGGTGAGAGAAGTCATGTTAAACCATGTATGTTTGATTGTATATTAGATTTTCACCAAACTTTTTCCCCCTGACGTGCAATTCTGGGAAGCCACCATCAGTGGAGACGTAGTACTGACTAGTGACCCATGTGTGTTGTTAGCTGTGTTTGCAGTGCCCGTAGTGCTCTTAGCCCCATTTTCCACAGACAGGCAAGGACATTGCTGTCATTATTGAGGTGCTGGACACTTGTCATTTAAAATGTATTCCAGTCAGCAGTGGATTTAGAACCAAGAACTGGACATCAGAACCGTAATGTGTTTTTTTCTTTTGTATTCTTAGTGACTTGTTCCAGTTTCCCCTCCAAACTGTGGCTAACAGCTTATGCCATGGAATATTAAATGTAGACTGCAGGGTCCACCCAGAGGGCTGTTGCTGCCATTTGAGCTGAATAAATCCTCTTGTTGCCAATCTTTGCAGGTGCAAAGGAGTGAATAAACGGAGACCTCGGAGTTTACTGGAGAAGCTGCGCTGGGTCACCCTGGGCTACCATTATAACTGGGACAGTAAGGTATTCAGATTGTCTTCATTGTTTTTTGCTTTGGTTTCTGTTTATATGCTTGGGTGGGCCATAGTTGGATTTCTTCCAGGCCACCCTTGAAGTACAAGATTACTGGGGCCGCCATTGCAGCACAGCAGGTTAAGCCACTGCCTGCAGCTCCAGCATCCCAGCTGCTCCACTTCCAATCCAGCTCCCTGCTGCTGCATTTGGAAAGGCAGCAGAAGAGCTCCTGCCACCCATGAGGGAGCCCTGGAAGAAGCTCCTGGCTCCTGGCTTTGGCCTGGCCTAGACCCAGCTGTTGTCTTTTGGGGAGTGAACCATTAGATGGAATCTCTCTATCTCTCTTTCTGTCAAACACATGCCTTTTGTCTCTCTGTAACTCTGCCTTTCAAATAATTAAATTTAAAAAAAAAAAAAAGGAAGAAAAAGAAGCTCTGTGGAGGCAGACATTGTGGTGCAGTGGGTTAAGGCAACACTAACATCCCATGTTGGAATGCTGGTTTGAGTCCCAGCTGCTCTACTTCCAATCCAGCTTCTTGCTAATGTGTTTGAGAAGGCAACAGATGATAGCCCAAGAGCTTGAGCCCCTGCTACCCAAGTGGGAGACCTAGATGGAGCCCTTGGCTTCAGCCTGGCCCAGACCTGGCTGCTGCATCCATTTAAGGAGTGAACCACATTCACTCAATCTCTCAATCTCTCTCTTTCTCTCTCTCTCTCTCTCTCTCTCTTTGCCATTAAATGAAAAAGGAAAAGAAAAAGCAGCAACTCCATGTCGGGGCCAGCATTGTGGTGCAGGGGGTTAAGCCATTATTTGTCATTCTGGCATCCTTTATAAAATAGCCAGTTTGAGTCCCAGCTATCCTGCTTCTGATCCAGCTTCCTGCTAATGTGCCTGGGAAGACTGCGGAGGATGGCCCAGATATTAGGCCCTTGCCACCAGGATGGAATTTTTGCCTTTAATGTGTCCCAGAGTTGGCACTTGGGGCCATTTGGGGAGTGAACCATTGGATATAAGAACTCTTGCTGTCACTCTGCCTTTCAAATAAATAACTTTCTTTTAAGAAGTGTTGTGTAGTTCTAATGTTCTCTTCTCACAAAAGCACTTCCAAGATCTAGATACCTCTACCTGCTATATAACATCTGGGCAGGAAAGCGGTAAGAAAGGATTTCCTACAACTAACCAAGTTCCTTGTTTTCTTGAGGTACAGTTTCTTTCCTGTTCTGTCTGCTTCAGAGAATCTCCAATCCCTCCTTTGTCAGTAGCTATTGGCTCAGTGAGATGTTTGCCACCAAGTGGAAGGGCTGATTATAAGAGTAAACTGAATAAAAACACATTGATATAGATCATTTTCTGTGTTCCTAACCAGTTACCTTTTTTTTTTTAAGATTTATTTATTTATTTATTTATTTATTTGACAGGTAGAGTTACAGACAGTGAGAGAGAGAGAGAGACAGAGAGAAAGGTCTTCCTTCCGTTGGTTCACTCCCCAAATGGCTGCAACGGCCGGAGCTATGCCGATCCAAAACCAGGAGCCAGGTGCTTCTCCTGGTCTCCCATGCGGGTGCAGGGGTCCAAGCACTTGGGCCATCCTCCACTGCTTTCCCAGGCCATTAGCAGAGAGCTGGACTGGAAGAGGAGGAACCAAAACTAAAACCCAATGCCTGTATGGGATGCCAGCACTGCAGGTGGAGGATTAACCTAGTGTGCCATGGCGCCAGCCCCCTAACCAGTTACTTTCTAAAAGATCTATAGCTTAAGTCAACCAACTTAAACACAAATATATTAGCTGCTCCAGCTAATGACAGATGTTGCTTTAAAAATATTAGTGATGTGGGGCCAGCGCTGTAGCATAGTGGGTTAATGCCCTGGCCTGAAGCGCCAGCATCCCATATGGGCACTGGGTTCTAGTCCCGGTTGCTCCTCTTCCAGTCCAGCTCTGTGCTATGGCCTGGAAAATCAGTAGAAGATGGCCCAAGCCCTTGGGCCCCTGCACCCGCATGGGAGACCTGGAAGAAGCTCCTGGCTCCTGGCTTCGGATCAGCAAAGCTCCGGCTGTTGCGGTCAATTGGGGAGTGAACCAGTGGATGGAAGACAGTGCTCACTCACTCTCTCTCTGCCTCTCCTCTCTCTCTGTGCAACTCTGACTTTCAAGTAAATAAATAAATCTTTAAAAAAAAAAAAAAATATTAGTGATGTAATTCTGATTTTCAGAAATATAGATTCAATGAGAATCTGGTTATTTGTATTCAGGGAAGTGACTTGGTGAGTTAGTTTGGGCAAGGCAGGTTGGGTTTGAATTCTGCCTCCAATAACGATGACAGTAAAGCAAGCTGGTGCCTGCTATTACAAGGTTATTATGAGAGTTAAGTGGTTAATGCCTCTAAAGAGATTACAGCCCAGGACTAGCTGTTCTAAGCAAGAGCACAGTAACTGTTAGCTATTGTTTTTAGTGCTAATGTTTTGATTGTTGATGTTGTCACTCCCAGGACCTCAAAGGTAATATAATTTACTAAGACAAATTGAGCATGAAAGCGATCCAGAATTCTGAATGCATAATCAATCAGAGAAAAGTGAAAGCTTTTTATAAGACGAGTAGCGTAGCGACAGCTTAGATAGGGCTGAAAGCTTAAAAAGGAAATAATTTCATCATAGCAGAGGCTGTCTGAGGGTAAGATGGCAGCTCTAGCTGGTTGATTTTTTCTTAAAGAACTAAAATTATGATAGAGCAGGGGCTGGCGATGTGGTATAGCAGGTTAAGCCACTGCCTGATATGCCAGCATCCCATATGGATGCTGGTTCAAGTCCTGACTGCTCTACTTCTGATCCAGCTCCCTGCTAATGCACCTGGGAAAGCAGCGGAAGATGGCCCAGGTCTCTGGGCCCCCTGTCACTCACAGGAGACCCAGAAGAAGCTCCTGGCTCCTGGCTTGGGTCTGGCCCAGCCCTGGTTGTTGTGGCCATTTGGAGAGTGAACCAGCAGATGGAAGATCTTGCTGTCTCTCCTTCTGTGTTAAATCTTTCAGAAAAGTAAAGAATTTTTTTAAAAAATGATAGAGGAGGTCCAGTGCTGAGGCATAGTGGGTAAAGCCGTCACCTGCAATACCAGCATCCCATATGGGTGCTGGTTCAAGACCCAGCTGCTCCACATCCAATCCAACTCTCTGCTATGGCCTGGGAAAGTAGTGGAAGATGGCCTAAGTCCATGGGCCCCTGACCCACTTGGGAGACCCAGAGGAAGCTCCTGGCTCCTGGCTTCAGATCAGCTCAGCTCTGGCCATTGTGCCCAGTTGGGGAGTGAACCAAAGGATGGAAGACCCCTCTCCCTCCCTCCCTCCCTCCCTCCCTCCCTCCTCTCCTCCCTCCCTCCCTCTCTCTCTCTCTCTCTCTCTCTGCCTCTCTGCCTCTCCTTCTCTCTCTGTAACTCTGACTTTCAAATAAATATATAAATCTTTAAAAAAAAATGATAGGGGAAACCTTAAAGTTCTCTGACTACAATTTTAGTTTTGAGATACTGGAACTCTTACTTGAGGCTCAGTAAAAGAAAAAAATGAAGAAACGGAGAAGTTCCCACTGAAGAGACTAGACTGTTGTTTGAAGACTTTTTATATAAGTCTTCCATGTGCCTGAAGCT
This sequence comes from Oryctolagus cuniculus, assembly GCF_964237555.1. Lineage (NCBI taxonomy): Eukaryota > Metazoa > Chordata > Mammalia > Lagomorpha > Leporidae > Oryctolagus > Oryctolagus cuniculus. The sequence continues at coordinate 23,382,772 of NC_091451.1, read as the reverse complement.
AAAAGCAGTACTTTTCTGTCCAGAGCCATGATTCTGCTGCTCCGGCTGGAATGCGTCAGGACACCGGAGGCGGCCTGGGGGACAGTGGGTTTTCTAACCAGGTCTGAAGTTGATTTAGCAAGGGAAGCAGTGGAGCATAAGACAAGGGAAGAGTGTCCTTGTGCTGCCAGAATAGTCTTCCAGCTCATCTGCTTGGAAAGCTGGGGGTCAGAGTCTTCATCACACTGCTGACTTGCTGTTCCGGCGAATTATATACGGCGAGTGTAACTCGGAGTCAATCCAGATGTCTTGAGCATGTCATCCCATCAGACTGACTGATGAAATTAGCACTAAGCCATATTGTTCAGAGAGGCAGAAAACCAAACTGGCTGGGAACAGCACTGTGGCGTAGTAGGTTAAGCCTCTGCCTGCAGTGCCGGCATCCCATGTGGGTGCCATTTTGAGTCCTGACTGCTCCACTTCCAGTCCAGCTCCCTGAAAATGGCCTGGGAAGCAGTGGGAGGTGGCCTGAGTCCTTGGGCCCCTGCACCTGCATGGGAGACCCAGAAGAAGCTCCTGACTTTGGATAGGCCCAGCTTTGGCCATTACAGCCATTTGGGAGAGTGAACTAGCAGATGGAAGATCTCCCTCTCTCTGTGTCTTTCCCTCTCTCTGTAACTCTGCCTCTCAAAAAGTAAATCTTTAAAAAAAAAAAAAAAAAAAGACCATATTGTTTGAGTTGCTGCTCTGTGTTTTGTTTTGTTTTGTTTTGTTTTGGGGGGGGGGTAGTTTTATTAGAAAACGTTGAAGAAAGAGTGCAGAGAGATCTCATAGCCAGTTCCCTCTTCTACTGACAGCCTAGCTTAGTATGGTAATTTTGTCTTAAGTCCATACTTCATTCAGATTTCTTTTTTTAATATTTATTTTATTTGAAAGGCAGAGTTACAGTGAGGCAGAGGCATAAAAAGAAAGGTCAGTCTTCCATCCACTGGTTCACTTCCCAGATGGCTGTAACGGCAGGAACTGAGCTGATCTAAAGCCAGGAGCCAGGAGTTTCCTCTGGGTCTCCCACATGGGTGCAGGAGCCTAAGGACTTGGGCCATCTTCTGTTGCTTTCCCAGGCCATAGCAGAGAGCTGGATCGGAAGTGGAGCAGCCGAGACTTGAACCGGCGCCCATATGTGATGCCAGCACTGTAGGCGGCAGCTTTACCGACTACGCCACAGCACCGGCCCCCAGATTTCCTTTGTTTTTATCAAGTAGCCATTTTCTGTTTCAGAATCTTGGATCCTGTGTTTGTCATGTTTCTTTAGGTACCTCTTGGCAATGACAGTTTTGAGTTACCTTTTTTGTTGTTGTTGTTTTTTATTTGACAGGTAGAGTTGTAGACAGTAAGAGAGAGACAGACAGAGAGAGAGACAGAGAGAAAGGTCTTCCTTCTGTTGGTTCACCCCCCAAATGGCCACTATGGCCGGCACGCTGCGCCAACCTGGAGCCAGGTGATTCCTCCTAATCTCCCATGCGGGTGCAGGGCCCAAGCACTTGGGCCATCCTCCACTGCCCTCCCGGGCCACAGCAGAGAGCTGGACTGGAAGAGGAGCAACTGGGACAGAATCCGGTGCCCATGTGGGATACGGGCACCGCAGGCCAAGGATTAACCAAGTGAGCCACGGCACCAGCCCCTTGAGTTACTTTTTACCCTAAGAGAACTATCCTGTTTATGAGCAGTGTAGTAATTGCCTCATGTGCAGTGTTACTTTGTCTGGTTTATCACTGCGTGGGACAGCGCCTGCCAGATAAAGCTCCAGGTGCGAGTGTTTTGAGTGGTTTATGATTCGTATGGGTGGATGGATAATGCTAACATCTGATGATGACAGTGTTCACATTGCTTTGTAGTTTGATGATTTTAAAGTGGTGATCTTATGCCTGTTTCCCGTGCTCCTGAGATCATTGTTTATTTTTCTTATTTTCCCTATTTTTACCAAAGAAATACTCAGCAGATCATTATACACCTTTCCCTTCTGACCTGGCTTTCCTCTCAGAGCAAGTGGCCGCTGCCTGTGGCTTTCAGGATTTCCGGGCTGAGGCAGGCATCCTGAACTACTACCGCTTGGACTCCACCCTGGGCATCCACGTGGACAGGTCTGAACTAGATCACTCCAAACCCCTGCTGTCCTTCAGGTAGGTCGGTTCCAGGAGGTGGGAGGACTTTTTATAATTCAGTTCTTTTTTCCAAAGCATTTTAAGCAAAAGTAAATAAAACCAGTTAACTATTTCAAATGGCTGGATTCTATAATCTCTTGTTTTTGGACATCTTCATGAATCATAAAGTAAAATTCGCCTAGTCCTTTAAAAGCAATGACTAAATGATAGTAACTGTAATTTAGTAACTTAAGACAATGGCATATGCCTATGGAATGGTGGAAAAAACAGACACACAAGAGGCCTTCCAGCAAAGGGAGTGGCCTTTTTGGAAGAGAGGAGGGAAGGACAGACTAAGACAAAAACCTGAATAGTTTGCTCTCCTGGTTTCCCACTACTGTGCCATTATCCCAGCCAAAAAATGTTTTATTAGTTGCCTTATCTTTCAAGTAAAGGGATGATAACATAGTAAAGGATTCAAATAATTTTATTGGAAGGCTTAAATCTTAAAAGATGAGTCAATAAAAATTCTAGGTTAATGTTCAGAGTTCTCCATTTGCCACATCATCTCATTTAACTACATTAGATTTTATTTTGCAGCAGATCTGTGGGCTGCCGTAGGTTTAGGTGGCAGATCACGTGTTGGTCACTCAGACACAAGCCAGATGAGAAGGATTTTAACTGAAATTAGGAAAGGGTGCAGTTAGCGTAATTTTTTCAAGTGCGGTTAATAATAGAAGCCTGCTTTTTTTGTTTTTGAAGCTTTGGACAGTCAGCCATCTTTCTGCTTGGTGGCCTCCAAAGAGATGAGACCCCCACAGCCATGTTTATGCACAGTGGTGACATCATGGTAATGTCAGGTTCCAGCCGCCTGTTGAACCACGCAGTTCCTCGGGTCCTTCCGCACCCTGAGGGGGAAGGCCTGCCTCGCTGCCTGGAGACGCCTCTCCCAGTGGACCTGCCCAGAGACTCGGTGGTGGAGCCCTGTTCTGTGCAAGACTGGCAGGTGTGTTCCAACTACTTGAAAACTGCTCGGGTTAACATGACTGTCCGACAGGTCCTGGCCACCGATGAGGACTTCCCCTTGGAGCCCACAGAGGAGAAAAAAAGAGACCTCAGCAGTGGCGGGTCCTGCCGTCTGGATGATCACAACAGCCAAGTTAAACGGGCAAGGCCAAACCCCGACAGCTGAGACCTGCAGCTCCCGTTGTTTTATACAGCGCGTCTTCCAGTGAATGCCCACGCTGTTTTGTGTTGCTAGGAACTTGTCACCAAGACAAGCCAAAAGCAGACAGGGAGAGACTTAGCCTGAATCAGACCGTTGCCTTGGAACACACCTCAAGCGGAAACTGGTCACCGCTTTGCTCAGAAAGTGTTTGCCATGTTCCGGTCCTGTTCGATGTTGGCTCTGCTGCGTGTCGACCATACCACAGGGGTGTCATCGTCTACAGCAGCTCTGTCGGCCTCCACCGTTACCGCGGCGGGAGGTGGAAGTGAGCTTCCGTGTCTGCGGAGTCGTTAAGTACCTCAGCTTTCACCGATGGGAAATGCAGTGCCCCTCTCCTCACTGCATTGGGTACCTTGCGGGCTTCAGCGAGCCAGTAGACTCACCCTGACTCCCCCATTGCCCCTGGATTTTTGGATCTGCCCTGGCTGTCACAGAAGAATCCTGTATACATTGAGACATTGAAACTGGAAATCTTCTCCTCTAGAAAGAAAATCAGTCACAGCCGTTTCTCTTGCCTAAACAGTAAATATTTGCAGACCCAAGGATAGGGGACAGTGATTTCTCCATGTGTCTTAGGTCTCCAGATGCTCCCTGTTTGATTTGTAATGCAGTTTTAATTGTTGGGCCAAAAAAGCCCCAAGGGTATTCTGTAAATGTTTTCTCCATGAATAAACTCACTCAGTTTTAAATTAAAGATCTGTATCTGTCTTTGAAGGTTAGTGCATCTGGAATTGGCTCTTTTCCTATTTGTGCTTGCTATTGTTCATGCTGGTGAAGCCCTCCGGCTGTGTCTACACTGTACCCTTGTTCCACCCTAAGTAGTGGTCTGTGTGCCTGTCTCACAGGAGAGAACATTCTCTGATGCTCCACTTGTCTGATGGAACAGAGTTGAGAAATGCATGAAGCCCTAAGTTTTAATCTTTGTACCCCTACCAACTCGACTCTCTATACCCAAGCCAAGTACTTTTTTCTGCATCTTCTAAAGATTAATTTTTAGGGGCGAGCATTGTTGCATAGCAGGTAAGGCCACCGCCTGCAACACCAGTATCCCATATGGGCACCGCGTCATGTTCCAGCTGCTCCACTTCCAATCCAGCTCCCTGCTAATGTGCCTGAAAAAACAGTGGAAGATGGCCAAAGTGCTTGGACCCCTGCACCCACCTGGGAGACCCTGATGGAGCTCCTGGCTCCTGGGTTTGGTCATTGCAGCCATTTGGGGAGTGAACCAGCAGATGGAAGGTCTCTATCACTTCTCTCTCCCTCTCTCTCAAATAAATATAATAAACATTTTTTAAAAAATAAAAGATTTATTTTTACTTATTTGAAAGGCAGAGTGTCAGATAGAGGGAGAGAAAAGAGATCTTCCATTTGCTGGCTCATTTTCCAAATAGCTGCAACGGCAAGGGCTAAGCCAGACAAAAGCCAAGATCCTGGAACTCCATCCGGGTCTACCACATGGGTTCAGGGGCCCAGACACTTGGGCCATCTTCCACTGCTTTCTCAGGCACATTAGCAGGGAGCTGGGTTCGAAGCAGAGCAGCCAGAGATTCAACTAGCACTCAGATGTGGGATGCTGATTGTGGCAAGAGGCAGTGAAATGAAGATATTGAAATTTAAAATAGAAGTTAGGGGCAGGTGTTGGGTGGTACAGCAGAGCCAAAACCTGGAGCCAGGAACTCAGTCTGGGTCTCCCATGAGGGTGGCAGGAACCAGTTACGTAGACCTCATCACTTCTGTCTCCCACAATAGGAAAGGAGAATCAAAGTCAGCGCTGGGAACTGAACCCATACATTCCAGTGTAGGATGTGGGCTTCTTAACCACTCCACGTGATAGCTCAGGTGCCTGGGTCCCCTGCCACCCGCGCGAGAGACCCAGATGGAGTTCTCACCTCCTGGCTTTGATGTGGCCCAGCCCCAGTTGTGGTGGTGGATGTTTGAGGAGTGACCCACAGAAGGAGTATCTCTGTCCCTCCCCCCTCCGCCTTTCAAAAAATAAATCTTGAAAAATAAATAATATGCACCATAGGCACATGTTATATAATTTAAATTAGCAGTGGGGAAAATCCTTTAAATTTTCCATAATAAACAATAAACGTGACCTACCCTAAACCAGCATATTGTCATTTGGCGAATCCAGCAGAGACAGTTCATCCTTGCCATTGGAACAAATCACTCGTTCTTCAGTTAAGTATCAGATAAAGGCATCAGCTTGTGTTTAGGAGCCATGTTGCACAGAGACAAGTTGGGGACTCCATGGAATGCAGTGTTGGTGCTGGGAGGAGCAAATGGGGACTGAGCCAGTCAGGAGATAGTCCCTCTCCTGTCCCATGCCCCCACCCCCGAAGTCAGAGTGCACTTGTTGAATGGGGTGGTAAAGCAGAATTGTTTGTAAAATTAAATTCTGTTCTCCCCTTCTATTTTCCATGATGTGCATTTGGTGGAAATATATATAATGCAACTCTACTTGTGATCTGCTTTTCACAGTAAGCAAGATATTATGGAATACAGGAAAAATCAGTGGTTTCCCTACACTGACATGCACATTTCCTGCATTTACCCTGGGTTTATTATAATCGTCCACCACAGATTTTCTCCATCAGAGGTCAGCAAACTGTGACCCTCCTTCCCTCCTGTTTTTGTACTGCCCACAGGCTAAGAGTAGTTTACGTTTCTCATGTTGTGACACATGAAGACTACATGAAATCCAAATCTCAGGGTCTACTGTAAATTAAGTTTTATGGAGCCCAGCTGCACTAATGGATGTGTGTGTGACCTGTGGGTACTTCTGTGCTGCAATGACAGGGTTAAGCAGTCACAACAGAGACCACACGATAGCATCGCATCGGGCCCAGCACAGAAAAAGGTTACGCACACCCAGGGAAGAGCCTGAAACGGGAACAAAGGGGAAGCTTTTCTTTATTAAGAGCCTTTTGGCCAGCGCCACGGCTCAATAGGCTAATTCTCCTGCGGCGCCGGCACACCGGGTTCTAGTCCCAGTCGGGGCGCTGGATTCTGTCCCAGTTGCCCCTCTTCCAGGCCAGCTCTCTGCTGTGGCCCGGGAGTGCAGTGGAGGATGGCCCAAGTGCTTGAACCCTGCACCCTATGGGAGACCAGGATAAGCACCTGGCTCCTGCCATCGGATCAGCACGGTGCCCTGGCCGCGGCAGCCATTGGAGGGTGAACCAACAGCAAAGGAAGACCTTTCTCTCTGTCTCTCTCACTGTCCACTCTGCCTGTCAAAAAATAAAAAAAATAATAAAATAAAAAAGAGCCTTTTACTGTTTCATACCAAAGGAAGAAAATCATGCAAGAGTAAATATGCACTATCACCTGGGAAAGGAAAGCCAGGTTGCTGGGGCCGGGGGTTGGCACTAAGTCCTCTGCTCCTAGGAGTGGAGGCTGGTGTGACCCCCCGGCCAGCATACGGTGTCCACGGGCGTCTTGCTACGGCCAGAGCAGTCTTGCGTATACCTCCTTTCCTTTCACAAATGGTTTGCTATGATGATAAGTCGTGGTTATCCTGATTGTTTTCAGATGTGTCATTTGACCCAGTGAATTTCCCCTTGTAGAAATTGACCCTAAGGTAGTAACAGAAGCAGTCCAGACTTTTTTGTGTAAGAATGTTTGTTCTAAGACCTGGTATCCCATATCAGAGTGTGATTTTGATTCCCAGCTGCTCTGCTTCCGATCCAGCATCCTGTTAGTGCACCCGAGAAGGCAGCAGAAGATGGCCCAAGTACTTGGGCTACTGCCACCTGGGAGTGGCAGGTGGGAGACCTGGGTGCAGTTCCTGGCTCGTGGCTTCGGCCTGGCCCAGCTCTGGCTGTTGTGACCATTTGAGAAGTGAACCAGCAGATAGAAGATTTTTGTCTCTCCCTCTCTTTATTGCTCTGCCTTTCAAATAAATAAATCTTTTTGAGTTTCTTAAGATTTATTTTTATTTATTTGGAAGGCAAAGTTAGGGGGGGAGAGAGCTTCCACCTGCTGCATCTGGGACAAAAACAGAAACCAGAGATAACATGGGATGCTGGTGTCAAAAGAACGGCTTTACCCACAACACCAGGCCTTTATTTGAGGAAGTTCCCATCTACTGTTTCACTCGCCATAGGCCACGATGGCCTCATTTGGGCCAAGGCCAGAGCCAGGAGCCAAAAACTTAATCCAAGTCTCTCCTGTGAGTGGCAGGAACCCAGTTACTAGACACTGCTTCCCAGGGTCTGTGTTAGCAGGCAGCTGAATTCAGGAGCAGAACTGGAAACTGAGCCCAGGCATTCCACTGTGGGATGCAGTATCTTGACCCAATGCCCACCCCTGATTGTTTTTTTCCTAATGTCTTTATTTTCACCTACTTGAAAGGGAGAGAAAGATCTTCTATCATCTGTGTTCACTCCCCAAATGCCTACCATAGCTGGAACAGGCTAAAGCCAGGAGCCCAGAACTCAATCCAGGTCTCCACAGGGCTAGCAGGGACCAGGCACTTGGGCCGTTCTCCCCTGGCTCCCTGGATGTACTTGCAGGGAGATGGATCAGCAGCTGTATAGGATACGGGATGTGTGCATACCAAGCAGAACCTTCCACACCGCACCACAATACCTGCCCCCACCCTGAGATGATCCTCTGACCTGGTAATTCCTGTTCCTGAAGTTTGGAACAACATTGCCTAACAGAAGGTGCATTTAATGATATGAGTTTATGTAATAAAATACTGTTTAGCCACTTCACATCACATTTCAGAGGGATATTTAATAGCTGGAAGAATGTACAATGTGTTCAGTAAGACAAATGGCTTTTTAAAAGTATGCACAGCATTTACCAACATAAATGTGTTCTCTAAAAGGCTGGAGGGTTATAGCATTCTTAACCCTTGCCAAATTCTCTCTAGAGCTGGCACAATGCTCTTGAGGAAGGCCACTGTGGTGCTGTGTACAGGGGGTGGGTGAGGCACAGGCTGAGCTCAGCAGCATTAGCAGCTTTGTAACATGGCACCAGTGACAGATGTGCCGCCATGTGCTGCTGCCTGGCCAGCCTGGAGCCCTCACCATTTCTCTCAGCCTCTCTTCCCCTGAAATAGGTCCGGCCAAGCCCGATCCACCAGGTACCCCGTGCTTGTTACCTTCGGTAGTGCCTCCTGCCTGATGCTGATTTCCAGCATGCCACGGCTGGTTTTTCCAGAATGGTCCCAGGACCTCAAGAGACATACATTGACTGATGAACGGGACAGGCTTGGCAAGACTTGGCTTTCCAGTGTTGTAATTTTCTCAGTTCCTTTGTCGCTGAAATAGGCTGGTTTAACCCTTTTTTCTCTTAATCTAAATGCTTGGTTTATTAGAGTAGGAAAACTAAGACCCCCGTATTCAAGGAAGGCAGATTACAACGGATTTGAAGCAGAAGGGTGTCCCTGGAGTGGCTACTGAGCTCGGCTGGACAGAGGCTGGGGAGCTAAATGAGCCACTCCCTCCCGTTTCTTCCTGTTCCGGTGGTGACATGGGAGAAAGCAATGGAAGTACAGTTTCTTAGCCTTGGTGCTGAATTTTTATGGATCTTCCTTCTGGTCAGCTCCCTACTCAAAGCTGAGCTTTTGTGGAGATGGATTTGTTGGATCCCAGTTAGTTTCACTGGCAAGACAGTACTAAGATCAGCAGTATAGGGCTGGTGTGGCACACTGAGATCAGCTGTCACCTGCAGTGCCAGCAGCCCATATCTGAGCTCTAGTTTGAGTCTCGATTGCTCTTCTTCCAAGTCAGCTTCCTGATAGTGCACCTGGGAAAGCAGAGGAAAATGGCCCAAGTACTTGGGCCTCTACCACCCAGATGGGAGACCCAAATGGAGTTCCAGGATTTTGGCTTTGACCTGGCCCAGCCCTAGCCATTGCAGCCATTTGGGGAGTGAACCAGCAGATGGTAAATCTCTTCTGTCTCCTTCTCTGTCACTACCTTTCAAATAAATAACTTAAAAAAAAAAAAAAAAAAGCTGTTGTGGCAGGTGGAAAGTGAACTAGAATGGTTATCAGGAAGGCTAAATTTGGATAATTCCAACACTTAGCTGTGTGACTTTTTTTTTTTTAACTTATTACTTACTTGAATATTAGAGTTACACACAGAGGGGAGAGGCAGAGAGAGGTCTTCCATCCACTGATTCACTCCCCAATTGCCCGCAACGGCTGGAGCTGGGCTGATCCAAATCCAGGAGCCAGGAGCTTCTTCCGGGTCTCCCAAGTGGGTTCAGGGGCCCAAGGACTTGGGCCATCTTCTACTGCTTTCCCAGGCCATAGCAGAGAGCTGGATCAGAAGTGGAGCAGCCGGAACTTGAACCAGCGCCCATATGGGATGCTGGCACTGTAGGTGGTGCCTTTACCTGCTATGCCATAGCACCAGCCCCAGCTGTGTGTCAACCAAGCCTCAACTAATCCCCTTCCCCCTCCCTGTTGACTATGAATATTTAAGATTTATTTTATTTGAAAGGCCAAGTTAGAGAGAGAGAGATCTTCCATCCACTGGTTCAATCACCAAATGGCCAAACAGACAGGGCTGAGTCAGGCTGAAGTCAGAAGCCAGGAGCTTTCACCAGGTCTTCCACACGGGTGCAGGGGCCCAAGCACTTGGGCCATCTTCCACTGCTCTCTCAGGCCATTAGCAGAGAGCTGGATTGGAAGTGGAGCATCTAGGACTTGAACCAGCACCCATATGGGATGCTGGCACCACAGGTGGCAGCTTTACCCGCTACACCACCTTGAGCTAACATTTTTGAGCCCAAATTTTCTCAGCTCTTCAATGTTGTGTTTCTTTTACTTCTTTTTTTTTTTTTTTCTCTAATCCCACAGGAAATGTTGCTCTTGCTTTAAAATATCCACACTCTAACTAACTCCTTCTGCTCCCCTCACAGTGGCAGCCCTGGCCATGCCACAGTCACCTCAGCTAGCTGACAGCCAGGGCATCATATCTGGCTCCTCCTTCCACGCTTGTTCTGCCCCCTGCACCTGCCCCCCACCCTCAGACTTACTAGAACAGCCAGAGTGAGGCTGGCAGCACCCTTGGCAGATCACGTCACGTTCAGGCTCACAAGTCTCAACAGAGTCCTGCCAGGCACCTACAAATCCCTACCCCTCCAGCCTCCCGCTTTCTCTTGGCCTCTGTCCCGCTCTGTTCCAGACACACTTGGCCTGGCCTCTAAGTGTGCCGAGCCTGTCCCTGCCCCGGGCCTTGGCACTGCCCTGCTTCCTTTGCCTGGAACATTTCTTGCAGGGCTTTGTCCTTCCTCATTTCCTGTAAATATAGCAAGGTGAGGCCTTCTGGGAGTGCCCTAGCGAAAACCTTCACCCTGCCACCATCCCTGAGTTCTTTCAGTGTACTCTGTTTCCTCACAGCATCTGTAATAGTCTTCAGAATGTACTCAATGAGGAAATTATAGTTTTCAAGAAAACATAGTTATTGTTTTCCTTCATTAGACTGTAAGTGCCACAAGGCAGAAGTGTGCCCTGGGGTTTAGAACAATGCCGGAACATAGCAGTCGCTCAATATACTGGACATCCAGCGTGGCTATTTGGGCACTCACACTACTGTGGACATGTAAATTGGTACTGGAGGCTAATTATCAGCATTTATATGAATTTTGATTCAGGAATTTTTAAAAAAGATGTATGTGTGTATTTAAAAGGCAGAGTTACAGAGAGGCAGAGACAAAGAGAGAGAACTTCCATCCACTGGTTCACTCCCCAATTGACCACAACAGCCTGGGCTGGGCCAGGCCAAAGCCAGGAACCTGGAACTCCCTCTAGGTCTCTCAACATGGGTGGCAGGGACCCCAAGTAGTTGGCCATCTTCCGCTGCCTTCCCAGACTCCTTAGCAAGGAGCCACATGGGAAGCAGAACAGCCTGGACTCGAACCTGTGCTCCATTATGGAATGGCAGTGTTACAGATGGCAACTTAACCTGCTGCACCCCAAGGCCAGCCCCTCCATTCATAACTTTTGATTCAGCAATTCCCGCCATCTTCCCTGTAGGGACACCTAGACATGAACACAATCTGTGTAAAGAGATGTTCATTGCAGTGTGGTTTGTAATGGTGAGACAGTGGGAAGAACCCAAGTGTTAACAATATTCAGTGAGTTCATTGATTCAGGGTTCCGTGCTCACCAGGGACCGTTAGTGCCATCCACCCCTCTGCAGGAATGTAAATGAACCAAGAAGCCTCCAAGACAGATTGCTTAGTGAAAAACAAAATAATATACACAGTGGGAAAATGGATATGTAAAATGATTATGTGCATGTAAATGTGTCTACAAACAGCTAGTGTGTCAAAACTAGAGAAGCCTACTTTATGTATGTGTATGTGTGTTTGTAAATGCATGGGTAGGAAAATACAGCCAAACACGAGTGGGGAGAAGCGAGCCTGGGAGGCATCAGCAGGCCTGTCTTATTTTTTTATGGGAATATATTCACACATTACTTATGTCAACTTTTATTTTTAAAATTTTGCATAGCAAATCTCATATATGCAGTGATAAAAATGGAGATTTGTCTCTCCAAATCCTCTGGAAGTTTTCATGTGATAAATAAGAATCTAGTATGGGTAAATGATACAGCTCTAGTTCCCATGTCCGGGCTAGATTCTCCCTGGGCTGGCTAGAGAATGTATGATCATACCTATCCAGGCAAGAGAGTTAGCCTCATCTTGTTCTTGTTCGTGGTGTGAGTGTGTTTAATTTTTTGAAAGGCAGAGAAACACAGCCAGACAGATAAAAAAGATCTTCCATCTGCCGATTCATTCCCCCAAATGCCTGCAGCAGTCGGGGCTGGGCCCTGCTGAAACCAGGAGCCCAGAACTCAATTCAAGTCTCCAAGGGGTGGCAGGGACCCAAAGACTTGAGTCATTGCCTGCTGCCTCCCAGGGTGCACTTTAACTGGAAGTTGGAATCAGAAGTGGAGCCAGGACTTGGACCCAGAGACTCAGACACAGCCTGTACATGTCCCAGTGTCTACCGCTGCTCCAAATGCCTGTCCCACCCTGCATGTTATTTTTGTATATTCTAAGCTCAGATGCCTCGCTATGTCCAGAAACTTTGGTCTCCCTCCCCACTGAAAAGGCCAGTCCTGGCTCTGGTTGCTAAGATAGTAGATGGTCAGCCGTGAGACTGAGCCAACTCATGAGGGTCAGACCCTCCAGAAAGGGATCACTGTATTCTCCAAGTGACACAGCCAGGCAGAGAGCAGCGATGGCCACAGGGCCCTGAGATTTACTCTTTGTTCGCTCTCTGGTACTGGCATAGAGAGGAGATGCAAAATCACTCTCCCTGGCACACTGGGAGGTGTTGGCAGGTACACAATTCCTGGATGCGGTGTGCGGTGCTTTTTCTTGTTGGGTATTAATTGTCCCATCCCCAAAAGTGAGATCAGATCTGCAAATGTGGCTTCCACTGGCTTCCATCAGCTGTCACGCACACCCTGAGAGCTGCCAGGAATTGCACCTACTGCCTCTGTGTCTTCCTCAGCAAGAGGTGCCTGGCAGCGGGCCAGCTAAGTGACCACCTGCAGTGCCCGCATCCCATACTGGAGAGCCAGTTCGAGCTCCCGCTGCTTTGCTTCTGATCTGGCTCTCTCTGCTAATGTGCCTGGGAAGGCAGCGGACCCCACCTGTTTGTGGCTGTCTGAGGAGTGAACCAGCAGGTGGAAGATCTCTTTCTTTGTCTCTCCCTCTCTCTCTCTCTGTAACTCTTTATAAAGATTTACATATTTATTTTGAAGGGCAGAGTTACAGAGAGAGAGAGGGAGAGACAAAGAAAGATCTCCCATCTGCTGGTTCACTCCCCAGATGGCTATAACGACCAGCACTGGGCCAGGCCAAAGCCAGGAGCCAGGAGCTTCTTCTGGGTCTCCCTTGTGGGTGGCAGGGGTCCAAGCACTCGGGCCATCTTCCACTGCTTTCCAGGTGCATTTGCAGGGAGTTGGATCTGAAGTGGAGCTGCCGCGACTTGAATGGGCGCCCACATGGGATGCTGGCATCACAGGTGGCAGATATACATGCTATACCACAACACCAGCCCCAGGAAATAAATCTTAAAAAAAAAGAAAAAGAAAAAGAAAAAGAAGTGCACAGCAGAAGGCTCCAGGCTCAACAACAGGAAAAGAGAACTGTATCTCCTGTACTTCTGGCCATGGAAGGTTTTTCTTTACCCCTGACTACAGTCACTACAGTCATGTTATGTCTGCGTCATTAACCAGCTATGCCTGCTTTTGGGAGGGTCTCGTGGTGAAGAAATTGCCGGAAGGGGTAAAATAAGCAAAGTGTGGATGCCATCAGTCAAGCATCAGGCCCTGGTATTTATTTGCCCAGCAACCCGTGAGCGTCTGTGACATGAGTTCTGCATTAGGCGGCTGTGGCAGGAGTTCTCTCTGCCCTCAGCTCCTGCAGTGAGTGGGGAAGACCCCACCAGAACCATGAGGCATGCTGGGATAGGCCAAGTCCAAGATGCAATGGTGGGGGACACTTAACCCAGAGAAGGTAAGAAGACTCCCCGGGGGAATCGACACAGAAATTGACCAGGAATATGCTAGGATAGCTCACTACCCTCCTGTTTAGCTAAAGGTCATTTGTTATCTTCTCTCATTTCAGTGGTCTTATGGGAGCAGAAGGTTCCAGAAACTTTTGAGGACCTTTTAACCTTGACAGTGTGTGCTGCTGGGTGACTCGCACTCAGAGACTCATTCCCTCAGCACTATCTGCTGTTACACCTTTGCTCAGGCTGTCATCTGTGTCCCCCAAAAAGGGCAAGCATTCTCCTGCCTGTTCCAGGCTGTTTCCCTGCTACCTGGAACCGTGTTTGAGACATAGCAATGGCTCAATAAAACTGTTGGCATTTACAGGAGATAGCTTTCCATGTCACACTTTTTTTTTTTTAAGTTTTATTCATTTTTAGGTATTTGAAAGGCAGAGAGAAAGAGAGATCTTTCATCTGCTGGTTCGCTCCCCAGGTGCCCCCAACAGCCAGGGCTGGGCCAAGTCAAAGCCAGACACAGGAACTCCATCCAGGTCTCCCCATGGGTGCCAGGGACCCAAGCACTTGAGCCATCAGCTGCTACCTCCCAGGTGCATTAGTAGGAAGCTGGATCTGAAGTACAGCCACTGTGATAGAGGATGTAGGTGTCCCAAACTGAGTCCTAACCACTGCACCATGCACCCGCCCCTCTGTCATTCTCTTGATGTGACACTGTCTCACAAACATCCTTTGCAAATAATTCACTGTAGAAGGTGGTGCTTCATTTTGCATTGCACATTTCCAAGCAGGCTGTTTTTGGGGATTCGTGAGTGGGAATGTGGCTAGGAAAGGTACTTCAAGCATTATCCAAGCACTCCTCATGCTTTAATCCAGGGTTATTTCACTATGAAACACAGACCTATGAAATTACAAAAAGGACACGGCCATCGCTGTGGTGTAGTGGGTAAAGCCGCTGTCTGCAGTGCCGGCATCCCATATGGGGGCCGGTTCAGGTCCTGGCTGCTCGCTTCCGACCCAGCTCTCTACCATGGCCTGGGAAAGCAGTAGAAGATGGCCCAAGTCCTTGGGCCCCTGCATCTGCAAGGGAGACCCGGAGGAAGTAGAAGTAGAAGTAGAATCAGGAAGGATGTGAAGACCGCAGCAGCTGCCGTCCTCCCCTCCCCCACCCCTCCCTCCCTGACCTTAGCTGCCTTCTGCCCCTCAGCCTCCTTCTTCTGTGGGCCTGTTTATTTTACTCACAGAAGGCTGGCTGCCCTCCGGAGGTCCCCTCTAGTCCCTTACTTTCCAGGTGCATTGCCTATGGATAACCCAAGTCCAAGTTGCTGGAGAAGAACCTGCTTGGAGTTCTTTGGGTCAGTTATCTACACCTAGACCAGTCACCTATGGCCAGGGAGGCAGGGACACCTGGAGATACATAGGACTTAATTCTTCAAAACCAAATGAAGGGGGCTGGTGTTGGAGTATAGCGGGTAAAGCTGCTGTCTACAGTGCCGGCATCCCATGTGGGCACTGGTACACCCCGGCTGCTCCACTTCTGGTCCAGCTCCCTGCTAATGCACCTGGGAAAGCTGCGGAAGATGGCCCAAGTGCTTGGGCTCCTGCATCCACATGGGAGACCTGGAGGAAACTCATGGCTCCTGGCTTTGGACTGGCCGATCTCCAGCCATTGCAGCAATTTGGGGAGTGAACCCCAAACGGATGTTCAATGGAAGCAGGTGTAATATCGATCTCTTTCTTTCTCTCTTTCTGTAAGTCTTCCAAATAAATAAATAAATAGGGGCCAGTGCTGTGGCGTAGTAGGTAAAGCCGCTGCCTGCAGCGTCGGTATCCTATATGGGCGCTGGTTCGAGTCCCAGCTGCTCCACTTCTGATCCAGCTCTCTGCTATGGCCTGGGAAAGCGTAGAAGATGACCCGAGTGCTTGGGCCCCTGCATCCGCATGGGAGACCCAGAAGAAACTCCTGGCTCCCGGCTTGTAGCCAACTGGGGAATGAACCAGCAGATATAAAACCTCTCTCTCTCTCTCTCTCTCTCTCTCTGCTTCTCCTTCTCTCTCTGTGTAACTCTTTCAAATAAATAAATAAATCTTAAAATAAACAAAGAACAATGGGTGAAAGGAAATGATAACAGAGAAATGATCGGCACCCACACACTTTCCTTCTGGAATGAAGGGCTGGAGGATATTAACCCCAGACCAGTGGACCAGGAGCTGAGGAACGTGAGGTGAGGCCTGTGCATACCTCTCTCCTGGCCTCTTCACCAGCGGCTACTCCCAGACCCTCCCCCAGACAAAAGCCACCAGTGCCCCCGTGCCGTCTCCCCTGCTTGTCACCTCTCAGGCTTTGTTGAAAGGTTGGAGATGAGGGTGAGGCATCTGGTACCCCCACATTCTCATTGCTGTGGAGACCAGAGGCAATTGAGGTGCTTTCAGCCAGAAAAATATAATTTAAGGGCTTGGCATCTGGCTGGGAACAGAGAGCTCTGTTGCCATGGCAATGCCTCGCTTCATTTAACAGCAGCATATCCCTGAGTTTGGTCACATCCGTACTCGGGCACATACAGCACCCTGTCAGCAGCCCCACGTCGTACACACACACACACACACACACACACACACACGCACACACACACTGGCAGAAATCCCTCTGCAGGGCCAGAGCCCATCCATCCTTGGGCCCACCTCTCCATCCCAGTCCCCTACTCTCCCTCACAGTCTCCCCTGCATACACCCTGGCCAATCACGTAGACTCCAAAAACACCCCTGGCGAGCACAGAGCGCCCTGGGGAATTTCAAGTGCAACGTGAACACTCGCTCTCCTACGAGGTCAATCCACGCGGGAAGATGACTGCCGGGGTCCCCAACGCACAGCCTGTCCCTGCCTTCCTTTAGAGAACCAAGGGCCCAAACCCTGCAGCAAGTGCCCAGGCCACCTCCTCAGGCTGTTTCTGTCCCTCCCTTAGCCCTGGCATGGGCACATGGGTGGATGACAGCAAGGACACCTGAGGGCACACAGGTGCTGCATCTCCTGAGAGTGAAAAACTGGAAACTGCCTACAGGTCCACCGACAAGGCGTGGTGCCCATGTGAGAGCGGACTCCAGCGTGATGTCATCCACATATATCCACGTGAGAACACGTCAGGTGAAAAGTAAGGTCCTGCTGAGGTTCTTTAGCTTTATGCCGTTACAGCCACGTGGATATTTGCAACACACAGGCAGAGCTCTGTGAAGAGTGGGATGGAGCGAGAGGTGATGTTGGTTATCCTTGGCTGCTTAGCACAACACCCTTAAGCCCAGGGGCTTACACCAGCAAGGGCTTGTATTTCCTGCTTCTGGGGTTGGGTTTGGTAGCTCCCGGGCTGGGTCCCCCTGAAATGATGCAGCCACCATGCGCTATTGCTGGCTGTCTGCGTAGCTGCCTCAGTCCTCCACACTGCCTCTCATCCCCCAGTGGGCCAGGCAGGCTTTTCTGGTATCCCA
This sequence comes from Oryctolagus cuniculus, assembly GCF_964237555.1. Taxonomy (NCBI): domain Eukaryota; kingdom Metazoa; phylum Chordata; class Mammalia; order Lagomorpha; family Leporidae; genus Oryctolagus; species Oryctolagus cuniculus. Next base: position 23,365,455 of record NC_091451.1, on the reverse strand, counting down.
GAGTAGGAGCCCAAGAGCCAGAAAACACAAACAGCCAGACGTCCGAAGGCTGAGGCTCAGGCGCTTTACAGCATCAAGTCTGTCACACTGTCTGTCAGAGCAAGGCAGAAATCAGCTCAGCCCTGGGGATAAGGAAACAGATTGTGTCTCTTGAGAACGTGAATGGCAGTTACTTTGCAAAAGGGCGATGTCTTGCAATGGGAGGGATCTGTAGCCATTAAACAAGCGGCCGTGTCACCTGTCATTTTATTTGCTTTTGTAACTCTGTACTTTATGTTCAGCCATTGCTTGTGTAGAAGTAAAGAGAAAATAAATGAAAGGGGGAATCTAAGAGAGATACAGGGAAGAATCACGAGGACTTCGAGGCATCTCATTCAGATAGAAAACGCGAGATCACTAGTCTGGAATACTGAACTATGGTGAGCTGTTGTTGATTCATTTTTAGTCAACTGTGAGGAAATGGAGATTGGGATGTTGCAGGCTAGAGGTATGACAACCTTGCCTAGTGATTCAGTGGGGAAGAAGCACGCATCTTAAAGAGCCAAGAAAGCATGATGGTGTCGCTGGATTCCACTTTGCAGTAGCTGTACTTATTAATAGATGTGTACATGATGGCAGAGATGGCAGAGTGAATGACAGGGGACAGGCATTAGACACAGTGGTTAAGAAGCCACTTGGAACGCCTGCACGCCGTATCAGAGCCCCTGGATCTGAGTCCTTGCTCTGCTTCCGATTCCAGCTTCCTGCTAATGCATCCTGGGAGGCAGCAGGTGGTGGTTCAAGTACTGGGTTCCCTGTCACCCATGTGTAAGACCTGGCTTCAGCCTGGCCCAGCCCCGGCTGTTGCAGACATTTAGAGAGTGAACCAGAGGAGGGAAGATTTCAATCTCTCTTTCTGTGTCTATTTCTGTTTCTCTTTCTGGATCTGTCTGCGTTTCAAACAAATAAATAATTGTTTATAATGGATGACAGGAGTGTCTGCTGGCTCTCTGCCACTGCTTGCTGGGCATTAATTACATTTCAGCACCACATTTCCACCCAGGAAATGGAAATGGTCCTCCCTGATAAGGAGGAAGATTTAGCATTGATTCAATATTCGAGCAAAGATGTTTTGGTCCATCAACATAGGTGATTTAATATACTACCCTGGGGCCGGCTCTGTGGCACAAAAGGTTAAGCCTCTGCCTGCAGTGCCGACATCCCATATGGGTACCAGTTTGATTCCCAGCTGTTCCACTTCCAATCCAGCTCCCTGCTAATGCACCTGGGAAAGCAGTGGAAGATGGTCCAAGTGCTTGAGCCCCTGCACCCACATGGGAGACCCGGATGAAGCTCCTTGCTCCTAGCTTCAGACTGTCCCAGCCCCGGTTGTTGTGGCCATTTGGGGAGTGAACCAGTAGATGGAAGATTTCTCTCTCTCTCTCCCTCTGTGTGTGTGTGTGTGTGTGTCTCCCTCTGTAACTGTGTCTTCTTAATAAATAAAAATAAATATTTAAAAAACAGATAAACAAACAAATGAATAAATAAAACAAACAATAACCTGCAGGGTTCGGGAAAAGAAGAGCAATCACAAGGAAACAAGACCTCATCCTCAAAACAACAATTTGGGGGCGGATGCTCAGTGCAGCTGCCAGATTACCACTACGCCTCCTTCATCCCATATTGGAGAGCCCGATGGAGTCCCAGCTCCTCTGCTCTGATCCGGCTTCCCCCTAGGGGCACCCTGGGAGGCAGCAGAGGATGACTTGAGTACTGGGGTTCCTCTCTCACCCGTGTGGGAGACCCAGACTGAGTTCTGGGCTCTGTTTTTTAAATGGCAATTTTGAAGCATTGTGATTTCCAGTATGTCCCACGTGAGGGTGTGCGTGGAGCACTGTGGAAAGAACCACGTGAACAACGTTCCCAGGACACGGGAGAGGCAGAAGATGAGACTGGTAGGTACCAGACAGAGCACTGGCGCCCCAGATGTCCAGTGCATGGGATCAGACCATGGACGCAACGGAAAGACTGGAGGGGGGATCCTTCTTCCTCATTCCCGAACTTTCCTTCCTGTGGAGGAAGCTCAGGTGGTAAAACACCGGAATTCTCCCTGTCCTCATTAACCCTCCAGGGGGTGCAAGCTGGGGAGTCGTGGTTCCCTCCCTGTGGGCTTTGGGAAGAATACCTGGGCACCCTGGGTGCAGGCCCACAGCTTGCCTCGCTTGGGTGTGAGCCACCTGCTGAGTGTAAGTTGTCCCCCTTGGACATCGAAGGCCTGTTCTCACCCCAGGCTTCCCTGGGACCGTGAAGGTTAAGTCTACTCAGATTCTGAGATGCAGTCTTAGCGTGCTCAACTGGCTTAAGACCCCAGCCCACATCCTGCAGTTTGGCTTTATTTATTTATTTATTATTTGAAAGGCAGAGTTACAGAGAAGGAGAGGTAGAGGCAGAGAGAGAGAACTTCCATCTGCTGGTTCACTCCCCAAATGGCCACAACAGCCAGGGCTGAGTCAGGCCAAAGCAGGGAGCCAGAGTTTCATCCAGGTCTCCCATGTGAGTACAGGGGCCCAAGCTCTTGGCCCATCTTCTGCTGCTTTCCCAGGCGCATTAGCAGGGAGCTGGATTGGAAGCGGAGCAACCAAGAATCCAAACACCGCTCATACAGGATGTCGGCACTGCAGACCATGGCTTAATCTGCTATACCACCGTGCCAGCCCCTAGTCTGGCCTCTTATTACTGATGAAAGTAAAATGTCACTTTCCATAATTGCCTTGTGCTTACTTCTTGACTGCAAAAACCCCAAGAAAGAAATAGAGTTCTATTTATTGAAACTTTCTTGAAGCCTGTAATATTTTTAAAATGTTTAAAAATTATTTGAGAGGTAGAGAGAGAGAGAGAGAGAAAGCAAAGAGTCCCTGTCCATTAGTTCACTCTGAATGTCTACAATGGGCAGGGCTGGGCAGGGCTGGAGCCAGGAACTCCCGTGTGGGGGCAGGAACCCAGTCACCTGAGCCATCGCCGCTGCCTCCCAGGGTCTGCACTGGTGGTAAGTTGGAGGGAGGAGTCAGAGCCAGGTAACCAACACAGGCCCTCTAATGTGGAACGTGAGGGTCGTTCATAACTGGCATCTTAATCAGTAAGCCAAACACCTGCCACTGTGTTAGTTACTTATCCCAGCAAATACTCCCAAACTTAGTGAACTAAACTGATAAGTACTGATGGCCTCATGTAGTGCGTCGGGAAGCAGCTTACCTGGCTGGCTGAGGAGGCTGGGGTCTCTCACAAGGCTGCAGCTGTCTCAAGTTGGATGGCGCTGGAGCGCTGGCTTCCAACCTGGATAAAGGCCTCAGCCCCACACAACGTGGGCCTGGCACAGGGTTGCCTGAATGCCCTCCTGACCTGACAGCTGCCTTCTCCTGTGCAGGGATAATCCAGGTGTTAGGGAGGAGGAGGTGCCTGTGCCTTCTGTGGCCTGGATCCTAAAGTTCAGTCCATCACAGTCCCTTCAGCTGTGAGAAGCTAATGTCCAAGTCCAGCCCAGGAGGAGAATCGGGCACCACCTCTTCAGGAGAGCATCAGAGAACTTGTGAATCTTTTCTAAAATCACAGAGGTGGCAGGCTTTGGCCTGGTACTTCAAACAGCAGTCAGAGCACCTGCATCCCATATGGGGGGATCTGAGTTCGAATCCCAGCTCCTTCCTGATTCCAGCTTCCTGCTAGTGTGCACCCCGGGGGGCAGTGGTGCTGGCTCACGTGCTTAGGACTCTGCCACCCACAAAGAAGACCTGGATTGAGTTCCTAGCTTCTGGCTTCAGCCAGTCCCACACCTTGCAGGCATCTGCAGAGTAAGCCAGCAGCCGGGAGCTCTTTCTTTTTCTGTATCTCTCAAAACAAATGAAAAAAATTTTTAAAAGTCATTGATCCCTCAACAAAAGAAAAAGGGACTTAGCTATCACACAAGAAGCCAATCAAGAACAGGAGAAAGAGAAGGCATTCCTTTCAAGAATCTCCATGGAAAACCCACTCACTGCTGGGCTTGGCCCTGCAGAGTGCATGGACAGGCAAAAAATTGTATGTACTGCAAGACCCACATCCTGGGGTCCTGCCTGCACTTTGGAAGGTGCCCTGGTCTCCAGCAGCACCTCTCCCTAAAGGCCTAAAGGAAGTGCCTGCCCAGGGCCCTAGACCCTCTTCCCAAGTGGCCCCGAGCCTGCTTCCTGGGCCTGTGCAGGCCACATCCTCAGGTCTGTCTTCCTCAGCTCTTTTTGGGAGCACGGACAAAGCCTGGCCATGCAGGCGGGGATATGTGGTGCCCACACCCACGGTGGGGACAGAGGCAGGCTTCGGGAGGTTAGGAGCCTCAGCTGGGGAGGAGCTGATGCACAAGGTTAAGGTGTCCGCAGCCTGTGTCTATCATCCAGCAAGCCTGCCTCGGGCACTGGGAGGGCCGCTGTGGGTAGGGATTCTGCAGCCTTGCTTGCACCTCCTTTCCCCACCACCCAACCTGCAGCCCCTGGCTGATGGGTATGGCGCTGCTTCTAAGCCCAGGCCTCCCTCTAGTGACCAGTTGAGGCACAACAACCAGAGGCTCCCTGCCACTCTCCGGAATGCTCACCTCTTCCAGAATCCACTTTTCCAAAACACATATCCGATCCTGTTCTGTGTTTAGAAACCTCAAAAGTGAAGAACAAAACTTCGTAAGCTCTCCTCCCGCTCGCCACGCGCCTTCAAGGACAGGACAGAGCCCAAACCCCCGAGCCTGGTTCATGCTATCCCAGGCATCCTGTGGGACACCAATGTACCAGGTGACGCACACTAGGCCCTTCCTGATTTTAAGCCAACCTACATTTCCAAGGCCACCCAGCATTGTGTACATGTGTACACACACACACACACACACACCCCACCTCCCTCCACTACCTCTGTTATCACAGATAAACAAATGCACATACTCTCTCTCTTACACACACACACACACTACCACCACCACCTCCCTCCACCACCTCTGTTATCACAGATGTACAAGTGCACATACTCTCTCTCTCCACGCACGCACGTGCACACACACACACACACACAGCCAATGCCTCCCTTTGGTGGCTCTGCTCAATAAACACAGCACAGGGTCAGGCACCCACATCCCATATCACAGAGCCTGGTTTGAGTACTGGTTCTGCTGTTGAGGCCATCTTCCTGCGAATGAACATTCTGGGAGGCAGCAGGTAATGGCTCAAGTGCTCGGGTCCCTGCTAGCCAGATGGGAGACCCAGATGGAGTTCCTGTCTCCCAGCTTCAGCCTGGCCCAGCCCTGACTGTATAGAACAGTTGCTAACCTTTATTAACACTCAATGCCAATGCCTGTGCTGACGGTTCAACAAGCATTATCTCATTTAGTCCTCAAAACAACCCGAAAAGCCCAGTGGTACTATCATCCTCATTTTACACCCAAGGAAACCGAGGGGAGAGGGGTTTGGTCTTATGTTCGAGGTGACAAGCAAGCAAAAGCAAGAGCCCTGCCTTCGCCTCTAGGCTACCTTCTCCACCACAGCCCTTAGTACTGGCCCCCTTGTTGCCTGCACCTGGGCCTCCAGGGAGAGGGCTGCTCTCCTGCCACTGAATCCCCAGCACAAAACACAGTGACCTTGGGGGAAGGGGCTGGTAGGCCTCAGCCTCTTCCTAAACTGTATGGCAGATGGTGTTATCTTTGCCTACTATGATTTTTATTGGGTCCTTCAGGTCTGAACCCTGATTCTGCATCTCCCAACAAGGGTTAAATATCTTGTTCCCCCTACATGGAGCCAGTCAGGCAGACAAGCAAGGGCAGATGCTGTAGGCACAATTTGCAGTCTAAAGAACACCAGGCTAACCAAAGAATAAGAAATAGGGTGGACTTGTTGCCAAGACAATTGGTTTGTGGCATTCCAGATATGCACACACGCATGTGTTTGATATTTCATTTTCGTCTACATCTCTTTCTCTCTTGCTCTCTCTCTCATAATTTAATTCTAGCAATTTTAGGTTGAAATGATAATGCTGCCAAAGGGTCTTGGTCAAGAGCACCCCTGATTCCATTCCTTCCCTTGGACTCTTTCCCTAGTCTCTCCTCCAAGATCTTTTGTTTACTTAGTTCAGAGATTACGGATCAACAAGCCCAAATGCAGCTTACAAACAGGTTTTGTTTGGTCTACACAGCATTTTAAAATTTTTAGTTAGTTGCCAATTTTCAACGTTTATTTATTTGTATCTATTTGAAAAGCAGTGAGAGTGAGAGAGAGAGAGAGAGAGCGAGAGCGAGTGCACACTCCCACCCACTGGCTCACTACTCAAATGGTCTCAATAGCTGGGGCTGGACCATGTAGAAGCCATGAACTCCAACCAGGTCTCCCACACAAGTGCCAGGGGCTTAACCACTTGAGCCACCATCTGCTGTTTCCAGAGTGCGTTAGCAGGAAGCTGGATCAGAAGCAGAGTAGCTGGAACTCAAACCGGTGCTCCGATATGGGATATGACCCTTCCAAGCTGCGGCGTGACCTGCTGCACCACAACACCAGCCACAGTTGCCAGTATCTCAAACCAGCAGATTTCACGGAAAAACTTGATTTGCAATTAAAAATTAAAAAACCCTTCCTTCCACAAAGCAATGACTAACTGAAGCTGAGCAGCAGCCACGCCTTTCAGAAGTGGGGCAGATTCCTCAGTTTATCAGTGCCCTCCCTTTGTTGCAGGTTACTGACCCTGACAGTGAACGTCTGTACTCTCTTATCCTCTCTTATCCTCTTAATCCATCTAAGTTCTGGCCTTGTCCCTCCAGGTATTTCAGTTCCAAAGCCTTCTCTACTTCTTTGATATCACAGCACAACAACTAGCACAGCTGGACTTTGGAGCCGTCCTTGGGTGGATTGTTCTGCCATGCCTATAAATACATGTAAACACCCTGTAACCTGTGTCACTGATTAGGAAGCTATAACTCTGCACTGGTTCTTTTTGAAAAATTCCAGGTTTGGGCACATCTGCTCCTGCGAAACTGTCCAGGTGGGTGGACCCCAGAACACATGGCACCCTGCACCCAATCGAATGCCATGCAAAGTGCAGGTGTATCTCCAAGAGATGTGTGCTTATCACTGAGTAAGAGTCAGTTGTGCAATAAAAAGTGAATGCAGGATTTAGCCTAGAGGCTAAGACACAGTTGGAGACACACACTGTGTTCCACATCAGAGTGCCTATGTTTGATTCCTCACTTCAGCTCCTGACTCCAGGTTCCTACCGATGCAGACCCTAGAAAGCAGCAGTGATGGTTCGAGTAGGTGGGTCCCTGACTCATACATGGGAGACGTGGACTACGCTCCTGGCTCCTGGTTTGGTCCCAGCTCAGCCCTGGCCAATGCAGGCATCCAGGGAGTGAACCAGCAAATGGAAGTTCATTTGCACTCTCTCTTCTTCTCAAAAAAAAAAAAAAAATTGTTTTAAAGAAACAAGTGAATGCTTAACACATCATGTGGTGATTATGGTACATAATTTTAATATTTATACTAAAGTTGGGTCCTTCTATTTACAATAAGTGATAAGCTTGGGGCTTAGTGATTCAACCTGGAAACAAACTTTCTCATTTTCATTTCAAGCTTGTAATTACAGACTCCTCAAGACTGAAAGGTGAGTTTCCATCCGTTCTAATAGCTTTAATGCAGTATGTTACCAGTTTTCACTGTTGTTTCTGATATTCCGTGTTCCTCCCTTGGACAGGCTTGTATCTCCTCCAGCATCGACATTGGCCTTGATTTTATGATCCGTTTGGGCCAATAAAATGTGAACAGAGGGATGTGTGCTTCCTCAAACTCTAGGAGCTGGCCACTGGTTTGCCATGGTTCTCTTTTTCCTCTGCCACAGGACAGACAGGACCTAGGATGAAGGTGATCTGGCTCAGAGCTGCCACTGACCCCTTATGAACATAGAGTACAAGTGGAAAATAAATCTTTGTTGTTACATGATCTGAAAACACTGAGATCATTTGTTATGGCAGTCTAATCTAACCTTTCCTGGGGCATGTGTTGTGCACAGCAGGTTAAGCTACTGCCTGGGACACAAGCATCCCATATGGTGCCAGTTCCAGTCCCAGCTGCTCCACTTCCAATCCAGCTTCCTGCTAGTGCACCTGGGAAAGCAGCAGAAGATGGCCCAAGTGCTTGGGCCCCTGCACCCATGTGAGAGAACTGGATGCAATTTCAGGCTCCTGGCTTCAGCCTGGTCCACCCCCTGCCATTGCAGCCATTTGGGGAGTGAACCAGTGGACAGAAGACCCTCTACCCTCTCTCTGTAACTCTGCTTTTCTAATAAATAAATAAATCTTAAAAAAAAAAAAAAAAAAAGCTAAGCTGTCCTGACCAGCCTGATACTGAGGCTGATAGGAAAATAAATTGCAAGGACTTCATTTGCAATTTTTTTCTATTTATCAGAATGACTTGATTTTTCTCATTGAGAAGTAAGCTATGTTTAAACTTATAAGATAATTATTTTCCAATGAAACACTCACTTTATATGATATGCTACCTAATATATACATACACACATACATATATGAGGGTACTTGAAAAAGTTCATGGACAAATGGAAATAAAAAAGTTTGTTTTGTTGCCAAAAAACTTTGAAATGCGTGCATATGAAGGGAATTCAACAGTTTATGGAAAATATGTGTTATGAAAAAAACTATGGGCCGGTGCCATGGCTCACTTGGCTAATCCTCCGCCTATGGCGCCGGCACCCTGGGTTCTAGTCCCAGTTGCTCCTCTTCCAGTCCAGCTCTCTGTTGTGGCTCGGGAGGGCAGCAGAGGATGGCCCAAGTGCTTGGGTCCCTGCACCCACATGGGAGACCGGGAGGAAGTACCCGGCTCCTAGCTTAGGATTGGCACAGCACCGGCCGTAGCGGCCATTAGGGGAATAAACCAACGGAAGGAAGACCTTTCTCTGTCTCTCTCTCACTGTCTATAACTTTCTCTGTCTCTCTCTCTCTCTCTGTCTAACTCTGCCTGGTAAAAAAGAAAAAACTATGCATGGATTTCAAAAATTTTTTGTTTCAAAGAAACTTATCTTTTAATGCCATTTCCACAAACGTTTTGAAGTACAATACATATATAATCTCTATACATTTCTATTTTTTTCAAAGATTTATTTATTTGAAAGTTGGAGTTACACAGATAGAGAAGGAGGAGCAGAGAGAGAGAGAGAGGTCTTCCATCTGCTGGTTTACTCCCCAGATGGCCGCAACGGCCAGGTTTGGGCCAGGCTGAAGCCAGGATCCAGCAGCTTCATCTGGGTCTCCCACATGGGTACACAAGGGCCCAAGGACGTGGGCCGTCTCCTCCTGCTTTCCCAGGCATGTTAGCAGGGAGCTGGATATGCAGCAGAGCAGCTGGCACTGATGCCCACACGGGAATGCTGGTATTGTAGGAAGCAGCTTAACTCATTATGCCATAATGCTGGCCTCGGCTTATTCTTCAGTAGTGATTCAGTTCTCACCAATGCTTTCCTCCTCCTGGAGCCACAGGAAGACAACATTCCCCAGCCTCCCTTGCAATTAAGTTTGAGCTCTGGAATGTAGCTCTGGCCAGTGGAAAGCGGGTAGAATTGTACACCACTTGTAGGAGAAGCCCTTGAAAGGACTGCACAATCTTCTGCGCACTCTGTCCTCTTGGTAAGGCAGGGAGTGAAGGGCTCAGACGGCACAGTCATATGATGAGAGGTTGCTAGATCCCTGAGCCACCATCTGGAGGGCAGCCACATGGCAGAATCCTTACCCCAGCTTAGACCATGACGTGAGTGAAAAATAATTTGCTATACTCTTACGCCATGGAGACCTTGGGGTCACTCATTGCAGTAGCTAGCAATAGTTACTCTAAAACACACCCAAATGGGATTGTACTACAAATGCCTTCGAGCACATTTTTTAAAACTGCATAATGATATATTTTAGAAATATTTTTGGCATCTTACGTTGAATTTATAGTTTAATACATTGTAGGTTCTTGGTCGGCAACTCAACCCAGCTCTTGAGTAGTGACATCCAAAGCCATAAGTGTCACATATAGAACTGGAAGACTTCTAGCAAGATTTCTGGGCCAGCACAAGCCCCCAGGCCCATTTTCCTTCTGCTCTATATCAAAGTGAGACTGACCCCCATAGACTGCATTTCCCTTATCATCTGGCTTCCTGACCAGTCTAGCCAAAGGAAGACAGATGATCCGAGGGCAGGAGAGAGGGCAAGACCAGGGTATGTCCCCTTTTCTCTCTTTGCATTGAGTAGCGAAGCAGCAGCTGTTGCAGCACTCCTGTGTCTCTAGCTCCTGCTGGACAGGCCCAGCGCAGTCCTCTGAGCAACAGATGCTCAACCCTGGGCTCTGAAACACCACCTCCCCTCTTTAGCCTTTGTTGTGCACTGAATGCTTATGACTGCTCAAAACTGTATGTGAAAGCTTGAATCAACTGTGACTGTATGTGGGGCTAGGGCCTCGACGGAGGTAATTAAAATTTAATGAGGTCCTAAGGTTAGAGTGTGCTCTGATGGAATTACGCCCTGCTAAGAGACGCCAGCCAAGTTCATCTACTGAGTGCACGCGTAAAGAAAAGGTCATGTGAGTTCACAGCAAGAAAGCAGCTGCCTACAAACTGAGACGAGGCCTCAGACTGAAACTTCTCAGCACCTTGATCCTGGACGTCCTAGCCCCCAGAACTGTGAGAAGTGAATTCTGCTGGCTAAGCCTCGCAGTCTATCACATTTTGTCATGGCTACCTGACCACACTGTCCTTCCAACTGAGGAGTAGTGGCTGCACGCTGCTATCCAATTCTCCGCGGTAAACTCCCTCTGCTGCAGGTAATCCATGTGGTCTACTTTTCTCTGGTTGGACTCTGAAGCATTCACAACATCATTCTTGCAGACATCACGTGGTTATAATCTATCCAACTGCAGACACCGACACTAAAATGTGCTGCTTAAGAAACACATTCTAAAACTAGGCTGATCTGAGTCTGTATCCTATACCCATTTCCGAGCTGTGGGACATTAGTGTCCCTAAGCCTCAATTTCAAAATGGGTAATACCAAAAGCTATCCTACAGAGAAAATCATGCTTGAAACACCTGGCATAAAGGCCGGCGCCATGGCTCACTAGGCTAATCCTCCACCTGCAGCGCCAGCACACCGGGTTCTAGTCCCCTTAGTTGCCCCTCTTCCAGGCCAGCTCTCTGCTGTGGCCAGGGAGGGCAGTGGAGGATGGCCCAACTCCTTGGGCCCTGCACCCCATGGGAGACCAGAGTTAAGTACCTGGCTCCTGGCTTTGGATCAGCACGATGCGCTGGCCGCAGTGCACCGGCTGCGGTGGCCATTGGAGGGTGAACCAGCGGCAAAAGGAAGACCTTTCTGTCTCTCTCTCTCTCTCACGGTCCACTCTGCCTGTCCAAAAAAAAAAAAAAAAAAAAACACACACACACACACACACAAAACAAAAAACACCTGGCATAGTGCATGGCACAAAGTGTTCCCTACATGCTGGCTAAGAAAACAGGAGAAAGGACTGGGGTTAATGGGAAGGTAACAACATCGACTGTAATCACTAGAATGTTCTTACAATTTTCTACTGAGAGGAGCAGGAAAGGTGTTTAAACCACTGGGGCCACTTAGTCATTTCCCAAAACGAACTTGTAACATGGGACTTTTTGTTTGAGTGGAATTTTATATGGAAGCCAAAACAAATAGATTTCAAATGATAACAACAAAACCAATGGCTACTCTCCTGCCCCGCCCGTACACACACACACACACACATGCACACGCACACACACTTCCTGGTGGGGTTTTGAAAAAACAATCTGCCACTACTGCAGAGTTTCTGGTGAAGAGCTGTGCCCAGAGAGGCTGAGTGACTTACTCAGTGTCACACACAGAGAGAAGGAAAGAAAGAAAGCAATGAAAAGAAACGGGAATGGGAACCAAAGTCTTCTGACACACTGTGAACTTCTAGAAACTTCTGCATACACCCACAACAGCCAGCACAGTGGTTAGAACATGGGACTCAGAAAGTTTGTCCTTGATTCTGTAATTATTACCACAGAGTACCTGACACTGGGCCTCCTGCCCTTATTTCTCTATCACCCAAGGTGGCCCTGAAGTCACCCTTGGTTTCTAGACCTTTAACCAAGCAATTCCAGTATCTGCCGAGTCCTGGCTCCTCTCCCCACTTACCCCTTACACTCCCTACTTTTCACCCAAAGTCTAAGTCCTTCAGAGGTAGCTCAAAACCTAAGGAACTGCTGAGAACTCTGGACTAGGAACCAGCAAACTTTTTTTGTAAAGGGCCAGATAGGAAATAGCTCAGATCTTCCAAACCACTTACAGTTTCTGTTGTTAACTACTCACCTGTAGCATGAAAGCAGTCCTAAGTGAATGCCTGTAGCCGTGTATCAGTAACTGTGGATTCTGAGCTGAATTTCATACAATTTTCACATCATTAATATTATTATTCACTTTTAAAAAAACATTTTAAAATATAAAATCCAGGGGCCGATGCTGTGGCGCAGCAGGTTAACGCTCTGGCCTGAAGCGCTGGCATCCCATATGGGCGCCGGTTCAATACCTGGCTGCTCCACTTCCAATCCAGTTCTCTGCTATGGCCTGGGAAAGCAGTAGAAGTTGGCCCAAGTCCTTGGGCCCCTGCACTCGCATGGGAGACCTGAAAGAAGCTCCTGGCTCCTGGCTTTGGATTGGTGCAGCTCCGACTGTTGCAGCCATTTGGGAAGTGAACCAGCAGATGGAAGACTTCTCTGTCTCTCCTCTCTCTGTGTAACTCTTTCAAATAAATAAAATAAATATTTAAAAAATGTAAAATCCATTCTTAGCTCCCAGGCTGTACAAAAAATAGGCATCATTGGACCTGATCATGGTTTTCTGTGGCTTTTGCTCCCGTTCCCGTTTCTTTTCCCTTCTCTCTGTGTGTGACACTGAGTAAGTCACTCAGCCTCTCTGGGCACAGCTCTTCACCAGAAACTCTACAGTAGCGGCAGATTGTTTTTTTCAAAACCCCACCAGGAAGTGTGTGTGTGCTTGCGTGTGTGTGTGTGTGTGTGTGTACGGGCGGGGCAGGAGAGTAGCCATTGGTTTTGTTGTTATCATTTGAAATCTGTTTGTTTTGGCTTCCATATAAAATTCCACTCAAACAAAAAGTCCCATGTTACCAGCTCATTTTGGGAAATGACTAAGTGGCCCCAGTGCTCTAAACACCTTCCCTGCCTCCTCACTCTCTATCAGTAGAAAACAAATCCGTCCAGGACATTTCAAGGCACGGAAGGAAACAGAGGCGTAAGAGGGCAGCACCTCCTCCTTGGAGCATCCGTGCGTGTGTCAGGTGCTTCATTCTGGTCACAAGTCCCGTTCACCTCATTATGAAAATGGTTGTGCAGCGCGTCCTGCGCACGCAACCTCTTCCCCGGGTGGATGTTGGGTTAGAAGCAACGTGATCTTCCCACGGGTGGGCGGCGTCCCGCGACACGGACTGCGGGGCATGCCCAGGAGCGGCCGAGGCCAGGAGTCTCCCCAGAGCCGTGCCCCGTCGCTCCCGGGCGCGCGCTATCTCGCTTCCCTGACTTCCTTCCGGCGCCCTCTCCAAACACATCCTTCCGTTTCCGTTTCCGGGCGAGGCCCTCGGGCAGCGGGTCCCCCGGGCCCCGACCCTTCCCGGCACACACAGGGCCGGAAGGAGGTTGGAAATCTCACCCTTCTTCCCCGCGCTGAGGCCGGCCCGGGGGGCTCCGAGCTGCTCCCGCCCGCCTCCAGCCGCCCCTCTCGGGGCCGGACACGTGGGGAACCGTGGCGAGCCCTAGGCAGCCTTTCGGCTCCGAGTCCGGCGTCCTTATCCCCGCCGGGAAGCGGTGTCAAGGCTGACCCCAGTTTGTTTCAGGGTACTCTTACAGAGAGAAAGGCTGCTGCCAGCGATTGCCCGGGAGGAGCCCAAGCAGGTTCTCCTTGGGATTTCAGCCCACGATAATCAGTCTTCTGGCTGGGAAGGCGAGACGGGGGCGGCTAATCCTGTCCCGTATTTGATCGGCGACGTTTGCTTCTCCAGGGCCACTGTCCCTTCTTCTCTTCCCGCCTCTTCCTGACTTTTCTAGAAGAATCCCTGAGACTGAATTTTGAGGAATTTCTCAGCTACCTCCTGAGTTAGTTTTTACCTCCCAGCTTTTCCACCTGCTGTTGGGATCTGTGCATCTCTCCCAGGCAGACTGGAGCCTTTCCACTGATTCCTTAACACACCTGACCTGGCTTAATCGCTCTTGCTTTCTGCCTCACCCAGTGTAGTAGACACTTAAGGGGTATCTTTTTTTATCTGAGGCCTGCCCTTTTCTGAGAATTTCCTGCACACCCGAACACATACACACACCCACGATCAGCTATGTCTGAGCATGTGGCCTTTCCGTCACGGCACTGGTAACTGGGCCAGAGTGTACATGACTCACAAACGGGTCAAGCATATACCCTAGACTGGACTCGAGATGCCAGCTGCAGCATGAGCTGGTCTCTCGGGTGCAGACCCAGGGCCTTGCCGTGTGAAAGCTGAATCAGTGAAAACTGTTCTGTGGAGAAACAGTGAAGAAGCTTGCAAATTCTCAGAAGCCCAGAGAAGGCGGGAAGAGGGAGTCTCTGCTGAGGCATATGGCAGCCTTCCAGTTTCTGCTTCCTGACCTTCATAGATAGGTGCCCTTGAGTCCCTGAGACTCACAAGGAATGGGTTAAAAGTCCGTATGAATTAGGATCTACTTGATTGCAAGTAAGAGATGCCTAAGTGTTACTTGAACCCCCAGGACACAGTGTTCCCTTAACAAGTCTGGGGCAGGCAGAGCCAGGCTCTGTTCAACTCAACCACATCAAACAGGACCCAGGCCCTTTCTATCTGCTGTCCCCTCAGCAAGCTGACTTTTCATTCCCATGCTTGTTATCTCATGGTCTAAATATAGCTACCATGACTCCAGATATCAGGTTCTGGCAGCAGGAAAGGAGTGGGAAAGGGGCTTAATTTTTGTAAATAAAGACAAATTCCTCTTTCTCAGAGGCTTCACAGAAAAGTTCCCCTTGCAGCTTATGTGCCTCTTATGTAAACCTCAACTTTTTTTTTTTTTTGAGAATTTTTTAGAAAGGCAGCAGAAACACACAGAGACAAACAGCTCTGTATAGTAGATCACTCCTCAAATGCCTGCAAAAGGCAGGGCTCAGCCAGGCCAAAGGCAGGAGCTGGGACTCAGGCTGTGTCTTCCACATGGGTGGTAGAGACCCAAGTACTTAAGCCATCACCTACTGCCTCCCAGAGTACTCATTAGCAGGAAGCTGGAACTGGAATCAGAGCCGGAACTGAAACCCAGGGACTCCAATATGGGATGTGGATGTCCTAAGCAATGTCTTAATCCCTGCACGAAATGCTTGCCACAAACCTAACCCTCTCAAGCCAGCAGTATATCAGGCTCTACCTTTAGCATAAAAGAACTACCACTCACCTTGTAAAATTGCTCCGACAGTTATGCCAAATCATCTTTGCACTTCTTTTGCTAATTTTTTCCTCAGTATTTTATTCTTTTGTGTGTTACGTTTAAAGGAATTACTTGGCCGGCGCCGCGGCTCACTAGGCTAATCCTCTGCCTTGCGGCGCCAGCACACTGGGTTCTAGTCCTGGTCGGGGCGCTGGATTCTGTCCCGGTTGCCCCTCTTCCAGGCCAGCTCTCTGTTGTGGCCCGGGAGTGCAGTGGAGGATGGCCCAAGTGCTTGGGCCCTGCACCTGCATGGGAGACCAGGAAAAGCACCTGGCTCCTGCCTTCAGATCGGCACCGCGCCAGCCGCGGCGGCTACTGGAGGGTGAACCAACGGCAAAAGGAAGACCTTTCTCTCTGTCTGTCTCTCTCTCACTGTCCACTCTGCCTGTCCAAAAAAAAAAAAAAAAAAGGAATTACTTTCTTAATTTTTGAAATTTTTATTATTAATATACAAAACCACAACTGATTATTGTATATTAGTTTTGCATCTTGCACTCTGTTTAACTTATTTATTAACCCTAAATCATATTTTAGGGGATGGCATTGTGGCACAACTGGTTAAACTGCTACCTGCAGTGCTGGCATCCTACATGAATGTTGGTTCGAGTCTCAGCTACTCCACATCTGATCCCTGCTAATGTGCTTGGGAAAGCAGCAGAAGATGGCCCAAGTACTTAGGCCTGGACCACCCATTGGGAGACCTGGATGAAGTTCCTGGTTCCTGGCTGCCATCCGGCCTAGCCCCAGCCATTGTGGCCATTTGGAAAGTGAACCAGAAGATGGAAGATCTCTTTCTTTCTAACTTTGCCTTTCAAATAAATAAATAAATATTTTTTAAATCCTAATTATTTTTTAAATGTTTATTTCTTTGAAATAAACTACTTGAAAGGTAGAATGACAGAAAGACAGAGAGAGAGAGAACTTTCATTTGCTTTTTTCAGTTGCCAAACAGCTGCAACAGCCAGGGCTGGGCCAGGCCATTGCAGAAGTCCAGAACTCAATCCAGGTCTCCCATGTGTGTGGCAGGTTGCCCAAGCACTTGAGCCATTATCTTCTGTTTCCTAGGATGCATTACCCAGGAAGCCAAATGCAGCAGAGGAGCTGGTACTAGAACCAACATTCTGATGTGTGATGCATATAATCCTCAGTACCACACACCCACTCTGATCCTAATCGGTTTTTAGTGAACTCCTTGGGATAATCTACATGTAAGATTATGTTATTTGTGAGTAGAGATCATTTTACTTTTTTATTTCTAATCTAGATGCCTTTAATTTCATTTTCTTCTTTAATTTCCCTGATTAGAATCCACAGTGCAGTGATGAATAGAGGCACCAAAAGTCAACATCGTTGTCTTGTTCTTGATCTGAGAAAGAAAATGGTTTTTATTCTGACATTTAGAATCATGTTAGCTGCACATGTCTTGTAAATGCCCTTTATCAGGTTGAGGAAATTCTATTCTATTCCTAGTTTGTTGAATATTTTTATCATGAAAAAGTGTTAGGTTTTGTCAAATGCTTTTTTGTATGTGTGTCTATTAAAATGACTGTGGTTTTTATGATTTATCCTATTAATATTATATGCTAACTTTATTGCTTTTGGATATTAAAGCAAACTTGCAATCCTACCCTGTTCTTATAATTGTTCTAAGTATAAATAGACTCATTTTTTAAAAACTGGAATCATTCAAAAGCAGAAAGACATTGAATCACAAACAATAACAAGTCAGGATTCCTGGGTATGATCCTTTGGAATACAAATACATGAAAAGAAAAGATGAATAAATAGGCCAGCACTGTGGTGTAGTGGGTAAAGCCGCTGCCTGTAGTACTGGCATCCCATATGGGCACCAGTTTGAGTCCCAGCTGCTCCACTTCCGATCCAGCTCTCTACTATGGCCTGGGAAAGCAGTAGAAGATAGCCCAGGTCCTTGGGCCCCTGTACCCATGTGGGAGACCTGGAAGAAGCTCCTGGCTCCTGGCTTCGGATTGGCACAGCTCCGGCTGTTGCGACCAATTGGGGATTGAACCAGCCGATGGAAGACCTCTCTTTCAAATAAATACAATAATCTTTTTTAAAAAAGATAAATAACTCAAACAATAGCAGCATGGTTCATTAATTCATACTTTGTGCACAAGAAAACAAACTCAAGGGGCTGGCATTGTGGTGCAGTGGGTTAAACCACCGTTGGCAACACTGGCATTCTGTATAAGAGTGCCGGTTTGAGTCCCTGCTGCTCCTCTTCCAATTCAGCTCCCTACTAATGAGCCTGGGAAAGCAGTGGAAGATGGCCCATGTGTCCGGGTCCCTACGATCCATGTGGGATACCCAGATGGAGTTCCTGGCTCCTAGCTCTGCCCTAGCCAAGACCTGGCTGTTGCGACCAATGGAGGAGTGAACCAGAAGATAAAAGATCTCTTTCTCGGCCGGCGCTGCGGCTCACTAGGCTAATCCTCCGCTTTGCGGCGCCGGCACACTGGGTTCTAGTCCCGGTCGGGGCGCCGGATTCTGTCCCGGTTGCCCCTCTTCCAGGCCAGCTCTCTGCTGTGGCCCGGGAGTGCAGTGGAGGATGGCCCAAGTGCTTGGGCCCTGCACCCCATGGGAGACCAGGAGAAGCACCTGGCTCCTGGCTTCGGATCAGCGCAATGCGCCGGCCACAGCGCGCTGGCTGTGGCAGACATTGGAGGGTGAACCAACGGCAAAGGAAGACCTTTCTCTCTGTCTCTCTCTCTCACTGTTCACTCTGCCTGTCAAAAAAAAAAAAATCTCTCTGTCTCTCCATCTCTCTCACTAACTCTGCCTTTCAAATCTTTTTTTTTTTTAAAGAAAACTCAATTGGGTACAAAAATTCATTGAATATGGAACAACTCATATTAAATGCACTGTTTTATGATGGCACTGCCAAGAAAATGGTGCATTGTCTGTTGATTCTCTGGGTTGTTTTGTTTATTGGTGGCTGCTCAGCCTATTAATTTTCCCCAAATTCTCCTCTAATCTTTCTTTCACTCTCATTTTTCCTTACTTATTATTCCTGGAAGGATAAACATCAAGATATACTGTTCATGGTTTTTATTCCCCCTTGCTCTTATTTAGACTATATTATATTCTAACTTTCCTACATTAAATACCTCTACTCGTAGTTTTTTAACCTAGAGAAGTGAAAGTTCATATCCACACAAAAAATTGTACACACAGATTTAGAACAACTTATTTGCAGTAGCCTCAAACTAGAAATAAGCCACAAATTCATCACCAGGTGAATGGATAAACAAATTGTTGTGCATCCATATAGTAAAAATTATATAGCAATAAAAAGGACTAAAAAAGATTCTGCTGAAGGATTATAAGAGGGTGCTTTAAGTTACAACTAAAAAAAGAAACTCCACAAACTTCAATCTGCATAAACAAATAAAGAGAATTTCATGACTCAGCATAACTGAAATGTCTAGTGTAGTCTTCAGGCAGGGTTCGATCAGAGCACCAACTTCGTGTGTC
Source organism: Oryctolagus cuniculus (assembly GCF_964237555.1). Taxonomy (NCBI): domain Eukaryota; kingdom Metazoa; phylum Chordata; class Mammalia; order Lagomorpha; family Leporidae; genus Oryctolagus; species Oryctolagus cuniculus. Next base: position 23,346,420 of record NC_091451.1, on the reverse strand, counting down.
TGTGAGCCACTCTACTCCCTCTCTGATGTAGGCTTCATTCCTACATGGGGTTTCCCTGTGGCTGCAGTTCCTTCTCTGTCTACTCTTTTGGGCATCCCACTGCCTATTCTCATTTGTTCTTGAAATATGTACTTATTTATTTTCTTTGTTTGAGAAGCAAAAGGACAAAGACATACATACATGCAGCTTCCATCTGCTGGTCTCCTCCTCAAATGCCCATGATAGCCAGGGCTGGGTCTGGTCAAAGCTGGGATCTGGGAACTCAATCCAGCTCTCCCATGTGCATGGCAGGAACCCAATTACTTGAGCTGCCTCCTAGAGTGTGCATTAGTAAGAAGTTGGTATCAGGAGCAGATCCTAGACTCCAACCCAAACACTACCATATGGAATGTGAGCAGCCCAAGTGGTGTGTTAACTGCCAGGCCAAATGCCCACCTTCTGGTCTAAGGAATTCTCTTGAGAGAACCCATTGTATGGCTTTGGCGTCACTTTGGAAACATAAACAACAGAACAGCATTCTTCTAGTTATAGGTTGAAATGACTTCCCCAGACATCAAGTGCCAGAAATTATTAGTTTTGGGGAGGTACAACATAGGAAGGAAGTGTGAGAAAACATTGAGGATATGGAGAAGAACCTTCAAAGGCCATTTTGAAGTAAGTTGAGCTATATTGTTCAAGGATATGTAAATTATCAAGTAAATACAGAGAGTGATGGCAAGGCTGGTATTGTGGTGCAGTGGGTTAAGCCTCTGCTTGGGACATCCAAATCCTTTCTTGGAGTGCAAGTTCAAGTCCCAGCTACTCTACTTCTGATTCAGCTTCCTGCTAATGCATCCTGGGAGGCAGCAGCTGATGGCTCAAGTGCTTGGGTGCCTGCACTTGGGAGAAGTGGATGGAGTTGCAGTTTCCTGGTTTTGGCGAAGCCCAGCCTTGGCTGTTGTGAGTATGAGCCAATGTATGATCTCTCTCTCTCTCTCTCTCTCTCTCTCTCTCTCTCTGTTGCTCCGCCTTTGAAGATGAACATAAATACATATTACAAAAAGAGGGAGGCATATAAAGAGACTGACGGGGAAGACGGGGAAATTTTTGAAGGGTTCTGTGATGGAGTGGGAAAGTAATGACAGCTTTACCTTAACGTTGTTATGTTTAAATGTGAAAATTCCATCACTCCACGGAATGCACACTGCCTAGGAACAAATGTGATGCCTTATTCATGTCTTTTTTTTTTTTTTTTTTTACAGGCAGAGTGAGTGGATAGTGAGAGAGAGAGACAGAGAGAAAGGTCTGCCACGGCTGGTGTGCTGCGGCCGGTGCACTGCACTAATCCGAAGGCAGGAGCCAGGTACTTCTCCTGGTCTCCCATGGGTGCAGGGCCCAAGCACTTGGGCCATCCTCCACTGCCTTCCCTGGCCACATCAGAGAGCTGGCCAGGAAGAAGGGCAACCAGGAAAGAATCCGGTGCCCCGACTGAGACTAGAACCCGGTGTGCCAGCGCTGCTAGGTGGAGGATTAGCCTATTGAGCCACGGCGCTGGCCTTCATGTCTTTTTTAAAAATTATTTTTTATTGAGGTATACCTTACATACAGTACAACTCAATGTCATGTCATTTTACTTTTTTTTTTTTTAATATGAAAGGCAGTGCAACAGAGAAGGAGGAAGGGAGGGAGAGAGAAAGAGAGAAAGATATTTTCCATCCGCTGGCCAACTCCCAAAATGGCCACAACAGCCAAGTCTGGGCCAGGCCAAAGCCAGCAGCCAAGAACTCCATCCAAGTCTCCTACATGGGTGGCAGGGGTCCAAGAACTTGGGCCATCTTTTGCTCCGTTCCCAGATGGATTAGCAGGAAGCTGCATCTAGTACACAGTAGCTGGGACTCAAACTGGTATTCTGATATGGGAAGCTGATGTTGTAAGCAGTGGCTTAAGCCAATGCTCCACAATGCTGGCCCCAATTCACGTCACTTTAAACTGGCAATATCTGACATATTCAGAGCCAGTGTGGTTGTGGCGAACTCCTTTGTCATCACTGATGCTCCATTAGAGAGTAAATTCTTAGTCTGTAGAGTCAGTATTTATATTTTTTTTCTTTTTTAAAGATTTATTTTATTTATTTGAAAGGCAGAGTTACAGAGAGAGAGGGGGAAAGATAGAGACAGAGACATCTGCCAACTGCTGGTTCACTCCCTCCATGGCCACAACAGCCAGGGTTAGGCCAGCAACTTCATCTAGGTCTTCTACATGGGTGGCAGGTGCCCAAGGACTTGAACAATTTTTTTCTGTTTTTCTTGCACAGGTACATAAACAAAGATTGTTTACTAATGGCTTTAGAATGATGGTTTGTTGAAGGTGATGATATCTGTCACTTTCAGCAGCTGAGTGAACACACAGTTACTATAAGAACGGTTTGATTGTGGACGTCAGATTTGGGGAGGTGAGAGAATGTAAAACCAGTATTTTTGGTAACATTTTGTAAAAAAAATGTTGAGAATCTTCTAGGCATTCTGACTTCCTGCATCTGACTATTACAGTTTTCAAAATGATCTGGAGAATAGACATCTATCGTTTATGCCTGCCCAATGCCCTTTTGTTTCTTGTAACAGCACCTGTCTCTTCCAGGTAGGAAACCATTGGTCTCTCATTCTCAGAACCTATGGCTCAGAACTGGGGGAGTGGTTCACAAGACTCAGGCCTGGCCAATCGATTACCATCTGCCAGAGGCCCGTGCTCCACGCCCGGCCAATGGGTGTCCACCTGAGAATCTCGCTGGGACTGCAGACAAGAAGCACCATCTCAGCTGGTGGAACAGAAGCTGGCCTGCCACAAATCATCCTTGCCACCACATGGTGACAGCCTTTCTGGGAATACAGCCAACTCAGGGACGCTGAGCCAACAATGGAGACAGCTTCCTGACAATACTGTTGAGCACCTGGATCTAGGCAGGTCTACCCTAATCTTTCCGGTTACATAAGCCTGTAAGTCTCTGCCATGAAATCTTCTTAATCAAGTTTGAATTCAGTTTCAAAACTTGCAACTCAGAGCCTTGATGAACACTACCATTATCATAAACATCATGGGCACCACCCGTTCTCCTCTTCCTGGAGCCAGAAACAAAAGTCTACTTCCTGAAACAGAACCCCAGACGATTGCAACATCCAGCTGCATGGCAACCACAGGAAGTGCAGGGTGGCAGTGTGGGGTGTGGCAGTTGAGTAGGAATCCCCCACGTTCCTTCCAGAGCAGAGGAAACACAAGGCCAGAGGCTGGCACTGAGACACAGGCTCTTGCCATCCATTCCTGGAGCAGTCATCTGTCTTATCTCTGAGCTCCTATTGCAAATGCCTTGTTAGAGATTAAGATCATTCTACTGGAGGGTCAACTGTCACCACATAGGTGTGTAATCAGGATCCATTATTCCTCCTAAAGCTTCATATTTGTGGGCAATCATTCCTTTAAATGGCTGAGGCTTCCTGATAAAAAGGTAATCCTAAATTCCTGTCCCTTGGCCTGCCTAGTTTTATGGATGCCAATTAGTTCAAAAACATTATCCAAGATTTTTCAGCAAAACCAGCCAGAAACTCTAAGAAAGAAGGAATCTCTTTCACTAATTGTATTTGCATAGGGATAATGAACAGGGAAAGAGCAGACTTATGTCTTTTTATTTTTTATTTATTTATTTTTTGACAGGCAGAATGGACAGTGAGAGAGAGAGACAGAGAGAAAGGTCTTCCTTTGCCGTTGGTTCACCCTCCAATGGCCAACACGGCCGGTGCACTGTGGCCGGTGCACCACGCTAATCCGATGGCAGGAGCCAGGTGCTTCTCCTGGTCTCCCATAGGGTGCAGGGCCCAAGTACTTGGGCCATCCTCCACTGCACTCCCTGGCCACAGCAGAGAGCTGGCCTGGAAGAGGGGCAACCGGGACAGAATCCGGCGCCCTGACCGGGACTAGAACCCGGTGTGCCGGCGCCGTAAGGCAGAGGATTAGCTTAGTGAGCTGCGGCGCTGGCCAGACTTATGTCTTATAAACCAGGACTGAAAACTCCACGAGGGCAGAGACCATGTTTCTTTCTGCCTACCATTGCATTTATGGTACCTAAGGTGATGCCCAGCAAAAATTACTTGTTGAGTGACTGGCCAGATAGGTAAATGAATGAATGAATGAAGCATGAAAAGTTGGAAAGGGAAAACCAAGCGATGCCCTCAGGGTCAGGATCAGATAAAGCTCTGAACTATCTAACTGTGGGTTTGTATGGAGCAGGTTACAGCTCTTAAGACCTTTTCTACCTAGTGGTTCTTCTGCAGTACCCTCCCCCCTTCATTTTATTTATACTGGAAAAAATTTCTCATCTGCTGGTGCACTCTCCAAAAGCCTGCAACAGCCATGAGTGGGCCAGGCCTAACTAGAGTCAGGAACTCCATCCGGGTCCGTGGGTGGCAGGACCAAGTATCTGAGATTCATCTGCCTGTCTCTCAGACACATTACCAGTGAGCTGGAGCGGAAGCTGAGGCTGCGCTAGATTCCAGGTGCTCTGGTACGGGATGTGGGTATCCGAAGCAGCAACTTAACTCTCTGTGCTGCAACGCCCACCCCTCTCTGCAGTCTTAACCGATACAGTGGACATGAGTCTTTTTGCTTGCCCAGTGTCCATTCCCTTTTACTATCAGATCCAAGTTCCTTTCAAGAAATCATCTCTCCTCACTGAGTGTCCTCTTCTTGGGAGGGTGAATCTTGGGGAAGCACCTCCACCATGAAAGGTAAGGGAACCCCATCTTCTGTCTGCACCTGATTGAACCAATGTGATCTAAACTCAACTAATCGAAGGTTCCCTCCAGGACGTGGCTCTTGATCCAGTGTTCCAAGAATGGAAGGACTGGTTGAAGGTTGGTTTGTTTTTTGTTGTTTTGTTTTTACAGTGGTGTGCTCACTAAATTTGTAGATTTTTTTTTTTTTTGCCAGAAATCTTTGCTGCTTGGCTCTCTGGAGCTCCCCTGACTCCTGACTTTTCCTCTTTCCTTCTTCTTTTTGTGTATGTGTGTGAAGTATGTGAATATATATTTGAGAGGCAGACACACACACACACACACACACACAATGCTTATATCCACTGGTTCACTCCCCAGATGCCCCCAACAGGACTGGACCAGGCCAAAATGAGGAACTCAATCTGGGTTTTCCATGTGGGTGGCAGGAATCCAATCATTTGAGCCCTCACCTGCTGCCTTCCAAGGTCTGAATTAGCAGGAAGCAGGGGTCAGGAGCCAGAGCGGGACATCAGATCCAAGTACTGTACTATGGGAAGTGGGCATAGTCACCTCTAGGCCAAATGCCTGCCCCTGGCTCCTGACTTGGTTTAAACCTGGTCCTCCAGCTTTCAGTTGTCTCTGAGCTGCCAATAACTTTCCAGGGAACTCCCTTCCAAGTCGACCAGTGTTGACTTGTGCTGCGTGCAACCAAGAGCCCTATCTGAGAGTGCAAGCCTGCAACCCCTCCAGCTAAATAGCCTGCTTTCTTTCACTTCATTTCTTTTCCTAGGCAGAAATCCCTGCCCAGCCCTTTTAAAAACACCATACTGGAAAGCTCCTCCTTTAACATTCATTCCAAGCTTATTTGTCCTTTGCATTCCCAGATTCTGTCTCCTTGTAGTCGACACTGCAGGCTTATTCTGCCCTTTTCTGCAATGAGTCTTTCTTTTCTGTATCTGATTCTTCACCTTCTTCAGCTTGACCCTGTGCTCTGGCCATCTGGTCATCGCACCCCAAACCAGGCCAATCTGATTGCTCTTGTTTGAGATAAGAAATTTGACCTAGGGAAAGTTACAGGTTGCTGAGAGGAAAGCATCAGAAGTGGTTTGGTGTAGGAGGAAGGGCTATAATTTTCTGCTGCTGAGGTCTGGGATTTGTCCTGAGTCCTACCTTTCTCTGTCCTTAGAGAATTCCAATAAATGTACCTTTCTTGATTCTAATATTGGCTTACGATATCTACAACAAAACCAACCCTAATGTACACATGTGATAGAAGACTCCCCGGAGACAGGGCCAGGTTTTAATTTATTCATTCATCCATGTATTCATTTATCACTTACTAAGCATTTCAATATGCCAGGCATGCATTAAGTGCTAAGAACCCAGGGATGAATTAGATAATCACCTGAACTCAAAAAGCTTGCTCTCTATTTAGTTGTCCATATAAATGTATCTAATAAGTCATTCATTTAACAAATTATTTCCTTATTCAGCTAATAATTGCCAACACTCATTGCATATAATATAATGGTACCTGGTGCTAAAATTTTTTTTTTAAGATTTATTTATTTGAAAGTCAGAGTTACACAGAGAGAAGCAGAAAGAAAGAAGTCTTCCATCCACTGGTTCACTCCCTAATTGGCTGCAACAGCCAGAGCTGTGCTGATCCAAAGCTAGGAGCCAGGAGCTTCTTCTGGGTCTCCCATGCGGGTGCAGGGACCCAAGGACTTGGGCCATCTTCTGCTGCTTTCCCTGGTCATAGCAGAGAACTGGACTGGAAGTGGAGCAGCCGGGACTTGAACCGATGCCCACATAGGATACCAGCACTGCAGGCAGCAGCTTTACCCACTATGCCACAACGCCGGCCCCAAATGTTTTTCTGTGAGGAATGCCCCATATTATAGATGAAGAAACCGGGTCCAAAGAGATGTTATGCATCTTTGCCTAAGTCACAAGCTTTCTAGGTGCTGGAGCAGGGTCTTTACCTGGTATGTCTGCCTGTGGAGCACTTGCTTCTAAGCACTGTGTAACCTCCCTTTCAAAATAGAGAAGTCCAGGGGCCAGCATTGTGGCACAGTGGGTTAAGCTACCACTTGCTTCTCATTTGGGTGCTGACTGCTCCAGTTCTCATCCAGCTCCCTGCTAATGTGCCCGGGAAAGCAGCGGAGGATAGCCCAAGTGCTTGGGCCCCTGCATCCATGTGGGAGACTGAGATGAAGCTCCTGACTATTTGGGGAGTGAACCAGTGGATCAAAGATCTCTCTTCTCCCTCTTTCTGTCTCTATCAAATAAAATAAATCCCCACAAAATTAGGGAATTCCAGTATAATGTAACACATGCTAATACAGGTGTGTATAAAGTGGACAGTGCAGAAAGCAATTAATTTTGCTGGGAGGCTAGAGATCAAGGAAGTCTTCACCGTTGAAGTGGTTTTGACATGGGCTAGGCAGGCAGCTAGGTAGGTCTGATGAGCTGGAAGTCACAAGCCCCCATATGTAATTACACCCTCCTAGTTCTCAATCAAAATGTCCCCTTTCCTGGTATACATCTGATTCATCAGGGGACTGGAGGAAAGACATCATGAAAATATAGATATTGAGCTCCATTCCATATGGGACTTGTGGAGGTGCTGTATACTTCTCAGGTAGCTTCACACATGGAGAGGCACTGCCCCAGCCTCATAAGGGAGACCAAAAACTGGAGCTGGGGGATCTCTCTTCTGTTGGAGACTATGACTAGGGAGGGTTCCACGTGTTTTTCCTGCCCCCCCCCTTCTGCTTTCAGGAAAATCTTTTGGCCCCCTGCCCACTCATGATGGGTGATTCTCTGTGCAGGACAACCCATGCTCACGTGTGTGTGTGTGTGTGTGTGTTCACTTTTCCATCTTTTAAACACACTTTATCACATTGTGCATCTTATTTGTATCAGCACTAATTCTTGTTTGGACAAGTCTGGAGTTAAAAAAACAAATATCCCCCGACCCCACAACAGTTTGAGCAGTCTTGAAGGAAGAGTTGTATTCCTGGTGCACAGCAGAGAACTTTGCATATGAACTCCTTAAAATGATGATGTGGCAACTGGTGCATGTGCAAGGGGTGTTTTTCTGTTGACGTGGAACTTGGGGTGTTTCTCACTGCCCACTGCAGCATCGTTTTCTGATTTAGCAATGAGGTGTGAAGTGGTCAAGGCATTCATGTATTGTATCACTGATGCTCACAAAAGCCTTGTGAGGTATTAACTTTGTAAGAGGAGTGAGGAAACCAGGGCTAAGTTTGCATGACCACACATAGTGACTAAGTGGCAGAACAAGACAGGAGCTGGTATCCTGCCCTCGGGAGCGGGAGATGGGCTAACAGGATTCCTCCAATCCCACAGACTCAGCCACTCCGACTGCAGGTCAGGCTTGGCTCCTTCCCACCTGCTCTACCTGAGCCTCTGAAAGTCCTTCCAGAACATTCCCTCTTCCCTCCTCATTTCCAGCTCTCTAAGGGTCTCATCTCTCAAGATCCTATCTTCCTCCCAAGCCGTCTCCACACTCATTTAGCCTCCTGTCTAAGCTTCACTTAAATCCCTTAGCCTTGCTTCCAACCAGATTCTTGCCCCAAAAACTACCCCTATGGCAAGCTGACTTCACTCATCCACCTCCTTGTGGAGCTCCTGTGGCCTTTTCTTGTTCCTTTTTGTGTACGTGTACTTCTTGTCTGCCATTAGAAGAAAGCTCCATGAGACACAGCCTCTTTTTCTTTTAGCCTCATCCATACCGACTTACTTTCACTCTGTGGCTTGTTGACCCAAGCAGGCTATGTGCCCTTCAGCCCCTAAATCATGCAAAAATTGATACCTTGTACCCCTTTCTAAAACTCCTGCAGGGTGGGGGAAGATGGCAGGGACTTCCATGGGTGCATTCAGCAATTAATAATAACGAACACTTAATGAACGCTTACTAATTGCCAGGTCCTGTTGAACACTCATTACGTATGTTAATTCGTCAAACCCTCAGGACAACTATTATTCTCACGAATAGATGAAGACATACAGAGTTCACTCAGCCAGTAAGTGGCTCAGCCAGGATGCAAACATGGTTCATACTCAACTGTGACAGGGTTATCTCTCTTTACGTTTAATTATTTTTATCTTATTTGAAAGTTAGAGAGACAGAAGAGAAGGCGAGAGGTTTTTCCCTCCACTGATTCACTCCCTAAATGCCTACAACAACCACAGGGTTGGGCCAGGCTGAAGCTGGGAGCCTGGAATGCCATTTGGGTCACCTGTGGCAGGAAACCAAGTATTTGAGCCATCATCTGCTGCCTTCCAGGGATGGGCACTGGCAGAAAGCTGGACTGGAACGTGGAGTAGCCAGGACTCCAACCAGGCACTCTAATAAGGGATACAGGTGTTCCAGTTGGCGACTTAAACCACTCGGCGAAACACCCAGCCCTTACACTGAAGTCTTAATGGATAACCCAACATCTCTTGCTGCAGCGTACACTCTGGGAAGAAGGGACTAAAAGGGTGAGAAAATATTTATTAAGCTCCAGGTATTATGACAGAGGCATCATGCTGTATTAATATAATTCTTGCAAGAAGTTAATGAAGCAGGACGTGTTAATGCCATTGTAGCTCTTGGGGCTGCAGTACTGGCATCCCGTATGGGTGCCGGTTCTAGTCCCGGCTGCTCCTCTTCCGATCCAGCTTCCTGATATGGCCTGGGAAAGCAGTGGAAGATGGCCCAGGTCCTTGGGCCCCGGCACCCGCGTGGTAGACCCGGAAGAAGCACCTGGCTCCTGGCTTTGGATCGGCGCAGCTCCGGCCGTTGTAGCCATCTGGGGAGTGAACCAGCGGATGGAAGACCCCTCTCTCTGTCTCCATCTCTCTCTGTAATTCTCTTCCAAAAACAAACAAACAAACAAACAAACAAAAACAAACAAACAAAAACCTTAAAAAAAAATCTGGCTCTTCAAGTGGCTAGAGATCGGGTTCTAATTTCCAGTTATTGGCAGAATTGGAACTGGCTTAGGTTTCCTGACTTTCAAAGAAAGTCTCTAAAGGAAACCGCACAGGAAACCCCGACAGGGACAAACGTGAAGGGCACAGGAAGGTACATCGGAATTATCCCTTAAACGTGCTCACGGGTGGCGCCAGCCCAAGCGCGGCGAGACTGTCAAAAAGGGCATTCTATAAATACCCCAGAGGAATTCGCTAATTAAATAAACGAGCTACCTGTCTTGGGCTGGGAGTCAACGCGGAGAACCTCCCGCGAGGCAAGGGCAGAGAGGGCGCCAGAAGTCCGCGTGAACCCGGGAACCCGCTCTGGAGACGAAGGCTCGGCCCCCTTTCTTCGCTCACACTCTAATTGGCCGCTTCTTCATGGCCTCCGCCCACCCTTCAGTTCCGACCATTAAGAAGCCAAGTCCTCCTCACGACCTGGCTAGGGCATCCAATCAGGTGCCAGGCCCACGGGTCCGTCTAGAGAAGCCCCCTCTACTCCGGCGAGCTGCGTTGCTCTCGCCCGTGATTGGCCAGGCCGCAGCATGGGGTCCGCCTCCTCCCCCAACAGATTGGCCAGAGCTCCTCAGGCCCACGTCCGTCCTCGGCACGTCCCCGCCCCTGCTCTCCCCTCTCCTCTGCCGGGCCTTGGGCGAGTCGGGTCCTCGGGAGAGTCGGCCCCGCCCCCGCGTGACGGCCCGGCCGGGAATTGGTGGCGGTGCTGCAGCCATTTCCGGTTTCGGGGAGGTGGGTGGGGTGCGGAGCGGGACTTGGAGCCGCCGCAGCCGCTGCCGCCTCCCACAGATCTTGCCTTGCGCCTGGTGCTGCTGGGACGATGCGGCCGGGGCCCGGAGGCTGCTGCTGCCGCCGCCCGGTGCGGGCGAACGGCTGCGTGGCGAACGGGGAAGTACGGAACGGGTACGTGAGGAGCAGCGCCGCTGTCGCCGCCGCCGCTGCCGCCGCCGGCCAGGTACGATGGATGGGACCGAGCGGACGGGGCAGTGGGCCGGGGCCCCGCGAGCCGGCGCCCGGGCGCGGCTCAGGTGTGCTGGCGGCGGTGTCCGGGCGCTGACCGGGCCTCCCGGGGCTGGCGGCTCAAGGGCGGCGTCCGGGCTCTCCACCGCTCGTCGCTTGAAGGTCCTCCCCTCCCCCCCGGAGGTCTGGGCTGTGCTCGGAGCCCCGGGTCCCTTCCTCTGTCGCCTGCAGCCAGCAGTGCGGTGATGACCGCGCGAACCCCACTGGGGTCCGCTTCAGGGCGCCTCGCCTCCCGGCCCAGGTCCCGATCCTCACACCCTCGAGGTGGTTGCCTCCTCTTAGAGCCCTGCAGCCGCGCCTGGGGACTTGGAGAGGCGAAGAAAGTTAGGAGGTGGGGCCAGGGGGAAACAGACTCGTGTCTTCCCACACTTCTGGGCTCCTCGGCACGCCAGACATCGGATCTGGCCCTGTGCCTCCTAGTCTGTCCAGACTCCGGGCTGAGTTAGGTGGTCGCGTTGACCACCTCGAGCTCACGCAAGAGGGCTGTTCAACCTGATGGTGACTCGGGATGAGTCTCTGTACTAATTAACCAGGACTGAGTCATCCACCAAGTTCAGGCGGTCCTAAAATATTCTGCAAAGATCTGAATTCAGTATGCACCTTCCAGTTCCCTGGACTGACAGGTAATGTGCAGACGTGATGAGCTGCTTCAAAAGATTCAGGTCGGGGTCGCTGGAGGAGTGCTGTGATAATCTGCCACTGCCTTTAATATGTATGTCTTGGTCAGACATTAAGAAAACACCTCTTTTTGAGTACTCTCGGCGCCTCCGCAGGAGTGTGGCCTGCAGTTGTGGCTGCATGGGGTTCTAACTTGGGCTTTCCTAACCTCAGTGTCTGGCAGCCTCCTCCCCAGGCCTGTCCCTGTTTGGTAATAAAGCCATTTCTCCAGGTTATGTTGAGATAATGAGACCAGTGAGAGTTGGAGGCAAGAGATCAGAGAGCCTTGACCTCTGCTGAAGTTGTAAGGTGTCCAGGCAAAGTCACACACGGATTCAAAAGGTTTCACTTTTTAAGGATAATTGGGTGAGAGAAGACATGAGAAGAATTGGCTCGTCATTAAGTGGTGAAGAATTTATTTTCCTAGAGTTTTAAATGGCTGATAAGACAAAGTTGTGTGAAGTGTAACAGGGAAGTTTTGTGGTTGGAGTTAGAAAATTCTCCCAGCGTTGCAGGTGACTGGGTGAGGCATGGTTTTAACAAGAACCATGAAGCCAAGAGAAGTGTTGGCTCTCAGAGGCGCGACGTGTGTAAATGCTCTTTGCAGCCCCCAGGAGTTCTGTTCTGACTTCCTAGTAAATCAGGCTCCTCCCTACCATAGTCTCAACAGCTTAGCATCTGCAAGCATGGTGGTTCTTCAGAGGTTGCCAGCCAGTAAGATGAAGAAGTAACAAATGACTGAAATGAAATTCAAAAATCCACAAGGGTAATACCTGGCTGACTTTTCAGAACGTACTTTAGTGAAAATTTCCACTCAGAGCACCTCAGTGGCCCTGGGGAGAGTAGCCCTGGCAGAATGCCCTGGGGGCTGCAGTACCCCTACTCAGAAATGTTCCCACGATTTTCTGAAACAGACTTCAGCTCCCTGGAAGGGGAATATCTGCTGTGAATCTTTCTCTCTTTGTCTTAATCCAGAAGACGTGTTGGCAACTTCGCGGGTGCAATAGAGTATCTTGAGAACATTTTTAAAGTTGTTTTTTGCTAACGTGATATGCCAGTGCTCCAACCTGTCCTTGTGTTTTCTTTTAATCTGGGTGAAATGTTGACTGTTATACCATCACAATGCACACAAGACATTAGGCTCACAGATGTGTTATACTTTTATTAAAATACTGAGTACAATGTGGTTGAGATGGGACTTCATTTCCTTGCGTATCCCAACAGCTGTCTTTTAAAGAGGAGAGAGGCGTTAGGCACTTGTAGGATCCCCTCACACTCCTGAGCGTGTTTCTGGGTTTGGAGGGATGACTTTACTGCTGAAACAGCAATTCAGACTTGGGTGTAGAGTTTGATTCCATAGATGCTGTGGGAGGAAGGAGTTATGAAACACCCTGATGGGAGTGTTTAACAATGACAGTAGACACAGTTTTCACAGGAGTAGCAACTGAACAATAAAGCAGTAATTTTTCTCTCTGCCCTTCAGTGAGTGGGAGGAGGATCAGCCTTTATTTGAGGTAAAAGGTGGCAATTAGCCTTAGGGAAACCTTGACAGAATTAGAAGGAACCTCTAGGGATTTATATAATTCGGTCCCTTTGTCTTTCTGTTGGACTTCAGGAAAACCAATCTTGAGGGAGGGTTCTGCCCCTTTTCTAACCCCTCAGGAGGATTTGCATTGGCTAGTGATCTTAACTACCAGTATTTTCTTTCTGTGGATTTACCATTTGATTGAATAAATGCCACATTTCTGGGGTACCTGAAATGTAATTGTTTTTAAAACTCAATGATAACTGTACTTTTAAAAAGATTTCCCGGTTCTTTATACCATATTTGAGATTTGCACACACACTTTACTCAGTTAACAAATAGGAAAGGAAAGGAATTCTCTGCCTTTGAGACAGTTTTGAACCTGATTTTCTTCCCATTGGGAGTAGTTTTAATGAGATGTTAGAAAAATGAGAACTTTCTAATTACTAAAATAGCTGTCTGAAGGAGAAATTGGGGCACAAGTTATGTTAAGTAATATGACAAGCTAAGTAGAAGCAAAGTGTTGGTCCTGCTACTTGCACTTAGAAGGAGACAAGTAACTAATGAAAGGTGCTTTACCGAATAGCTGCTAGCTTTTATTTCCACCGAGAGGAAACAGTACCTGGTGATTCCACATGATAGCAGTTGACCGAAAGGAGAGGTAGTAGTAGGAGTAGTTGGCGTGGTCACTATACCTGTTCAGGTTTACAGGGCCAGTGAATCGTCTCTAAGACCTTGAGACGTTGCAGAAATAATGTAGTAAGTGCTTACAACTTGTGGAACAAGACTTTTGTTTCAAGTGCTTTTTTTTTTTTAAAGATTTCATTTATTTATTTGAGAGGTAGAGTTACAGACAGTGAGAGGAAGAGACAGAGAAAAAAGTCTTCCATCCACTGGTTCACTCCCCAAATGGCTGCAAACAGCAGGAGTTGGACAGATCCAAAGTCTGGAGCCAGGAGCGTCTTCTGGGTCTCCCACACAGGTGCAGGGGCCCAGTTGCTTGGGCCATCTTCTACTGCTATCTCAGGCCATAGCAGAGAGCTGGATTGGAAGAGGAGCAGCCAGGATTCGAACCGATGCTCATATGGGATTCCGGTGCTACAGGTGGAGGATTAACCTACTGCCTCACAGCACTGGGCCCCAGATACTTTTTCACTCCAGGAGGAAGAACATTTAAATTTTTACTAACTGGATCTGAAAGATTCCAGAGCTCTTTGAGATTCTCAGGAATTCCTTTTAATAAGAATTCTAGGGAATATATAAGCAGTTAGATTCTTTTTTTTTTTTTTTTTTTTTTTTTTTTTTGACAGGCAGAGTGGACAGTGAGAGAGAGAGACAGAGAGAAAGGTCTTCCTTTTGCCGTTGGTTCACCCTCCAATGGCCGCCGCGGCCGGCGCGCTGCGGCCGGCGCACCGCGCTGATCCGATGGCAGGAGCCAGGAGCCAGGTGCTTTTCCTGGTCTCCCATGGGGTGCAGGGCCCAAGCACCTGGGCCATCCTCCACTGCACTCCCGGGCCACAGCAGAGGGCTGGCCTGGAAGAGGGGCAACCGGGACAGAATCCGGCGCCCCGACCGGGACTAGAACCCGGTGTGCCGGCGCCGCTAGGCGGAGGATTAGCCTAGTGAGCCGCGGCGCCGGCAGCAGTTAGATTCTTAAGATAGGTTTTTCAGAACTTAGATTTTCAAGTAAGGCAGACTCACTCACTTTTCAGGTGAGTCCAGGTATCCTTCGCGGCTGATTCAGTTAGATCCCATTTTTGAAAGAAAGAAGCAGTGTTTATTGGCAGGATAGGCATTTAGGAGGGATGGGTAGAGCAGTGTTTACATTCTGAGTGGGTGTGCCTTGCTTGATTAAATAAATGGCTTGCGGCTTTCTGAAGTTTCTAAGAAGGCTTCTATAATCTAATTTGCAGTTTGTGACTGAGAAAGTAAGCCCTTTGCTCTTGACCAGTTTATTCTCAGAAAATTTATCTTAATGTTTTTTGCCTTTAAGACTATGTTCAAGGGCCGGCACTGTGGCTCAGTGGGTTAACACCCTGGCCTAAAGTGCCGGCATCCCATATGGGCACCAGTTCAAGTCCTGGCTGCTCCACTTAGCAGCTCTCTGCTATGGCCTGGGAAAGCAGTAGAAGATGGC
Organism: Oryctolagus cuniculus; assembly: GCF_964237555.1. Lineage (NCBI taxonomy): Eukaryota > Metazoa > Chordata > Mammalia > Lagomorpha > Leporidae > Oryctolagus > Oryctolagus cuniculus. The sequence goes on along the minus strand of NC_091451.1, from coordinate 23,331,338 downwards.
CCAAGTGCTTGGGCCCCTGCACCCACTTGGGAGACCCGGAAGAAGCTCCTGGCTCCTGGCTTCGGATCAGCGCAGTTCTGGCCATTGCGGCCAATTGGGGAGTGAACCATCGGATGGAAGACCTCTCTCTCTCTGCCTCTCCTCTCCCTGTGTAACTCTGACTTTCAAGTAAAATAAATAAATCTTAAAAAAAAAAAAAAAGACTATGTTCAAGGCCTCCTATGAAGCTCAAGGCAGCTAATTTTCTTTTCTTTTTTTTTAAAAGATGGATTTATTTGTTTGAAAGGCAGAATTTCTGGGAGGTAAGGAATGGAGAGAGGGAGAGAGAAATCTTCCATCTGCTGGTTCAGTCCCCAGATGGCTGCAATGGCCAGGGCTGAGCCATGCCGGAAGCCAGGATCCTAGAACTCTGTCTAGGTCTGCCATGTGGGTGGCAGGGGCTCAAGCACTTGGACAATTTTCCACTGCTTTCTCAGACACATTAGCAGGGAGCTGGATTAGAAGTGCTGCAGCTGGGACTTGAACCAGTGCTCATTTGGGATTCCTGTGTTGCAGGTGGTAACAGCCTAACCTGCGTCACAATGCTGACTCCTTCCTTTTGTTCATAAATTATTACTTTTGATTATAGAAATAATAAAACATGGAGATAATCCTGTGTTGGGAGCTCATTTTTAATGTGGTTGGTTGTAAATCAGTCAGTTGCTTCCTGACGACTTCTGAATACAGTGCAACGTCCTGCTACATGGAGATTGGTCCAGCTTTACTCAAAGTAGCACATACTGAGCTTGGGGAAAGTACTCAACAGTTTTTGTAATGTGTGGAGGTTTACGAAGAGTACTTTCCTGTTAAATGGGGTGGTGTTGAATTATTCTAAGTGAGCCTCTTGCTGCCTAATTAGTAGGTCTCTAAAGCAGGCAGACATTTGAGGCTTTTCTATCTGCGCCGTGCCTGATGTGTAACAGGAACTCAGGAGATGTTAAGGAATCAGTGATAGCAGAAGCCATGGGAGTTGATAAGCCAGAGGGGTGAGGGTACTAAGCTAGATGAAGAGGTGCCAAGGATGTGATGCTGGAGAGTCATCAAGTTCCTGGAAGAAGATACGCACGCACGCACAGGAGCTGCTAAAGAAGATGTGAGAAGAGCAAGTGGGGTGAGAAAAGCCCAGGGAAATAGGCTGTTTCGTTAAGGAGGGGTAAGTAGCATGTTTGGGCAAGGAGAACACAGATTATGGTCGTGATAGGAACGATTATTGAGTACCTGCCTGTGCCGGGACCTCTCCTGACTTCTTTATCTAATCTTCACAAGAGCATTGCTAGGTAAACAGCATCCTTGTTGTATAAATAAGAAGACTGAAGTCCAGATCACCCAAGGAACTGGCTCTGTGTCAGCAGTTGGTGAACCTGGGTTATGCTCAGTTTTGCCTGACTTTACTGTGCCTCTGGATTTGATGATCCAAAATTTACTGGTAATTTTTGAGACTTTAAATTGGATATTACAGGGGCCGGTGCTCAGCAGGTTAACACCCTGGCCTGAAGTGCCAGCATCCCATGTGGGCGCCGGTTCGAGACCCGGCTGCTCCACTTCTGATCCAGTTATCTGCTATAGCCTGGGAAAGCAGTTGAAGATGGCCCAAGTCCTTGGGTCCCTGCATCCGTGAGGAAGACCCGGAAGAAGCCCTTGGCTCCTGGCTCCAAATCAGCTCAGCTGCAGCCATTGCGGCCACTTGGGTAGTGAACCATTGGATGGAAGACCTCTCTCTCTCTCTCTCTGCCTCTTCTCTCTCTGTGTAACTCTGACTTTCAAATAAATAAATAAATCTTAAAAAATAGATATTACAGATGAAAATAGATATCATCTCTTAAGGATTGGTTATGGGGGCTGACACTGTGGTGTAGCTGGTAAAATCGCGACCTCCAGTGCTGGAATCCCATATGGGTACCAGTTTGAGTCTGGCTGCCCCACTTCTGATCCAGCTCTCTGCTATGGCCTGGGAAAGCAGTAGAGGATGGCCCAAGTCCTTGAGCCCCTGTACCCAGAAGAGGAGGACCCAGTGGGAGACGCAGAAGAAGCTCCTGGCTTTGGATCAGCCCAGCTCTGTCTGTTACAGCGATTTGGGGAGTGAACCAGTGGATGGAAGACTTTTCTCTCTCTGCCTCTGCATTTCTGTAACTTTCTGCCTTTCAGAAAAATAAATCTTTTTTTTTTTTTTTGAAAGGCAGAGTGGACAGTGAGAGAGAGAGACATAGAGAAAGGTCTTCCTTTTGCCGTTGGTTCACCCTCCAATGGCCAACACGGCTGGCGCGCTGCGGCCGGCGCACTGCGCTGATCCACTGGCAGGAGCCAGGTGCTTCTCCTGGTCTCCCATGGGGTGCAGGGCCCAAGGACTTGGGCCATCCTCCACTGCACTCCCGGGCCACAGCAGAGAGCTGGCCTGGAAGAGGGGCAACCGGGACAGAATCCGGCGCCCCGACCGGGACTAGAACCTGGTGTGCCGGCGCCGCAAGGCAAAGGATTAGCCTAGTGAGCTGCCTAGTGAGCTGCGGCGCCAGCCCGAAAAATAAATTTTTTTTTAAAAAAGAAAGTTGGTTATTGAGGCTGGTCTTTTCTTGGAATTTTATTGAAACATTGTAGCCTGTCTACTACAGGCCACGCATATTAGACTACTTTGGAGCGTTGTGCAAATCCCACTCTGAACGTATATTTCCAAAAATGCCCTATTTTTTTTTTTTCAAGCAGGGACACTTTAGAACAATTTATTTCATTTTATTTGGAAAGTGGAGAGACAGAGGGACCTTCCATCTGCTTGTTTACTTCCCAGATTCCCTCAGTAGCCAAGGCTGGGCCAAGCTGAAGTCGGGAGCCTGGAACTCCATCTGGGTCTCCATGTGGTTGGCAGGGGCCCGAGCATTTGATGCATCATCTGCTGCCAGCCATGCTGCCTTAACAGGAAGCTGGATTAGAAATGGAGTAGCCAGTACTCCAACCAGCTCTTCAGTAAAGGGATGTGGTATTCCCAAGCAGTGGCTTCATGCATTGTATCATGTCTATCCCTGTTTTTATTTGAGAGGCAGAGAGAGGGAGGCAGATGGATATACACAAACACATAAAGAGTTGGTTTCCATTTACTGATTCACTTCCTAAATTCCTACATGGTCAGGGCTGGACCAGGCCAAAACTGGGAGCCAGGAACTCCGTTCAGATCTCCTAGGTGGGTGGGAAGGACCCGGTCACTGAAGTTATCGCTTGCTGCCTCCCGGGTGTACATCAACAGGAAGCTGGAATCAGGAATGGATCTGGGTCTTGAGCCCAGACACTGATAAGAAGTGCGGGTGTCTTTAACTGTCGGGCCAGATGCCTGTTTCAAGAATTTTTAGTTACCAACTTTATCAGTTTTGTTCATTTGGAATACTATTTACTGTCTGACCTAGGGTAAGAGATACCTGCTTCAAAATTGTAAGTAGGTACTCTATTATATTGAATGAGATCAGATTTTAAGTGCCTACTGTAACCTCTTTCCAAATTCTCATTAACACACATGAAGACAGATCCCCTCTACCCCTCCCCACAAAAAAAACCTAGAAGACCGCAATTCAAAATTCAGTATTTGCTAAATTTGTCAAATTGTAGCCAATAAATTCATAGCCATTAAACAAGACCAATTGTTACTGTAAGAAAAACCACAAACTAAAGGGAAACAGTGGATTATTTAATTCAAGGCTTAAGGAAAACTGGCCATTTGGAAAAAAAATTCTCGTTGGATCTTCTCTTCATACCGTACATTGGCATACTGCTGACTGGCCCCTGACGATATTATCCTTATCTTCCCTTTAGTGTTAGAGTCTCTGAGTTCTTGGTGGCACATTGCCACCCAGCTACAGTGTATATGTCCTGATCTCTCTTGTAGCCAGGGGATAGACATGTGATGAAATTATGGCCAATAGGAGTGGGACAGAAGTATTATGTCCTTTAAAACAGAAACTACTTTCCCTCCACTTCTCTTTACCCTTCTCATGGCCTGAAATGTAGCTGTGGCTGAAGGTGCAGGTGCTCATGAAGGGGGCAGAACAGTAAGGAAGACACCTGCCCACCTGAGGCTGTCTGTCTACCTCCACACTGATACCTTAAAGAGAAATCATTTCTGGCTTGTCTGAACAACTTTTTTTTTTATGTCATATTTTAACAACCAAAACTGAAAAAATGATAGACTTCTGCCTCCAGATTGGGTTTAATAGGGATAGGGAAGCCATTGTTTTCTTAGTGATAACTAAGTAAAACTGTATAGATTACTCAAAAAGGCGAGGGTGTTTGGGGGGGTCTTATAGTACTTCAGGTTAAGCTCTCGGGGTGCTGGAATCCCATTTCCAAGTGCCCGGGATCAAGTCTGTCCTCCACTTCCAATCCAGCTTCGTGCTAATGTGCAGGGGTGGGGTGGGGGGACAGTAGATGATGGCCCAAATACTTGGGTTCCTGTCACCTTCATGGGAGACCCAAATGGAGTTCCTGGCTCCTGATGTCCACCTGGCCCTTTCTGGGGTATTGCATTTGTAGAATGAACCAGTGGATTGAAGATTGTTATCTCTCTCTCTCTCTCCCTACCCCCTCTCCTGTCACTCTGCCTTTTAGATAAATAAGTACAACTTTTAAAAAAAAAAGTTATTTTAAAGACATTGAAGAGCTATCAGTGCAAAACCAAGAGAGCCCTTTCTAGGCGAGCTGAAATTGCTGGCCATTTTTTCCTCCTGTGGTATTTGAAGAGTTTGAACATGAGCTGATGACAATTGGGCTTGCCATAGGCAGAACTCCACCAAACAGAAAGAAAACCCGTCCGAGCTTATGGTAGCTGTATGGGTTGACATGACAGATTGAGTTCTGAGTTCCAGAAGAGCCCCAAATACATACACAGTTTTCAGCACAGGACATTTGTCAAGTTCTGGAGAGGCTGGAGGTCTGGTGTAGAAAGGTGACTTGAAATCAACCACGATCTCCCAAGGCCTCACAGATAAAACCATTGCAGAGGGAGGGGCCTGTAACAGATACACAGTGGATCCCACCCTTGGCACACATGGTCTTCACAGTGCACTCCATGTACGGAGCCTTCAGCCCAGCCTGACCCGGCTGTTTGAAAGGAGGTGCTCAGGAAACAGAAGGAGGAAACAAATTGACTCTAGTATCTGAAACGTTTCTATATACTTTGTCTAGGAATGAATCCAAAATTCTGCTTTCCTGGGAGGAAGGGAGGGTCTGTGATTGAAAAAGAGAGAAGGTTGGGCCAGTGCTGTGGCATAGCGGGTAAAGCCAACCCCTGCAGTGCTGGCGTTCCCATATGGGTGCTGGTTTGAGTCCAGCTGCCTCCCTTCCTTTTATTTTCTTTTTAGAGATTTATTTATTTATTTGAAAGTCAGAGTTACACAGAGAAAGGAGAGGCAGAGAGAGAGAGAGAGGTCCTCCATCCACTGGTTCACTCTCCAGTTGGCCACAACAGCCGGAGCTGAGCCGATCTGAAGCCAGGAGCTTCCTCCAGGTCTCCCACACGGGTGCATGGGCCCAAGGACTCGGGCCATCATCCACTGCCCTCCCTGGCCCGGAAGCAGAGTAGCCGGGTCTTGAACCAGTGCACACATGAGATGCAGGCCCAACAGGTGGCAGCTTTACCCACTACACCACAGCGCAGGACCCTGCCTCCACTTCCGATGCAGCTCTCTGCTATGGCCTGGGAAAGCAGTGGGAGGTGAACCAAGTCCTTGGGCCCTTTTACCCACGAGGGAGACCCAGAAGAAACTCCTGGCTCCTGGCTTCAGATTGGCCCAGCTCTGGCCATCTTCCATCCGCTAGTTCACTCCTCAGATGGCCGGAGCTGGGCAGATCTGAAGCCAGGAGCCAGGAGCTTCATCTGGGTCTCCCACATAGGTGCAGGGCCTTAAGTACCTGAGCTATCCTCTACTGCTTTCCCAGGCCATAGCAGAGGGCTGGACTGGAAGAGAAGCAGTCAGGACTAGAATCGGCGCCCATATGGGATGCCAGCACTGTAGGCAGAGGATTAACCTATTGTGCCACAGCGCCGGCCCCTCATGTTCATTTTTGCTCCTTTTAATATAATTATTTTTACTCTTCATATTATTAGCTATATTTGGATTGAGATTAATGGTGAGTTTCTTCAGTTTACAAGAAGTCTGCTAAGAAAATTTCTGTTTTTAGGAAATGAGGTTTAATGCCAACTAATTTAGCTGTCCTGGAAATAATCTGCTTCTGTAGCCTATATAAAAGCCAGGCTTGTGTAGGAGGCAGTCAGAATATTATCATGGGGCCAGCACTGTGGCATAGTGGGTAAAGCTGCAGCCTGCAGTGCTGGTATCCCATTTGGGCACCAGTTCGAGTCCCGGCTGCTCCACTTTCGATACAGCTCTCTCCTATGGGCTGGGAAAACAAGAGAAGATGGCCCAAGTGCTTGGGCCCCTGCACCCACATGGGCGACCTGGAAGAAGCTCCTGGCTCCTGGCTTTGGATCGACCCAGCTGTGGCCGTCTTCCATCTGCTGGTTCACTCTCCAGTGTAGCTCTGTCCGTTGTAGCCATCTGGGGAGTGAACCAGCAGATGCAAAACCTCTCTCTCTGCCTCTCTGTAACTCTACTCTGCCTTTCAAACAAATAGATAAATTAAAAAAAAATATATCATCCTGCATGTACTGGAGAGGTGTCCATAGGTAGGTCTGTTGTAGTCCAACCAGGACCCACAGGGTTGATATCTCAGTCCAGCTCTTGGTATTTTCAATCAGTGTGAGAAGAGAGGTGGGACGCCAGTCACTGCCAATGGCTTCTCCTGCCTTTGTAGCACCAGCCAGCATCTCCCAATTTAAACCTTTGGTAGGACAAGGACAGTGGAGAGTCCTGCTGCAGAATCACTGCTGGCCTGGCCTTTAACAGAGCTAATGGGGAGCCTGGTGTGTGGTGCAGCAGATGGAAGAGCGATTGTGCATTTAGCATATAAGCGTTAGATTTTTTCCATTAAAGTTATCATTTATTTACTCTTGTTAATACTTGGTGAGCCCCTGCTATGAGCTAGGCGTAAACTCCATTGAGAGAGGCACAGAGTAACAAAAGGATATACAGTATCACATCAGAAAGTTATAAATGCTACAATCAGGAATAATAGTCACTGAGAGCGCACCTTGAGTGGTTGAGGATGACCTCTGAAGGAGGTAAGGTGTGAACAGAGAGCAACATAGAATAGGGAAGGAAAAGAGGTTTCTAGGCAGAGGCAGTCAGGGCAAAAGCCCTTAGCAGGTGGCTTCACATCGATGAGTCTGGGGACCCTTAGAAAGGCTGGCATGAGCTGGTGTTATGGTGCAGCTATTTGGGCCACTGCTTGCGAATCCAGATCCCATGTCAGAGTGCCATTTTGAGTCCTGGCTACATCATTTCCAATCCAGCTCCCTGCTAATGTGCCTGGGAAGGCAGTGAAAGATGGCCCAGTACTTGGGCCTCTGTAACCCATCTGGGAGGCCTGGATGGAGTTCTGGGCTCCTGAGTTTAGTGTGGCCCAGCCCTGTCCATTGTGGTCATTTGAGGAGTGAAGCAGGAGATGGAAGATCTCTGTCTCTCCCTTTGTCCATCATTCTGCCTTTCAAATAAAGAAAATAAATCTTTGAAGGAAAAAAAGACCTGCTTGGCTGTAGTCTGCAACCTGGAGGACATGGAGGCAGAGAGGTGTAGGAGAACCAGATCATACAGGGTCTAGTAAACCCTGCAGAGGCTTTGTATTGTGTTACCAGAGATAGGAGACCGTCAGGGTAGTGTCATGATCTGACTTAGGTTAGCATTCTCCAGTCCTGTTCAGGAATCTGGCCTGGGGAATTGCTATTCTCCTTACTCCCTCAAGGTATAAACTGTACTGTAACATTGGTGTTTATCATTTCTAGATATTTAAAAAATATTCTTACTGTATTAGTACAGAGCCATACAATTTGTAGCATATATTAGTACTTAATTCCTTGTATTATTGATGAATATCCCTTTCTATGCATGGATCATATTTTGTTTATTCATTAATTGATGACCATTTGTTGTTTCTACTTTTTGGCTGTTATACAAAATGCTGCTATGATCATTTTTGTGTATAAGATTTTAAGGGAACATATGTCTCATTTCTCCTGGGATCAGAATTGTTAGGCCATAGGATAACCATGTTAAACATTTTAGTAACTGTTTGCTGAAGTGGCTGTATTATTTTATAATCCCACCAGCAAATGTATGAGGGTTCCAGTTTCTCTGTGTCCTCACCAACATTTGTTATGTCTGATTTATTTTAACTATCCTAGTGGTTATGAAGTGGTATCTCATTGTGGTTTTGATTTACATTGCTCTAATTAAAGATCTGGGATGTCTTTTCAAGTGCTTACTAGCCATTAATATATCTTCGTTGGAGAAATAATCTATTCAAATCCTTTACCCATCTTTTGAAAAAATTTTGATTTTGGGGGTCAGTGCTGTGGCACAGTAGGTTAATCTTTTGCTTGTGGTGCTGGCATCCCATATGGACTCTGGTTCTAGTCTCGGTTGCTCCTCTTCCAATCCAGCTCTCTGTTATGGCCTGGGAAAGCAGTGGAAGATGGCCCAATCCCTGGACCCCTGCACCCTCATAGGAGACCTGGAAGAGGCTCCTGGCTCTTGGCTTCGGATTGGCGTAGCTCCGGCCATTGCGGCCATTTAGGGAATGAACCAGCGCATGAAAGACCTCTCTCTCTCTTCCTCTCACTGTCTGTAACTCTACCTCTCAAATAAATAAATGAAAATCTTTTAAAAATGTGTTTTGATTTTATTTGAAAGGCAGAGGGACAGAGAGAGATTTTCTATCCCCTGCTTATTCCTCATGTGCCTGTAAAAGCCAGCCTTCAAACAGGCCAAAACCAGGTGGAACACTCAGTCTGGGTCTCCCACAAGGATGGAAGGGTTCCACGCACTTGAACCATCACCTGCTGTCTCCCAGGTGCATTAGCAGGAAATTGAAATTGGAAGTGGAGCTAGGAGTCAAGCCAAGTACTTTGATAAAGGATGCTGGTGTCCTAATTGGTGTCTTAACTGCTACACCAAAGGCCCACCGCTTTGCCCATCTTGTACTTTATTGAGTTGTAAAAGGACTTGTAGATAATGTAAAATATAATGTAAAATAATCCTTGTAAAAGGACATGTATTGTAGATAATGTCATTTATTTGCTAGATGATTTGCAGAAATTTGCTCCTCTTCGTTGGGTTGTCTTTTCACTTTTTTTTCCTTAATTTACTTTCATTTTATTTGAAAGAGAAACACACAGACATGGACATCTTCCGTTTGCTGGTTCACTTCCCAAGTGCCTGTGATAACCAGTGCTGGACGAGGCTGCAGACAGGAGCTTGGAATTCCATCCAGGTCTCCCACATGGAAAGCAGGGGCCAAAGTACTTGAGCCATTATCAGTTTCCTCCCAGGATGCACATTAGCAAGACACTGGACAATATGTGAAGGAGCCAGGACTCAACCAGGCCTTCCAGTATGGGCTGTGAGGGTCTCAGTTGGAGAGGTAATGACTATGCTCAAGGCCACCCTCCTATCTTTTCACCTTCTTGAGGTTGTCCTTTCCAGTACAAAAGTTTCTGGGCCAGTTTTGTAGCTTAGCAGGTTAAGCCGCTGCCTGCGATGCCAGCATCCCAGTTTGAGTCCCAGCTGCTTGCTTCTGATCCAGCGCCCTGCTAATGACCCGGGAAAGCAGTAGGAGATGTTCCAAGCACTTGGGCCCCTGCACCCATGTGGGAGACCCCGATGAAGCTCCTGGCTCCTGGCTTTGGCCTGGCCCAGCCCCTGCTGTTGTGATCATTTGGGGAATAAATCAGTGGATGGAAGGTCGCTCTCTCGCTCTCTTTCCCTCTCTGTAACTCTGCCTTTCAAATACATAAATCTTTTTTTAAAAAAAGTTTCTAATTTTGATGAAGTCCAATTTTTCTCTTGCCTTTGATTGCTTATACTTTGACTATTCAGATATCACAAAGATGTACAACTGTGTTTTCATCTAAGAATGTTGAAGTTATAGCTCTTATATATTGATTTTTTTGAGGCAGGGTCCAAATTAGTTCTTTTGTCTGTGGATATCCAGTTACCCTCGTACCACTTTTTCAGAAGACCGTTATTTCTCTATTGAATTGTCTTGATATTTTGTCAAAATCAACCATAAATATTAGAACTTATATCTGGATTCTTTATTCTGTTCCATTGGCTTGTATGACTAGCTTCATGCAATACCTCAATGTTTTGATTACTGTGATTGTATAGTAAGTTTTAAAGTTGAGGAGTGAGTGTTTTAGCTTTGTTCTCAAGATTTCAGATATTTTAGATTCCTTACATTTCTGTATAAATTTTAAGGTTGGCTTGTCAATGTCTAGAAAAAGTAAGCTGGAATTTTATAGGAGTTGTGTTGAATTTGTAGGCCAATTTGAAGAGTGTTTCCATCTTAATAGTATTAAATCATCTGATCCCTGAACATCAGATGTCTTTCCATGTATTTAAATCTTACTTTTTTCAGTTGTTTTATAAGTTTTCATTGTGTAAGCTTTGCACTTTTCATTAAATTCTTTCCTAAGTATTTTGTTCTTTTTGATGCTGTTATAATGCAGAAGTTCAAACAATCAAATTTATCAACTTACTTTATAATTTGTGCTGATGTGATTTTTAGGAAAATCATCCTTTGCTTCAGAGTCATGAATATTTCTTCTATATGCTACAGCTTAAAAGTTTGTAATTTTCACATGTGGAGTTTAAAAAAAAAAACTTTAATTCCATTTTCTATGAATTTAAAAAAAATTTAAAGTTTTATTTAATTGAAAGTCAGACTTACAGAGAGAGAGAGAGGAGAGACAGAGAGAGATCTTCCATCTGCTGGTTCACTCCCCAGGTGGCCAGAGCTGGGCCAGTTCGAAGCCAGGAGCCAGGAGCCAGGAACTTTTTCTAGGTTGCTTACATGGGTGCAGGGACCTAAGGACTCAGGCCATCTTCTGCTGCTTTCCCAGGCTCATTAACAGGGAGCTGAATGGGAAGTGGAGCAGCCAGGACTCAAACTGGTGCCCATATGGGATGTCAGCACTGCAGTGTCAGTCCCAAAAATATTTTTTTGATTAAAAAAATTAGTATTATATATTTGAAAGACATAGAGTGATTTTTTTTTTTTCTATCTGTTGGTTTATTATCCCAGTGCCCTTAACAGCCTGAAGTGGGCCAGACCAGAGCAAGGAGCCTAGAACTCAGTCTAGTTTTCCCACATGGGTGGCTTGGACCTGAGTATTTGAGCCGTCACCTGCTGCCTCCCAGAATGTGCAATGGCAGGAAGCTGGCATAGAGAGTGAACCTGAGACTTGATCCTAGGCACTCCAGTATGGGATGTGATGTCTTAACTGCAGTGCCAAATGCCCATCCCACATCTGGATATTTAACAAGCTACAGTGATTTTCTTTTTAAAGATTTATTTTATTTATTTGAAAGACAGAGTTAAAGAGAGAGGTGGAGGCAGAGAGAGAGGTCTTCTATCCGCTGGTTCACTCCTCAGATGGCTGCAACAGCCGGAGCTGCATCAATCCGAAGCCAGGAGCCAGGAGCTTCTTCCGGGTCTCCCACATGGGTGCAGGGGCCCAAGGACTTGGGCCATCTTCTACTGCTATCCCAGGCCATAGCAGAGAGCTGGATCGGAAGTGGAGCAACCAGGACTAGAAACCGCGCTCATATGGGATGCCAGCACTTCAGGCCAGGGCTTTAACCTGCTGCGCCACAACACTGGCCCCAGCTACAATTGATTTTACAGAATGATATCAGAATTTTATTTTATTTTATTATTTTTAAAAGATTTACTTATTTACTTGAAAGAGTCACAGAGAGGCAGAGGCAGAGAGAATGATATGCTGGTTCACTTCCCAAATGGCTGGAATAGCCAGGGCTGGGCTAGGCCGGAGCCAGGAGCTTCATCTGTGGGTGCAGATATCCCATGTGGATGCAGAAGCCCAAGGACTTGGACCATCTTCCACTACTCTCCCAGGCGCATTAGCAGGGCACTGAATCAGAGGTGGAGCAGCCAGCACACAAACTGGTGTCCATATGGGATGCCAGTGCTGCAGGTGGTACTTTACCCGCTATGCCACAAAGCCGGCCCTGGGGTTCTGTTTTATCTTTATTCTTATTTTTTCACATGGAAAACCCACTTGTTTCAGCATCCATTAAGACAGCAGTTTGGGGCCGGTTCCGTGGCTGTTCTTTCCCATATGCTTAAAAGTGCCATCGCTGTTACCTATCTGGTCCCATGTTCACAGTGTGCTCTTCTGGGTTTTCTGTTCTGAACCAGTTTCCTACTGTTTGGTTAAATCGTGCGTGCTACTCTGATTAGATCTATGGTAAGTCTTATTGTCTAATAAGTTGGTTCTCCCACTTAAGTTTTCTTCAAAACTATTTTGTTCTAGATTCTTTGCTTTCTTACATGAATTTTAGACTAAAATTGTTAAGGAAAAAGGAATGTGTGTGTGTATGTGAGAGAGAGAGAATTAAAAAAAAGGGAGAGTTTTTTTTTTTTATTGGAACTGCCCTGCCTTTAAGTGTCACTTGAGGCAACTGGCAGCTTCACTGAACTCTGCATTTTGAGAAGGCAAGAGAGTTCTGTGTAACATTAACACTCTTTGAGATAGTGCATTTCTTCTTCTTTATTTTTTTAGATTTTATTTATTTATTTGAGAGAGAGAGTTACAGACAGAGAAAGGGAGAGACAGGGAGAAAGGTCTTCCATCTGCTAGTTCATTCCTCAAATGGCCACAGTGTCCAGAGCTGAGCTGATCTGAAGTCAGGAGCCAGGAGCTTCCTCTGGGCCTCTCACATGGGTGCAGGGGCCCAAGGACTTGGGCCATCTTCTACTGCTTTCCCAGGCCATAGCAGAGAGCTGGATCAGAAGAGGAGCATCCAGGATTGAACAAGCGCCCATATGGGATGCTGGCACCTCAGGCAGAGGCTTAACACACTATGCTGCAGTGCTGGACACAAGATAGTGCATTTATTTTTTTAAAGATGGGGCTTTTAGATCACTTAAATTGTAGTTGGCTGCGCTTTAGTAATCAGCAAACCTCTGAAAATATCAGTGAATCTTGCTTAAACTTATTTTGTAGAATGATAAGCTGATTAGATTCCTGTAAATGTCTGCTTTTAGTTTGTAGGCTAACAAATTCACATCTAGGGATTTATTCTTAGGAGAAAATCAAAAGTGTGAAGAGGTGTATAAATGCTCACACATTGCTAATATTGGGAAAAGCCTAAATATTGTGAGTGGTGATTAGTGAAATAAATTATACCGTAAGTCCACATTATGGAATTTATGTACCCTTTAAAAGAATCATGTTTGTCTATGTTGACTGACAAGAGAATATGGATGATATTAAGTAGAAAAAAGATTATAAGATTGTATAATCTAGATTGGTTACATCTAGGCTGTAGAGTTTTAGGAGATACTTGTTTTGTTACACATTAACGTGTTGGTTTTACTCTTTGCAAGTATGGTAGTTTTCCAACTCCAACTCCTGTTTCTTCAGATAAAATAGTACTGAAGTGTGTTTATTTTACAGGAGCATTTTACAATATGCACATTTTAAATTTTATTGAATATATGCAAATATTCAATAAGCATATCTTTTTACAAAAGAAAAAAATGTACTCTCCACCTGTGTGAATTCTGATGAGGAATAAAATACAGATGCTATTCTACTGAAAGCCCAACTGTCCCCATTGAAATTTAATTCCCATGAGAAAAGGTTATTGGGTTCTGTGGGGAGCAACTCGGACTAGACTAAGTTACTGGAATTAAGACTTATTCTATGCATCTGCTCTCCCACAATATGGTGCCGAGAAGGGAGAAAACAGCTTCTACACAGCTGCCTCCAGTTCAACCAATAAACTGTAGGACTTACTCCTGATTGGAGGAGAGCAGCATACTCGGCGTGTGGGTAGCAGAGTTGGGATTGGTGGAAGAGGACTATAAAGGAGGAGAGAGACAACATGCACCAGGAACATCTAAGAGGAACATCTATCTGAAGGAACACCTGTGCAGCCCCCGAGAGAGCCGGCCGGCGGTGTGCCGCTCCCCTGCGGAAGTGGGGAAAGTGGCCAGGGGGAACCGCCCTTCCACGGAGGTGGAAGGGACAGTAGCCAACCCGGGAAGAACCAGCAGCAAACCCGGGGAGGGCCGAGCAGACGAAAGAACAGCGCAGGGTCCTGTGTCGTTCCTCCATGAAGACGGGGAGCGACAGGTTCCTTTTGGCAAAGATGTCTACCTGTGTGTATCGGTTATGACCAGGAAATGCAGTGACTAAGCTCGGCTGTGACCAGCCCACCCCTGCTTATCAGGGAATATCACAGAGAAGGGAGATTGTTGCCGCCTGGGTTTCCTCTCCAGTAGTGCACATTGCAAACCCAGACAGCAGCAGGTAGAGGGGCAGAGCCAGAGGGTGGGGTTTCAGGCTCAAAGCACTTCAGAGGTGCGGGAGAGCTCAGAAGAAGGGGCAGAATCTGTGGCAGGGCTGCACCTGTGCCCCAGCACCTGACTTGCCTGTCTGCATTATACCACGATGCTTCTCTCGAGATAGGAAGGTGCTGCAAAGGTGGCGTGGGTGACAGGCTAGAGCAGTAGCTACCCTGTGGACCTGAGTGCCCGGTGTACACAGGAAGCCACTCACCCGACGTGGTCCATTCCACACACACTAGAAGGGCGTAGGGAAATGGTGATGTTTACATGTAAGTGTGTTTTACACTTAGCTTCAGAAGCACGTTTAGTCCATTCTATGTCAGATACTTACCGACAAAAATGAGAGATTCTATCTAATTGCTGGGGAAAATGTGGACTCCCTACTTTTCAGAATGTCTCTGTTGAAACCAGAAATATATGTTCAGAGCATGGCATAGCTGGTGGCATTTGGACAAAGCTCCGGACTATCCTCTCTAGTATGTGTGGCATGCAGTAGGGAGAGGCTAGGACATTGCAGTAAAATTCCAAGAACATACAGTTTCAGCAGAACTGATTTTAAGGAGCAGTAGCTTACACCACTTGGAAATGAATAGGCTTCATTTAATGGGAAGGACAGTATAGCAGTTCTTTGCTGCAGAATGGGTGGTTTTTTTTTAAGATTTATTTATTTATTTGAAAGGCAGAGTTACAGAGAGGGAGAGGCAGAGAAGTCTTTTTTTTAAGATTTTATTTAAGATTTTATTTATTCATTTGAGAGGTAGTTACAGACAGTGAGAGGGAGAGACAGACAGAAAGGTCTTCCCTCTGTTGGTTCACTCCCCAGATGGCTGCAATGGCTGGAGCTGTCCCAGTCCGAAGCCAGGAGTCAGGTGCTTCTTTCCAGTCTCCCATGTGGGTGCAGGGGCCCAAGCACTTGGGCCATCTTCTACTACTTTCCCAGGCCATAGCAGAGAGTTGGATTGGAGAGTGGAGCAGCCAGGACTTGAACTGGCGCCACATGAGATGCTGGCACAGCAGACTGGGGCTTTAACCCACTATGCCACACTGGCCCTATTTGTATATTTATTATATCATTCACAGGCCATACAAAATTATCAACTTAAAAATTAGCCTGCTAATTTTTATTGAATGTATTGATGTACTGAATTTTGAGTTCTGCCTGTAGTTACCTTAACAGGGCCAGACCAAGTGATTTCATGGGCCTCATACAGTTTGCAGGCCAGACATTCCCACCCCTGTATTAAAAGGTAAAGAAAAATAACTCCCAGTGACTCACGGATAGTTCAGGAACAAAGGTCATCCCCCTCCACCCTGCCACTGGTACAATTTAGTTTCTCTTAAACCAGTTGAGTGTGTGTTGTTTACATTAGGTCTCTTTACCTCTGACCCTTAGCACATAGTTTTAAGCTTCTGATAGTTCCACAAGGCTTATTATGAAATATACAAGTCTCCTGCCATCTTCTGTTTTGCTTCCTTTTCTTTCCTCCCCTCCCTTCCCCTCCCCCACTCTTCCCCTCTCCCACTCCTCCTCTCCCCTCCCCTCCCCTCCCCTCCCCTCCTCCCTCCCTCCCTCCCTCCCTCCCTCTCTCTTTCCCTCCCTCTCTCTCTTTCCCTCCCTCTCTCTCTCTCTCTCTTTCTTTCATTTATTTGAGACACAGAACAACAGGGGGAGAGACAGAGAGAGATCTTCCATCCACTGTTTCATTCTTCAAATGGCTGGAACAGCCAGCTGTGGGCCAGGCTGAAGCCAGGAGCTCAGGAGCTAGGAACTCCATGCTGGCAGGGGTGCAAGTACTTGGGCCACCTCCACTTTCTTCCTGGGTGGAATCAGAAGCGGAGCAGCCCAGCACTCTGCTACAGGATGCTGGTGTCCCAAATGCTGTGTAACCTGCTGCACCACAACACCGGACCCTACCTCTTTTCTTCATCTTTTGCTGCTTTCAATTTTAGCAGATTCTTTTTTTAAAAATTTTATTTTAGATTTATTTATTTATCTGAAAGTCAGAATTACACAGAGAGAGGAGAGGCAGAAAGAGAGAGAGAGAGACAGAGAGAGAGAGAGAGAGAGAGAAAGAGAGAGGTCTTCCATTTGATGGTTCACTCCCCAATTGGCTGCAATGGCTGGAGCTGTGCTGATCTGAAGCCAGGTGCCAGGAGCTGCTTCTGGGTCTCCCACACGGGTGCAGGGTCCCAAGGACTTGGGTCATCTTCTACTGCTTTCCCAGGCCATAGCAGAGAGCTGGATCAGAAGTGGAGCAGCCGGGTCTTGAACCGTCACCCATATGGATGCCAGCGCTTCAGGCCAGGACATTAACCCACTGCGCCACAGCGCTGGCCCCCTTAGCAGATTCTTTAGGTGTTATCTCCATATTTCCAAATAACATTTTTGTGTTACTGTGTCTTAACTTTTCAGTACTGAACATTTAAAAAATATTTATTTGAGAGGCAGAGAAAGAGAGAGAAATCTGTCTGCTGATTAACTCCCCAAATGCCTGCTTTAGCTGGGCAAAGGCCAGGCTGAAGCTGGGAGTCAAGGACTCAGTCTGGGTCTCCCATCGGCTGGCAGGGACTCAGCTATTTGAACCATCACCGACTGTCTTCCAGGGTAGGCATCAGCAGCCGAAACTGCAGTCAGGAGCAGAGGTGGGATTCAGGCTAAGGCACTCCAGTGTGGATGCCAGCATCTCGGGTGGTGTCCTGATTCAGCTGTGAGAGCCCTGTGGAAGGGAGACACAAGGAAGATGGATGTCGCAAAAATCCATTAAAAAAAGACACTGAGGTTTTTGTTTTGTTTTGAGTAAAATATGCTAGTCTACTAGGACCTGTACAGCTCTCTGGTTATTCTTGCTTGTGATACATGGTGTTAGCTCATGTCTCTGTTAAGACATTTCCAGTTTCTTTAAAGTACCCTTGTGTCCAACAAGAAGATATTGAACTAAGGCACAGAAATTTACTGTTAGTTCTAGATGGAAACCAGAACACAAGGTGGAGCAAAAGATGACTCTGCATGTAGGACGACTCGGCAGACTGGATGGTGATGCGCTTGACCATAATTAGTATAGGAGGAGGGTCAGGCTTTAGCTGAGGGAATGATTAAATCAACTGTAAAGTTGTTGAGTTTGAGATATCTGTGGAATGTCTGAAGTGGAACTCGATAGGAGCAGGCTGGAAATGTGAATTTGGAGCTCTGGAAAGACACTTGGGATTGCATTGTAGACGTGTGTGTACTCACCAGTGTGTCGAGTCCACTTGAGAACTAAGTAAATGAGACTTCTCTAGGGAGGCTGTGGATGGGTGATGACCTGAAATTGGGATGGCAGGTATACACGTGTTGCTTTTATTATCTCTGTTTTAGTCCAAGTAGCGAAGAAAATCAGGGACAGAATTCAATTGGAACATTTTAAAAATGTGTGACAAGTGAAAAATTCAGGAACATATATTTGTTGTGGAAAAGAAAAACTGGTTGAGAAGGTTATAAACAAGGGATATGCCTCTTCCCAGTCCCACTCTCTACCTCAGTTACTTTTTTTTTTTATTTGAGAGGCAAAGTTACAGACAGTGAGAGGGAGAGACAGAGAGGTCTTCCTTCCATTGGTTCACTCCCCAGATGGCCACAACGACCAGAGCTGTGCCGATCCGAAGCCGGGAGCCAGGTGCTTCTTTCTGATCTCCCACAAGGGTGCAGGGTCTCAAGGACTTGGGCCATCTTCTACTGCTTTCTTAGGCCATAGCAGAAAGCTGGATTGGAAGAGGAGAAGCTGGGACTAGAACTGGTGCCCATATGGGATGCCAGCTCAGCAGGTGGAGGATTAACCTGCTGTACCATGGAGCCGGTCCCATACCTCAGTTACTTGTGTCTCCTTCCAGACATTTGTAGAGTATGTGTGTATGGGTATCCATCACATGATTTTGATTATCCTCTCCCCTTATTACACTGGTTAGTTAGGAATGCCTTTTCAGCGACTCAGTAAATGTGGTTGACAGCCTACAGGTATGTGGACAAAATGTCCTGTTACTTTGATTTTTCTCCCCCTTCCTTTGTCCAGTGATGTGTTTTATTCTAGTGTGGTTATACTCATTACTGGGAAAAAAAAAAAAAACTTTCTTCCTTTCCTTTCTTGTGTTCTTTTGCATTTCCTTGAACAGAAGTATTACTGTTCTTGATATTCATTGGAGTTCTTAAATCTCTTGTATTGTGTAACCCTAACACAGTGTCATGTTCTTCTCAGCTTAACTTAAACAGATGGATAACTATTATTTGGAGGGAATGATTTACTAGTATTTTTTAAATATATATATATATACACACACACACACACACACATATATATGTGTGTATATATATATATATATATATATATTTGAAAGGCAGAGTGACAGAGGGAAAGACAGAGAAAGAGATATCTTCCACTCACTGGTTCATTCCCCAAATGACTGCAATGGCTGGGTCTGTGCCAGGCCAAAACCAGGAGCCTGGAACTCCATCTTGGTCTCCCATGTGGGTGACAGAGGTCCAAGTACTTGAACTATCCTCCACTGCCTTCTGGGAGCATTAGCAGAGAGTTGGATTGGAAGTTGACCAGCTGAGACTCAAACCAGTGCTTCAGTATAGGATGCTGGTGGTGTAGGCAGTCTTAATCTGCTGTGCCAGCACACAGGCCCCACTAGCATTTTTCTGGATTACCTTGTTGACAGTGTTATTCTCAAGTTAGAATGAATAAAAGGCCTATTAGGAGTCTTCTTGGTGAACCCAGACTTTGAAGTGCACTATAAAAATTTGTAGCCCATGTTTTATTTAAAAACTTGATCTCACTGACAATCTACTAGACAGTGAAAGGTTTCAGATTTGGATTCTAGAAATGTCCACTGCTAATTGTGTAATCACCATGACTTAATACCTTCTTTGCCAGAGTGCTTGCTTTTGAAAGGGCAAAGAACATAAGGTGTATTTTCATTCATTCAGTTATTTATTGAGCTCCTATGAGGTGTTACTTTCTATCATAATAGTAGTGATAAAAGTTATTATGTGTTAACAATAAATACTATCCTTGGTGCTAGATGTGCAATTATGTACTATACAGGCCTGGAGCTTTCCCTGGTGGAATATTAGACACATAAATGCCATGATTATTGTTTGAATTATGTGAAAGGTACAATTTAGCATCAGTTCTTTTTTAAAAAAATATTTTATTTGAGAGAGAGATTTATGGACAGAGAAAGAGAGAGAGAGAAAGGTCTTCCATCTGCTGGTTCATTCCCCAGATGGCCACAATGACCAGAGCTGGGCCAATCCGAAGCCAGGTGCTTCTTCTGGGTCTCTGACGTGAGTGCAGGGGCCCAAGTCCTTGGGCCATCCTTTACTGCTTTTCCAGGCCATAGCAGAGAGCTAGATCGGAAGAGGAATAGCTATGACTTAAACTGGTACCCATATGGGAAGCCAGCGCCACAGCCAGAAGCTTAGCCCGCTGTGCCACAGTGCCTAGCATCAGTTCTTTTTTTTTTTTTTTTTTTTTTTTTTTTTTTTTTTTTGACAGGCAGAGTGGACAAGGAGAGAGAGACACATAGAGAAAGGTCTTCCTTTGCCGTTGGTTCACCCTCCAATGGCCGCCGTGGCCGATGCGCTATGGCCGGCGCACCGCACTGATCCGATGGCAGGAGCCAGGTGCTTCTCCTGGTCTCCCATGGGGTACAGGGCCCAAGCACTTGGGCCATCCTCCACTGCACTCCCTGGCCACAGCAGAGGGCTGGCCTGGAAGAGGGGCAACCGGGACAGAATCCGGCGCCTCGACAGGGACTAGAACCTGGTGTGCCGGCGCCGCAAGGCGGAGGATTAGCCTAGTGAGCCGCGGCGTCAGCCAGCATCAGTTCTTAAAGATCAAATAATTTTGTTCTGTCTGAGCTGTAAGACTTTCTGTGTTTGGGAGGTTTGCAAAGCAGTTAGTCTGTCCATTCTGCCCCTGCATGATTAAGAGTCACGGTGTTTGGCCTGAAGCCAAACTATGTGACTTCATAGTTACTTCATAGTTAAACCTGAATTCTTTATTATATTTAATACTAATATACTTAAAAGGTTTGGATAGAATCCCACAGTATTTAAAAATGGCTTAACCCATTGTGTCCTTTATTCCTTTTAAAAGGCCACTTTTAAAGATTTAAATTGAACAATTATGTGTCATGGTAATTTTGATATACATATTATGTTGAAATATTCGCAGAATTGAAAACTTCAGACTTAATAAGCTTGGCTTCCTCCTTTCTAGATAGTTCAACAGTTTGAATTTTCTTGGTCCTGTCATTTGGGGCACGTCTGAAATTAGACAGATATGATTAAAAGAGATCCACCCACTGCATTCCTGGCATACAAATCAGCTGTTAGACTGTGGGGCTGTTAATTTTCTGGCTTTTTAATGATTTGTACAATTGAGAGCCAATTTTAAATATTTTAAAAGATTTTTTTTATTTATTTGAAAGGCAGAGCAGTGAGAGTGGGGGGTAGAGAGAGAGAGATCTTCTGTCTGCTGGTTCACTCAGAAATGACTGCAGTAGTCAGGTCCAGGCCAGACCAAAGCCAGGAGCCCAGAATTCCATCCTGGTCTCCCACTGTGGATGCCAGGGGCCCAGCCCAAGTACTTAGGAAGTCTTCCTCTGTCTTCCCAGGCAAATTAGCAGGGAGCTAGATTGGAAGTGGAACAACAGCTGGGACTGCAACCAGCACTCCCATGCAAGCAGTGGCTTAACCCGCTGCACTACAGCACAAACCCCTAAATATTAAATATTGACAAAAACTTCAATGCTTTGGGGGAAGAGATGGATGAAGACCTAAACGAGTTTTATAAATTGAAGCAGTGCCCCAAGATCCCAAGTGTCATACTTATCCAAATGCCTTTATCAAATATAGCTATCTTTATCAGCTGTTCTAACAAGCAACGTCTTCAAACTAACATTAAAGGATATGGTATTCTTTTTTTTAAAAAAATTAATTATTCACTTGAAAGATGGGGGGGGAGAGAGAGAGAGAGAAAGAGATAGAGAGAGAGAGAGAAAGAGAAAGAGAAAGAGAAAGAGAAAGAGAAAGAGAAAGAGAAAGAGAGAAACAGATCTTCCACCTGCTGGTTTACTCTCCAGGTAGCCTCAACAGCCAGGAGCCGGAAGCTTCTTCTGGATCTCCAAGTGAATGCAGGGACCCAAGGACTTGGGCCATCTTCTGTTGCTTTCCCAGGTGCATTAGCAGGCAGCTGGATCAGAAGTGGAGCAGCTGGGACTCCTGTGGGAAGCCAGAGCTGTAGATGATGACTTTACCCCCTATGCCACATGCTGGATCCAGCATTTTATTTTATTTTATTTTATTTTTATTTATTTATTTTTTTAGGCTTTAACATTTTTATTTAGGAAAAGATCAAGGCTGAAGCTATACTAATTCAACCTAAAACATCTCTTTTTTCCATAGCAGAGTCAGTCTATGCATTTTTTCCTTGCCTTTAAAAAACAAATTAAGCAGTAAGCATTTTATTTTTAAAGAAAAATATTCACTGCATTATTATCTATAATCATAACTCCTTTATAATAGAATATCAGAACTTCTTACTCCTATCTTATTTTGCATTAAAAAATGAAAAAATTTTAAAATTTTTTTCCAAAAAATATTTATTTTGTTTCTTTGAGAGACAAGGAGATCTTCTATCTACTCACTCCCCAAATGCCCACAACAGCTAAGGCTGAGCCAGGCTGATCTCAGTCCAGATCTCCAGTGTAGGGTTCAGGGCACCAGTACTCCTGCAGCCACCTGCTTGCCTCTCAGGTGCACGTTACATTAGCAGGGAGCAAGAATCTGGAGTGGAGCCAAAATGCCAACCCAGGCATCTCAACCACAGCTTTTGAACCATGCTTTGGAACTTCTAATTGTTTCATCTGTAAGCTAATAAAAGTATTTTTTTCAGTTAGGTTTTCTCTTTGTTAATTTATGTTTTGTTTTCTTTATCAAACAAAAGAAGCTATACTTTCTTCAGATACAACGTTTCAGGATTTATTTCAGAAAATCAAATAATGTTAAAAAACAGTGTCAAGCATTTCTCTTAATTTTTCTTACTCCCTCTTTTTTAGGTTTGGTGTTACTGTTCATTTGAAGTATATATAATTTATAAATTCTTCCTTTCTTTTTTTTTTTTTTTTTTTGACAGGCAGAATGGACAGTGAGAGAGAGAGACAGAGAGAAAGGTCTTCCTTTTGCCGTTGGTTCACCCTCCAATGGCCGCCGCGGCCAGTGCACTGCGGCCGGCGCAACTCGCTGATCCGATGGCAGGAGCCAGGAGCCAGGTGCTTTTCCTGGTCTCCCATGGGGTGCAGGGCCCAAGCACCTGGGCCATCCTCCACTGCACTCCCTGGCCACAGCAGAGGACTGGCCTGGAAGAGGGGCAACCGGGACAGAATCCGGCGCCCCGACCGGGACTAGAACCCGGTGTGCCGGTGCCGCTAGGCGGAGGATTAGCCTAGTGAGCCGTGGCGCCGGCCTCCTTTCTTTTTTAAAGATTTATTTGTTTGAAAGTCAGAGTTACAGAGAGGAAGTGACAGAGATCTTCCATCTGCTGGTTCACTCCCCACATGGCCACAGCAGCCAGGGCTGGGCCAGGCTGAAGCCAGGAGCTTCTTCTGGATCTCTCATGCAGGTGGCAGGGGCCTAAGCAGAACATTAAGCCACCGGCTGCAAAGCTGGCATCCCATAAGGGCATCGGTTCATGGCCTGGCTCCTCCACTTGAGATCCAGCTCCTTGCTCATGGCCTGGGAAAACAGCAGAGGATGATCCAAGTGGTTGGACCTTGGCCACTCATGTGGAAGACCTAAACGAAGCTCCTTTGCTCCTGGCTTTGGCCTGGCCCAGCCTTGGTTTTTGCGCCCATCTGGTGAATAAATCAGCGGGTGGAAGACCTGTCTCTTTCTCTTTCTGTCTCCCTCTCTGTTGACTAAATAAATATCTTTTAAAAAGATCAGACACTAAGCTCTAAGCAGGGCACACTTGTTTTCAACATAAATAATTCAGGGACCAACGTTGGGTCTATCAAGTTAAGCTATCGCCTATGACAATGCTGGCATCCCATACAGGCGCTGGTTTAAGTCCCGGCTGCTCCGCTTCCTATCCAGCTTCCTGCTTATACGCCTAGGAAAGCAGCATAAGATGGCCCAAGTCCTTGGCCTCTGCACACACATGGGAGACCCTGAGGAAGCTCCTGGCTCCTGCTTTGGTCTGGCCCAGCCCCAGTCATTGCAGACATTTGGGGAGTATACCCGCAGATGGAAGATCTCTCTCTGTCTCTCCTTCTCTCTCTGTAACTCAACCTTTCGAACAAATAAATAAATCTTAAAAGAAAAGAAGTGTGCTCTGCTTAGATCTTAGTGTTTCATTTGAGTGTTAGAGAATTCTCAAGGCTAGCTCTGCAAATCTCTGAGGATTAGATTATAAGTAGAAATCTTTTCTTCCTGAGATTGAAATAAACATTTTTAACTTCTCCTTCAGATCCATCACGTTACACAAAATGGAGGACTATACAAAAGGCCGTTTAATGAAGCTTTCGAAGAGACACCCATGCTGGTTGCGGTGCTCACATATGTGGGCTATGGTGTACTCACTCTCTTTGGATATCTTCGAGATTTCTTGAGACATTGGAGAATTGAAAAATGTCATCATGCAACAGAAAGAGAAGAACAGAAGGTAACTGTTGGAATCTTTAATTCTGTAAATGGAAGTCTTTTATAGAAATTCTAATGTTTTTACCCCAGATTTTTTTCTTATGTCCATGGAAATAGCCAGGCTCTGTGTAAAACTTAGTATTAGGTTTATTCAGGTCAGCATATGAGTGATTTATGCTTGGGAACCACAAACTCAATGACTTTATTTTTAAAGATTTATTTTATTTTGTCTTTTTTTTTTTTTTTTTTTTTGACAGGCAGAGTTAGTGAGAGAGAGAGACAGAGAGAAAGGTCTTCCTTTTTCCGTTGGTTCACCCCCCAAGTAGTTGCTATGGCCGGCACGTTGTGGCCGGCACGCTGCACCGATCCTAAGCCATGAGCCAGGTGCTTCCTCCTGGTCTCCCATGAGGGTGTAGGGCCCAAGGACCTAGGCCATCCTCCACTGCACTCCCAGGCCACAGCAGAGAGCTGGAATGGAAGAGGAGCAACTGGGACAGAATCCAGTGCCCTGACCGGGACTAGAACTTGGGGTGCCCGCGCCGCAGGCAGAGGATTAGCATAGTGAGCCGTGGCGCCGGCCTTATTTTATTTTGAAAGGGAGAGTTTTATATAGAGAGAGAGACAGAGAAAGAGGTCTTCCATCCACTGATTCACTCCCCAGATGACTGCAACAGCTAGGGCTGCGCCAGGCCGGAGCCAGGAGCTTCTTCCGGGTCTCCCACGTGAGTGCAGGATGGGCCATCTTCTGCTGCTTTCCCATACACATTAGCAGGGAGCTGGATCAGAAGTGGAGCATCTGGGACTCAAACCAGTGCCCATATGGGCTGGCACTGCAGACAGCGACTTAACCTTCTATGCCACAGTGCCAACCCCCCTGATGATTCTGTTAGTGGTAAGCAAGGTAACAAGGTTTAATGGGATGGGGCATCCATCAGAACAGATAGGCACCTCTCCAGATGGAATCCGAGACAGTACCCGGCCTTTCAGACTGGGGTGAGCAAGGTTACATAGTTTAATAGAAAACACACCTGACAGGCCAGGTGGGTATCTCAGCAAAGAACTGAGAGCTGAGGGCTGAAGCACGCCTGATAGAGAGGGCAGATGTCAAGAAAGTGCTGAGAGCCAAGCCCAGTGACTTTAAGGAATCTTGGACAGTGGTCAAAAGCAGTCTAATGCTGGTCAGCATGTGTGTATTCCATAACAGTAAATTTTTCATTTATCATTGCACAGTGAATATACATTGATTTTGCCCATAAGGTCTGCTTTAGCCAGCAAGAGCAACTTTTTCTTAGGTTAGAGATTCTTTTCTTTCTTTATTTTTTTAAAAAGATTTATTTTATTTATTTGAAAGACAGAGGTACAGAGAGAGGTAGATCCAGAGAGAAAGAGAGATCTTTCATCCTCTGGTTCACTCCCCAGTTAGCCACAGTGGCCAGAGCTGTGCCGATTCAAAGCAGGAGCCAGGAGTTTCTTCTGGGTCTCCCACACAGGTGCAAGGGCCCAAGGGCTTGAGCCATCTTCTACTGCTTTCCTAGGCCACAGCAGAGTGGGATCGGAAGAGAAGCAGCTGGGACTTGAACCGGCGCCCATATGGGTAGCTGGCACTGTAGGCCGGGGCTTTAACCTGCTGCACCACAGTGCCGGCCCCGAGATTATTTTCTTTAAAACATGGTTGGTTAAAAACATCTTCACAGATAGGGAGGGTATTGTTTCTGAAAAGAGGCTACTGAAAAGAAGTTACTATTAAAAAAAAAAAATATTTGTTTATTTATTTGAAAGTCAGAGTTATACAGAGAGAGAAGGAGAGGCAAAGAGAGAGAGAGAGAGAGAGGTCTTCCATCTGCTGGTTCACTCCCCAGTTGGCCGCAGTGGCTGGAGTTGGGCCGATCTGAAGCTGGGAGCCAGGAGCTTCTTCCAGGTCTCCCACACCGGTGCAGGGGCCCAAGCACTTGAGCCATCTTCTGCTTCCCAGGCCATAGCAGAGAGCTGGATCAGAAATGGAACAGCCAGGACTTGAAGTGGCACCCAAATGCGATGCACTCACTGCAGGCGGCGCTTTACCCACAGCGCCACCCCCAAGAAGTTATTAATTTTAAGAAAGACATTTCTGAGAGTAGATAAAGGATATGCAGGTAAAGAACAAAGGATTGCTCAAGGTTGCTCCAAATGGCTAAGACAAAAGACCCTATGTGCATATCACGCAAGTCAGATTGACCTTTTGGGTAAGATTCATGACTGTGTCTGGCCACCCCTCAGACAAGTCCCAGTAGCTGTTTCTCTTGAATGCTTCCAAGATTTTTTAGGGGTGGTTCTTAGAAATTTGGGTACATGTTTATTTATGGAATAAGAAGAGGGAGGAGAAAAGAGGGAAAGAGAGAAGGGAGATCTTCCATCCACTGATTCCTTCTCCAAATGCCCACAACAGCCAGAGCTGAGCCAGTCTGAAGCCAGGGGCCCAGAACTCTATCTCCGTCTTCCATGTGAGTGGCAGGAACTGTTATGGACATCGGGGTACCCGGCTGGGCTTGGAAAGACCCTCTGGCTGGACCTAGTCCAGGTTCTTGTCTATCTATGTATAGGAATACAGTTGGGAGATGTAGACATAAGCAGGATTTATTTAAAGGCAAAGTGATAGTTCACACTCAGACATGAGTGCAGGCAATCTCATGAGGGAGCGTTGTCCTAACCCAAGCTTACCCTTTTGTAGGATAAGGAGTGGTGCTTAGGGCATGGCTTGATTGAATGTTCAGAAGAGACTGGGTATAGGGGGTGCTGCTGTACACCTGGTAGTCTAGGAAGGTGTCACGGTGTCTGGTGCCTGCTGGAAAGTGGATGTGCCAAGCCTTTAGCCATGTTGAATGGACACAGAAGGTGACATGGTTTGGGCAGTGCGAGCCACTTGGGTGTTGGCAATCTTCTGTTCCTCCTTGCTCACCAGCTATCTGACTGCCCATATCAAAGCCAAGTACTTGGGCTGCTGTCTTCTGCTTCCCAGACAGATTAACAGGAAATTGGATCAGAAGCAGAGGCAGGATTTTGTCCCAGGCATTGCAGTATGGGATGTGGGCACCTTGAGCTGTGTCTTAACCCCCTGTGCTACAATGCCCGCCCTTGGGTATGTGTCACAATAAAAACATTCCAGATGCAGTGAAATGAAAACAATCCACAGGAAAACTGAAAACAAAGTTAAAGGCATGGAGAAATTAAATCATTTAACATATCTTAATTTAAATCACCATATGAACCTCGTAAGATAGACAGCACTATCTATTTCATGGATTAGAAAGCTAAAATTCTAAAGTACCTAGTGCCATCACTGGTATGTGGACAGAAGGCTGTGAATTTCCAAAATCCATGCTTTTCTGTTCACACTACCGTATTACATCCCAAGTTGTATTTACATTCTCCTGAAAAGCTTGTGTTCTGTAGAACTCGTGATGCGCTTTCTCATAGACCCAGTAGACCTAGTTATCTGGTTCACAGATCAGCTCCTCTGCCCAAACAAACAAGGCTAAAGCAGAGTGTGGTAGGCTGTTCTGTTTCTAATGGGGACTGTCAGTGGTAGGCAGAGATGGTCATGGTTTTCTCTGAGGAGGAAGCCCTTATTTACTCTACTCAACTTTTCTTTGTACATTATTTTGTGCTTTTAGAGTTGTTGTTTTTTTTTTTTTTTTTTTTTGTGGGGGAGTTGTAAAAGCTCTTTTATAAAGCCATTTAAAAAAAGTTTACAAAAGAAAAAAAACAGAAAGAATAACTTGCTTTAAAATGTCCTCAAGAGAGAAAAAAATAAAGGGGACAATTGTGCTTTTAGAGTTTTACACAATCTGCATGCATTATTCTAGTAATAAATAGACTTAGTGGGAGCCAATATTGTGACATACTGGTTAAGCCACTGCCTGTGATGCCAGTATCCCATATGGGCTCTGGTTCCAGATTCAGCTGCTCCACTTCTGATCCAGCTTCCTGCTAATGCACTTGGGCCCCTGCACCCTTGTGGGAGATCCAGATGTAGCTCCTAGCTCCTGGCTTTGGCCTGACCCATCCCTGGCCTTTGCGGCCATTTGGGGAGTAAACCAATGGATGGAAGATCTCTCTCTTTCTCTCTGTCTCTCTGTCTCTGTCACTGTCTCTCTCTCACTCTGCCTTTTAAATAAATAAATCTTTAATAAAAATTAGGGGGGCCAGCTCTGAGGCACAGTGGGTAAGGCCGTCACCTGCAGTGCTGGCATCCCATGTGGGCACCGGTTCAAGTCCTGGCTGCTCCACTTTCAAATAAGCTCCCTGATAATGCATCTGGGAAGCAGTAGAAGATGGCCCAAGTCCTTGGGCCCCTGCATCCACGTGGGAGACCCAGAAGAAACTCGTGGCTCCTGGCTTTGGATCGGTGCAGCTCTGGCCATTGCAGCTATCTGAGGAGTGAACCAGTGAATAGAAGACCCCCACTCCCCGCCTCTTCCTCTCTGTAATTCTGCCTTTCAACCAAATAAATAAATCTTTAAAAAAATCTGAAAAAACAACAACAACAACAACAAAATTAATGAGGAAGGCTTTTGGTCTAGCGTTAAGCCTGCAGTTAGGATGCCTGTGTCCCCTAACAGTGCTGGGAGTACCAGGGTTTGATCCTTGGTTCTTGATTCCAGCTTCTGGCTGATGCAGACTCTGGGACAAAGGAGTGGTGGCTCAAGGAATTAGTTCCTACCAGTAGGTTGATAGATTGAGTTCCTGGTTCACAACTTTGGCCCTCTCCCTACTATTTTGGATGTTTGGGGAGTAAACTAGCAAATGGGAGCTTTTCTCACTCTCTCAGTCTTTCTTCATCTCTCTGTCTTTTGTCTCAAAAATTTATTTAAAAAATTGATATTAAAAATGCCTAATTTTACTAAAAATAAACCTACTTGTTCTTGACATGGAATGTGGCGAGGTGGTCCTGCAGGTCAGGGAATTTGCCAGATGAGAGTTGGGCTTAAGACATTAACTTCATGCCCGGCATTGTGATATAGCAGGTTAAGCTGCTGCCTGTGGCTTCTCCACTTCTGATCCAACTCCCTACTAAGGATCCAGCTCCCTGCTAATGGCACTTGGGAAAGCAATGGAGGATGGCCCGGGGGCTTCTGCCCCTGCACCCACTTGGAGAACAGGAAGAAGCTCCTGGCTTCTGGCTTTTACTTGGTCCAGCCCTAGCTGTAGGGTCCATTTGGAGAGTGAACCAGTGGATGGAAGATTCTCTCTCTCTCTCTCTCTCTCTCTGTCTCTGTCTCTCTGTCTCTCCCCCTTCTCTGTGTAACTACCTTTCAAATAAGTAAATTAATGTGTTTTTTAAGATTTATTTATTCATTTAAAAGGCAGAGTTACAGACAGAGGTAGAGAGAGAGTCTTCCATCTACTGGTTCACTCCCCAAACAGCAGCAATGGCGGGAGCTGAGCTGATCCAAAGCCAGGAGCCTCTTCTAGGTCTCCCACATGGGTGCAGGGGCCCAAGGGCTTGGGCCATCTTCTACTGCTTTCCCAGGCCATAGCAGAGAACTGAATCAGAAGTGGAGCAGCCGGGTCTTGAACCAGTGCCCACATGGGATGCTGGCGCTTCTGGCCAGGGCATTTAACCCAAGGCGCCCCCAATTTTTTTTTTAAAGTTAACTTCCATTATTGTTCATCATATCTCTTTCATGAGCTGTTAGAGGGGAGGGGCATGTATGGGGAGACAAGGTCACCCCTGTGAGAGGAGCCAGTAAATGTTGGTTGTATGATTAACTTCAGGGAAAGGATGGTGTTCACATGATGGATGGTGAAGAGTACATCAGAAACTCAAGAGAGATGGCTGGCACCACGGCTCAGTTTGCTAATCCTCCGCCTGCAGCGCTGGCACCCCAGGTTCTAGTCCCGGTTGGGGTGCCGGATTCTGTCCCGGTTGCTCCTCTTCCATTCCAGCTCTCTGCTGTGGTCTGGGAGTGCAGTGGAGGATGGCCCAAGTGCTTGGGCCCTGCACCCGCATGGGAGACCAGGAGGAAGCACCTGGCTCCTGGCTTCAGATCAATGCAGCACGCCGGCCGTGGCAGCCATAGAGCCTGGGAAATGCAAATATGTTGCTGCTCCTCATTTCACTGAGTGAGTGGCATCCATGACCACTTCCTGGTTTTCTTCCTCATTCCGTTCCCACAGTAGCACATTTTAGCTGCTTATGTCAGTTCGTTTTTATAGAGACATCTTGTACAGTATGGAGCTTCAGGTAGAACTGAATCCTGTGGTCACAATAATAAAGAAGAGGTGCTATGAGTTTAGTTTAATAAGTTGCATCTCTTGGAATTCTTTACCTCCTGATCCTCTCGTTCTTTGTTGTGTTTTGGATGAGAATGTTGTTGTCCGCAGCTGTGGTTCACTTGTTTTTATGTGAGGTGAAGCTAATAGTCAAGAGAAATGTGTAAATAGGTATGCTAAAACTTGAATTAACAAAAATATTCTAATATACAGATAGGAAATACTGAGAAATCTAAGAAGTAAGTTTATAGTAGGTAATTACCAAACACTTCCTAAATTGTAAGTTAATATTTTGTCTTCATAGCTTGTTCATGATCAGATATCAGAAATGGACGGGGTGGAATACTGGGAAGGGACATTTCATGTCCACATCTTGATATGCTTTGAACTTCAGGATACAAAAGAAAGAAGTCAATCAAAATATTTTAATAAGAATTCTTAGAAAGATTTTATTCCTGACTTTCTTCAAAAAGAGGCTTGTTAAGAATATTCTTAATATTTTTGCAGTATCTTAGGAAACTTATTGTAGTATATAGTTATCTTGTGTATTAGGGTTGGGGACCATTCAGTTGACTTGTCCCCTTCCATTCTCTAGATCATCCCACGTTTGAAAGATGCTTGGTGTTATGTGTGGGGCCCAGAACAGTGGAGAACTGGTTTTTGTTTCTAAAAAATAGCTTTATTGAGATATACACGCCAGAGATCACCTGTTTGCAGTGCTTCGAACATCTGTCTTTCATTTATTTACAGATTTATGCAGCCAGCATAATTTATAGCATTGTCATCATCTGAAGAAGGTTTATCAGCTGTCATTCTTTTCTTTAACCCACCACCCTCCCCTTGCAACCACTGATCTGTTTGCTGTCCCTGCAGATTTACCTCTTCTGGACATTTCATATTAAAAGGGATCATGCAGTCTGATCTTTTGTGTCTGGCATTTTGGTTTGGCATAATGGTTTTGAGGCTTATCCATGGTATAGCATGTATTAGTACTTTGTTCCTTTGCATTGCAGAGTAATGTTCCATTGTAGGGAGTAGTCATCTCTTTTTTATTTACTCTAGGGATTTCTCACTGCTAGGGAACAACACCCCAAATAAATCTTTTAAACTAGTTCTGTAGTAAATTTCCCACTTTGTCTTTTGCACTAGTGCCAGTATTAAATTCACAAGATTTTCCTGTATTTATTGAGGTTTTTGTTTAGAGCAGCAGTGTAGCTTTTTAAGCAAGGCTTTATCTTGTGAATCTTTAGGCTTCCTTTTTTTTTTTTTTTTTTTTTTTTTTTTTTTTTTTTGGATAGGCAGAGTTAGACAGTGAGAGAGACACAGAGAGAAAGGTCTTCCTTCCGTTGTTTCACCCCCTATATGGCCACTACGGCCGTTGCACCACGCTGATCCGAAGCCAGTAGCCAGGTGCTTCCTCCTGGTCTCCCATGCGGGTGCAGGGCCCAAGCACTTGGGCCATCCTCCACTGTCTTTCTAGGCCACAGCAGAGAGCTGGACTGGAAGAAGAGCAACTGGGACAGAATCTGGCACCCCAACCAGGACTAGAACCCAGGGTACCGGCACCGCAGGTGGAGGATTAGCCCAGTGAGCTGCAGCGCCGCCTAGGCTTCAATTTTTAAGTTCACATTTTCTTTGCATTCATCAATTTGAAACTTTCTTTAAAAGCTGTTAATTGTGAACATGAAAGTTTAAATAATCAGTGTTTTGTCTGACATTCTGTGGTGTAGTATAGGAAGTTAAGCCCCTGTTTTAGGTGCCTGTATCCCATATCAGATTGATGATTTGAGTCCTGTCTATTCTGCTTCTGATCTAGTTTCCTGCTGATGCATCCTGGGGAGCAACAGATGATGGCTTGAGTGCTTGGGACTCTGCCACCCACATGGGAGATCCAGGTAGAGTTCCAGGCTGCTGGCTTCAGCCTGGCCCAGCTCAGGCTGTTGCGGGCATTTAGGGAGTGAACCAGTGGGATCTGCCACTCTGTCTTTCAAGTAAATATAAATAAACTTTTTAAAAAATTGAGTACTCTTGGGATGTTAAACTGTTAAAGATATTTTAAAGTGTTAATCAAAATGATAAAATAAAGTTAACAGAAATACTAGAATTCGTGGTTCCCTGTAACTACTCAATAAGCCCTTAGCAATTCTTGGATCCCAATTGAAGTTTCCTTATCTTTTAAGCTCTATTTTAGTTTTATGTTTATCTTCTTCCTGAAGTGTTTTGAAAATGTCACAATAATTTCAGTGATAAATAACTGAAAATCTAAAATATAATCTGTTCTACTTGAATTCAGCTTCTGCCAGGGATAAGGCATGCTGATTGGCCAGTTCTCTGATGCTTCTGTCTAATACATATCCAGTTTTGACTGTTAGGGTGGTAGTGATTCAGTTTCTGCAACACTAGACATGTGGTATTTTTCTTGTCTTTAAAAAGCCTTTTCTTGGGGCCATTTCCTCTTCCATCTACTCTACCCTTTTTTTAGATTAGAGTTTCTTGGCATCTCTGTTTCCTGAACCCATTCATGTCAGATTGTTGTCCCTACGACTATAAACCCCTGTGTTGCAAAATCTAACAGTCCTTTAATCGTAATCTTCTTGAACACCCGTCAGCAGCATTGGACACAGTCATTATCTCCTTCTGGAAACTTTTTTTTAAGATTTATTTTATTTATTTGAAAGACAGAGTGACAGAGAGAAAGAGAGGGCTTCTGTCTGCTGGTTCACTATGCAAATGGCCACAATGGCTGGGTCGGGAGCCAGGAGCTTCCTCTGGGTCTCCCACGCGGGTGTAGGGGCCCAAATTCTTGGGCCATCCTCTGCTGCTTTCCCTGACACATTAGCAGAGGGCTGGATCAGAAATGGAACAACTGGGACTAGAACCAGCACCCATATGGGATGCTGGTGCTTTAGTCCAGGGTCTTAACCCACTGCACCACAGCGCCGGCCCCTGGAAACATCTTTTAAAATTATTTTTTGGGGCTGACGCTGTGGCATAGCAGGTAAAGCTGCCACCTGCAGTGCTGGCATCCCATATGGGTACTGGTTCTAGTCCCAGTTGCTCCACTTCCAATCCAGCTCTCTGCTATAGCCTGGGAAAGCAACAGAAGATGGCCTAAGTGCTTGGGCTCCTGCACTTGTGTGGGAGACCCAGAAGAAGCTCCAGGCTCTTGGCTTTGGATTGGCCCAACTCCGGCCATTGCAGCCGATTTGGGGAGTAAACCAGCGGATGGAAGACTTCTCTCTATGCCTCTGCCTCTGCCTCTCTGTAACTCTGCCTTTCAAATAAATAAATAAATCCTTTTTTTTAAATTTTTAAAGTGTTCTCTTATTTTTTTCTTCTAAAGATTTATTTATTTATTTGAAAGAGTTACACAGCAAGAAGAGGAGAGAGAGAGTGAGAGAGGTAGGTCTTCCATCACTGGTTCACTCCCCAATTGGCCGCAATGGCCAGAGCTGCGCCGATCTGAAGCCAGCAGCCAGGAGCTTCTTCTGGGTCTCCCATGAGGTGTAGGGGCCTGAAGGCTTGAACCATCTTCTGCTGCTTTCCCAGGCCATAGCAGAGAGCTGGATAGAAAGTGTAGCAGCTGGGTCTTGAACCGGCACCCATATGGGATGCCGGCACTGCAGGTGGCAGCTTAATCTGCTATGCCACAGTGCTGGCCCCTCTCTTTTTTTTTTTTTTTTTTTTTAAGATTTATTTATTTATTTGAGAGTCAGAATTACACAGACAGAGAAGGAGAAGCAGAGAGTGGGAGAGGTTTTCCATCCGGTGGTTCACTCCCCAAGTGGCCGCAGCAGCCGGACCTGCTCCATTGCAAAGCCAGGACCAGGACCTTCTTTCAGTCTTCCCATGTGGACACAGGGGCCCAAGGACTTGGGCCATTTTCTGCTTTCCCAGGCCATAGCAGAGAGCTGGATTGGAAGGACTCGAGCTGGCACCCATATGGGATGCTGGCACTGCAGGCGGCAGCTTTACCTGCTATGCTACAGCACTGGCCCCTAAAGGTTGCTTTTTGTTTTTGTTTTTGTTTTTAAACCTCCCACTATCTGGATTGGTGGGAAGCTGGAGTCAGGAGTC
Source organism: Oryctolagus cuniculus (assembly GCF_964237555.1). Lineage (NCBI taxonomy): Eukaryota > Metazoa > Chordata > Mammalia > Lagomorpha > Leporidae > Oryctolagus > Oryctolagus cuniculus. Next base: position 23,296,819 of record NC_091451.1, on the reverse strand, counting down.
AGAGCCAAGAATTGAACTCAGGCACGCTGCTGAGGGGTATAGGTTTCTTTACTTCTTCCTTCCTTTCTTTCTTAATTTATTTTTTTGTTTGAAAGACAGAGTCATAGAGTCATAGAGCGAGAAAGATATCTTCCATCTGCTGGTTGACTCCCCAAATGGCTGCAATGGCCAGAGCTGGGGCAGTCCGAAGCCCTGAGCCAGGAGCTTCTTCCAGGTCTGCCATGTGGGTGCCACACTTGGGCCAGCTTCTACTGCTTTCCCAGGCCATAGCAGAGAGCTGGATCACAAGTGGAGTAACCAGGATTCGAACTGGCACCCATATAGGATGCTGGTACTGCAGCTGGTGGCTTTACCTGCTATGCCACAGCGCTGGTCCCCTGGGGTGCAGGTGTTTTAATTGGTAGGCCAAATGTCCACTCCCATGGAAACATTTTGTTCTCTTGATTTGTAAGACATTTTAATTACCTGGTTTTCCTCCTGCCATTCTGGCTGGTTGTTTTTTTTTTTTTTTTTTTGACAGGCAGAGTGGACAGTGAGAGACAGAGAGAAAGGTCTTCCTTTGCCATTGGTTCACCCTCCAATGGCCGCCGCGGCCGGCGCACCGCGCTGATCCGAAGGCAGGAGCCAGGTACTTATCCTGGTCTCCCATGGGGTGCAGGGCCCAAGCACTTGGGCCATCCTCCACTGCACTCCCTGGCCACAGCAGAGAGCTGGCCTGGAAGAGGAGCAACCGGGACAGAATCCAGCGCCCTGACCGGGACTAGAACCTGGTGTGCCAGCGCCGCTAGGCGGAGGATTAGCCTAGTGAGCCGCGGCGCTGGCTTCTGGCTGTTTTTTTCTTCTCTCTCTGGCAGTATTCTGCTTGTCTGCCTGACTTAGTTGTTGGTGTGACCCAGGCTTCATCTTTTGATGACTATCTTTTTTTTTTTGACAGGCAGAGTGGACAGTGAGAGAGAGAGACAGAGAGAAAGGTCTTCCTTTGCCGTTGGTTCACCCTCCAATGGCCGCCGCGGCCGGCGCGCTGCGGCCGGCGCACCGTGCTGATCCGATGGCAGGAGCCAGGAGCCAGGTGCTTTTCCTGGTCTCCCATGGGGTGCAGGGCCCAAGCACCTGGGCCATCCTCCACTGCACTCCCTGGCCACAGCAGAGGGCTGGCCTGGAAGAGGGGCAACCGGGACAGAATCCGGCGCCCCGACCGGGACTAGAACCCGGTGTGCCAGCGCCGCTAGGCGGAGGATTAGCCTAGTGAGCCGCGGCGCCGGCCCTTTTGATGACTATCTTTATGTACCTTGTATATGCTGATAAATTCCAAATGTATACCTTTATTTCTGATTTCTCCATTGAACACTAGGCCCTTGTTTCTGGATACCCGCTTGACATCTGCACATAGTCGTCTCAAACTTTACATGTCTGAAACTAAGCCGATATCTCCTCTACCCAGCTGGCTGTCTTCCTGTTACTTAGGCTAAAAACCCTGGAGTTACTCCTGATTCTTTCTTCTGTCCCACTTTATGTGTGGTCCATTAGCAAATCTAGATTTAACCACGTGTCACCCTCCATTAGCACCAAGCTGCCATGTCTTGTGGCTTGGCCTCTCGCTCATCTCCAGCCAGACTGGTCTCTTTGCTGTTCTTCAGACACGGCAGGCGTAATCCTGCTGCACTGCCGTTGCACTTGTTGCTCGTGCTGCCAGGAAGACCCTTCCAGACTATTGTATCACAGCATGACTCTGGCATCATACAGCCCCTGTGTGCTTTTTGTTGCTGCTGTTAGCATTTTCCCTAACATCCTTGGCGTTTTATACATTTGTCTTCTTTAGCATCTCTTCTACCAGAATGTAAATCCCAGGAGGGCGAGGATTATTGTTATCCTTCTGTTTACTCCTCTGCCCAGTGCTTTAAACGACGGTGGTGCATTGCTATATGCTCAGTAAGTGAATGAGACAAGGATGCTAGTGTGAGTGGTGGTACTATAGCAGTGAAAAGTTTTGAGTCTTCTGAAGTGAGTGTGTAACAGGAGTGACCGTTTCTTTAAAATATTTTATTCATTTGTGAGACATTAAGGTAGAGTGTGCCCATCCGCAGACTCAGCCCCCAGTCTGGAAGCTGGGAACTAAATCCAAGTCTCCCGGTCTCCCACATGTGTGGCAGGGACCCATTTCTTAGAGCCATCACCACTGCCTCTCATGGTGTTTTTTTAGATCAGAGAAAACAACTGTCTTTAATCTTAATCCCATTTTATGCTTTCATGGACAGCATATGAACAAGAAGTGGTTTCCTGTCTTTAACATTAAAAGCAAGAAAGAACAAACAGTATGATGATTTATATGAACAGTTGGGAAAGCTGTTAACCATTCTTCAGACATTCTAATAACCTTTTATGATTATGTCACATACTTATGATTATGTCATGTACATTGTTTTCTTTAAATAGAGGTAAGGACATTATTGTTGATTATAAAATAAATGTTTCTGGTATATAATTCTTTTGAATCTTAAGATGACTCCATTTTTCAATACTTCCTAAAGTGGAAATTATCTGGAATATTCAAATTTCTACTTTACTGGGCCAGTGCTGTAGTGTAGTAGGCTAAGCCTCCACCTGCAGTGCCAGCATCCCGTATGGATGCTGGTTCATGTCCTGGTTGCTCCTCTTCCTACCCAGCTCTTTTTTTATGGCCTAGGAAAGCCATGGAAGACAGCCCAAGTGTTTAGGCCCCTGCTGTGGCCCGGGAGTGCAGTAGAGGATGGCCCAAGTGCTTGGGGCCTGCACCCCATGGGAGACCAGGATAAGTACCTGGCTCCTGCCATTGGATCAGCGCGGTGCGCCGGCCGCGGCGGCCATTGGAGGGTGAACCAATGGCAAAAGGAAGACCGGAGCTTCATTTGGGTCTCCTGTGTGTGTGGCAGGGGCCCAAACAGTTGGGCCATCTTCTGCTGCTTTTTCCAGGCTATTAGCGGGGAGTTGGATCAGAAGTGGAGCGGCTGGAATGCGAACCTGTGCCTGAGGGGATGCCAGCATTTCAGGCTGCGGCTTAACCCAGTTCTCTGCTGTGGCCTGGGAAAGCAGGGGAAGATGGCCAAGTCCTTGGGTCCCTGCACCTGCATGGGAGACCAGGAAGAAGCACCTGGCTCCTGGCTTCAGATTGGCATAGCTCCAGCCGTAGCAGCCATTTGGGGAGTGAACCAACGGAAGGAAGACCTTTCTCTCTGTCTCTCTCTCTCATTGTCTAACTCTGTATGTCAAATAAATTTAAAAAAATAAAAAATAAAAGATATTTATCTTGTGAGTCTTCATTAGTAGTACTTTAGAGTCCAGTGTCATAGAAGGTTGTAATCTTTGAGTTTTATGTAGAGTCTCCTTTAGGAATGAAAACCTTTCACAGAATACAGCTCAAGTTTAAAAATGAATTTTGGGTTATTTAGCAGGTCAACTTAGGTTGACTCCAAATTGAGATCTGAAGTGGTTTGCTGGCTATTGTAAAATTATAGTTCCGTTTGGTTTGGTTTACCTTTTGCCGTCAAGAATTGAAGTAGGTCTCTTGTGGTCTGATCACATGTCTTCTGAGCAGGATCATGCCTCCCTGGCCATAGCTTTAATGCATTCATTTCAGATCCACCATGGCTTGATTTTTTCAGACTTCAAATTTTTAGTATAATTTATTCTCAGGGAGAAAAAGGAACATTTTAACTTCCTGAGCATGGGAATTCATTTTAAGAATCTTTTTTCAGCTTTTAAGCTGGAAAAACAAGATGGGTAGCATCCTATAAGCTACCTTTTAGTGTTTCTTGTGTATTACTTTTTCTTTGAATTTGTTTCACTTTGTTCTTGGGAAATACGTAGAGGACAAAAATCTTAATTTTGGAATTATTTTTGTTATTTGAAATGAATTACAGCAGTTTTTACAACATTTTCCACTATTATATTTCTTGGATGGAGGGTAGGAAGGCAGTCCTTTTGAGATTATCAGGAAGGGAAACCACCAAATGACAGTTATACAACCAAATTTTATTAATTTCTTAAAATGAAAAGCACATTTATTTACTTGAAAGTCAGAATAATGGAGAGGGAGAGCCAGAGATCTTCCATTTACTGGGTCACAGCCCAAATGCCTGCAGTAGCTGAGATTGCTCCAGGCTGGAACCAGGAGCTCTATTTGGGTCTCCCATATGGGTGACAGCAACTCTGGGACTTGAGCCCTCATCTCCTGCTTCCCAGGTGCATTAGCAAGAGCTGTAGTGGAAGTGTAGAGGGACTTGAACCAGGCACTGAAGTATGGAATGTGGGCATCCCAAGCAGCAGCTTAACCCACTGCACCACAGCTACCACCTCCCTAAGTTTTATTCTTATGAGGTCTACCTTACTAAGTTAAATTTGTCTACTCCACGTTTGTGCAATCAGTTATTTGAATCCATGTAATATAGGTCAACTGTCAAGTGACTTGACTTGGTTAATAAGAATTGTGTTAAGCATAAAGAATTGATGCCTTTCCAAATGTTTTCCTGATGTATTACTTAATTGAAGTCTCAAGTGTTCTTACAAAATGAAAAAGGAAATTGTCAAATTTATTCACAAAGCAATTCAGTTAAATTTATAGTATTTACCATTTGTTGGCAGGACTTTGTGTCATTGTATCAGGATTTCGAAAACTTCTATACAAGGAATCTTTACATGAGGATCAGAGACAACTGGAATCGGCCAATCTGCAGTGTGCCTGGAGCCAAGGTGGACATCATGGAGAGACAATCTCATGATTATAACTGGTCATTCAAGTGAGTCTCATTGGGGAATTGTTTCTTTTTAAAAAAATTATATATTTGAAAGGCAGATAGAGAATGATTCACTCTATTATACACAGATCGTTTCTTAATTTACAAAATGAGATCATACCATATGCCTATAAATTATAGCATAGGTTATTTACTTGGTGAAATACCGGTAACATCTTTGTAGTGTGGACAGTCACAGAAAGTTCATTGTGGCTGGTGCCACAGCTCACTAGGCTAATCCTCTGCCTGCAGTGCCAGTACACTGGGTTCTAGTCCCGGTTGGGGTGCCGGTTCTGTCCTGGTTGCTCCTCTTCCAGTCCAGCTCTCTGCTGTGGCCCAGGAAGGCAGTGGAGGATGGCCCAAGTGCTTGGGCCCTGCACCCGCATGAGAGACCAGGAGGAAGCACCTGGCTCCTGGCTTCAGATCGGCGCAGCACCGGCCTTGGCGGCCATTGGGGGTGAACCAATGGAAGGAAGACCTTTCTGGGCCGGAGCCGCAGCTCACTAGGCTAATCTTTCGCCTTGTGGTGTTGGCACACCGGGTTCTAGTCCCAGTCATGGCGCTGGATTCTGTCCCAGTTGACCCTCTTCCAGGCCAGCTCTCTGCTGTGGCCAGGGAGTGCAGTGGAGGATGGCCCAAGTGCTTGGGCCCTGCACCCCATGGGAGACCAGGAGAAGCACCTGGCTCCTGCCTTCAGATCAGCACGGTGCGCCGGCCACAGCGCGCCGGCTGCGGCGGCCATTGGAGGGTGAACCAACGGCAAAAGGAAGACCTTTCTCTCTGTCTCTCTCTCTCACTGTCCACTCTGCCTGTCAAAAAAAAATTAAAAAAAAAAAAAAAAAAAAAAAAGAGGAAGACCTTTCTCTCTGTCTCTCTCTCTCACTGTCTAACTCTGCCTGTCAAAAAAAGAAGAAAAAAGAAAGTTCATTGTTTGTGGTGACAAACAGTATTCTGCAGTTTAGATATACCATAGGATGGCAGGTTGGGCTCTTCATCCTTGTTAATGACTCCCAAATCCTAGGGTGTTAAATGACAGCAGTTTATTTCGGGTCCACACTTCATGATCTTCTTAGGCTCCTGGGGCTTTTTTTTTTTTAAATTAATTTATTTATTTGAAAGTCAGAATTACAGCGAGTTCTTCCATCTGTTGGTTCGTTCTCCAAATGGCCGCAACGACCAGAGCTGGGCCAGACAGACCAAAGCTAGGAAGTAGCTTCATACGTGTCTCCCAAATGGGTGTAGGAATCCAAGCACTTGATCCATCTTCTGCTGCCCTCTCAAGCACCTTAGCAGGCAGACGGATTGGAAGTAGAACAGCGGAGACTTGAACTGGCACCCATATGGGATGCTGGCACAGAAGATAGCAACTTAACTGCTGCACCGCAGCACCGGCCCCTGTGGGGCTTCTGACCTGTGTTATCCTCACTTGGAGGCCCATGTTGATTGGGCTTCTGTCATGTTGAATATCACTGGTCCCCATGCCCAGGGAAGGAATGGAACAAAAGGTACAATGGCTCTTAAAGGGTCCTCAAATATGTTTGTGTGGGAATTGCTGAATCAAAGAATGTGACTTACCTTAATGATTAAGTACTGCCACACTGCTCTCTAAAACAGAAGTGATTTTGTATCTGCAGTTTATGAGACTCTCTTGGCCAACACTAGGGATCATCAGTTTTCAAGTTTTTATCACTGTTTATAAGTGAAAATTGGTATTTAACTTCTAAATCCCTAATTTGTTCCTGTATATAGAGCTTCCATTTGTGTTACCAGTGCATTTACTATCACATTTAAGTATTTGGTTGCTCATGAGTTTGAGTTTTATGCTTTTGAATCACAGGTATACAGGGAATATAATCAAAGGTGTTATAAACATGGGTTCCTACAACTATCTTGGATTTGCCCGGAATACTGGATCATGTCAAGAAGCAGCTGCCAAAGTTCTAGAGGAGTATGGAGTTGGAGTGTGCAGCACTCGGCAGGAAATCGGTAAGTGTTAACCTGTGTTTGGCCAGCTGCTGTTTGGGACTTTTTTATTTGGGTGTGAATAATACCAATATGGAGCTAAGGCAGTAAATATCCAAACACTTAGTTTATCATGTAGTTTTAGATTAAGTAAAGAATGTTTTCCCGGAGCTGGCTCTGTGGCATAGCTGGTTAAGCTGCCACCTGCAGTACCAGCATCCCATATGGGCGCCAGTTTGAGTCCTGGCTGCTCCGCTTCCAGTCCAGCTGCCTGCTGATGTGCCTGGAAAAGCAGTGGAAGATGGTCCAAGTCCTTGGACCCCTGTTCGTGCGTGGAAGGCCCAGAAGAAGCTCCTGACTCCTAGCCTCAGGTCAGTCCAGCTCCAGCTCTGGTTGTTCCAGCCATATGGGGAATGAACCATTGGATGGAAGATCTCTCTCTACCTCTCTGTCTCTCTCTCTCTGCCTCTGCCTCTCTCTCTCTCTGTAACTCTGCCTTTCAAATAAATAAATTAAAAAAAAGAAAGAATGTTTTCTTTTCCTGAAGTGATGGATGATTCCCATGCTTTCACCGTGTTTTGAGTGTCTCTGGAAAAGTTCCATTAGAATTTCATTTATAACTTTAATGTTGATTTGCAAATGACAGTTGTTAAGAGTACCACTTACTAGTGCATTGGCACATGAGGATTAAGCTGTTTTCATACTGCTAAATTTGCACTAATAATTCTTGCCTTATATAGAATTAAATAAGCTAATTCCTGTGAAGCAGTTAGGAAATAGAAGATAATGAATATAAACTCTTTTATTTCTACAGCTCTGTAATTGTAAGGAATTAACAGCTTTTTAAAAAGATTTGTTTATTTCAAAGAGTGACAGAGAGAGCGAGCCACTCCCCAGGTGGCTGCAACAGCTGGGGCTGGGCAGGCTGAAACTGGGAGCCAGGAACTCCAGACAGGTCTCCCATATGGGTGGCAGGAACTCATGTACTGGGGCCATCCTACATTTCTTTCCCAGGCACATTAGCAGGGCGCTGGATGGGAAGTGGAGCCGCCAGGACTTGAACTGGCACAGTGTGCAATGCAGCTGTCAGAGTCAGCAACTTAACCCACTGCACCACAACACCAACCCCCAGAGTTACTTTTTAAAGGAAATTCTGATTACAAGTGAACTCCAGGGGTGGGTGTTTGGCATAGTGGACGATACTACTTGGGATGCCCACATCACATTTCAGAGTGCTTAGATTCAGGTCTTGGCTTTGTTCTCAATTCCAGATTCCTGCTAGCTTGTGCCCTGGGAGGCAGCAGGTGATGTCTCTTATAGGAGACCTCTATGGGATTCCTGCTTCCTGGATTTGACCTGGTCTAACCCTGACCTTTGTAGGCATTTGGAGATTGAATCTGCAGATGGAAAATCTGTCCGGTAGATGAAAGATATCTCTCTCTCTCTCTCTCTCTCTCTCTCTCCCCCCCTCCCCTTTATTCTCTTTCTGCTTTTCACATAAATAAGATAATTTTTTAAAAAATTAATTCTGGTAAGAGTTAGAATATGTTAAAGTTTATTTGTTTCCCAAATTTTAATAGGGCTTCTGTCCTGTTTCTTTAATTTTTTAAAAGATTTATTTATTTATTTAAAAATAGAGTTAGAGTGAGGGAGAGATAGAGATCTTCCACCCACTGGTTCATTCCCCAAATGATTGCAATGGCCAGGGCTAGGCCAGGCCGAAGCCAGGAGCCAGGAGCTTCACCTAGGTCTCCCATGTAGCTGTAGGGGCCTAAGCACTTGAGCCATCTTCTGATGCTTCCCAGGCCATTAGCAGGGAGTTGGATCCGAAGTACAGCAACTAGGCCTCAAACTGGCACACTTATAGGATGCTGGCATTGCAACCAGCGCATTTCTTTTCTTTTTTTTTTTTAATACTTTTTTTTTGACAGAGTTACAGACAGTGAGAGAGAGAGAGAGAGAGACAGAGAGAAAGGTCTTCCTTCGGTTGGTTCACTCCCCAAATGGCTGCTGCAGCCGGTTCTACACCGATCTGAAGCCAGGAGCCAGGTGCTTCTTCCTGGTCTCCCATGTGAGTGCAGGGACCCAAGCACCTGGGCCATCCTCCATTGCCTTCCCAGGCCACAGCAGAGAGCTGGACTGGAAGAGGAGCAACTGGGACTAGAACCCGGTGCCCATGTGGGGTGCCGGCACCACAGGCAGAGGATTAACCAAGTAAGCCATGGTGCCGAACCCCTGTTTCTTTTAAACAGTAGAAATGGACTAGTATAAATTTTCTTAGCTCCCATAATATCCTGGGTACCTGTTGTGGTACCTGTTGTGGTACCCGAGCAATATGATACATTTATTTTTTTTTAAAGATTGAAAGTAAGTATTTGGGCTCAATTCTTAAAGCTTATATAGTGCATGTAGTATTCAAGATTTTGATCCAGAAAGTCAAGTTTTTGAAAGTTTGGACCTAGAATAACTCAGTAAGAAATGAGCTAGTCTTTTGCAGTTACCTAAAGAGTACCTTGTAGCTATATCATGAAGGTTTCCATTCCTCCATTACCAATTTAATGCCATAGGGGCCTTGGTTGGACCTTCGCCCCCATCTTAAATTCTTAGATAAAGACTATTGGGTACTTTCTAGGAGAAAGTGACTTAAGATCCTGATTTTTTTTTTTTTTGGTCTCCTGGGTATGTTACAGCCTTCCTTTAATGTAATTTCATCCCACCCCCTTCTTCAGTTTGGACTGGCTGCTCTTTAGGGCTTCTTGCTCTCAGGACCACTATATGCAGCATTCTGGTACTTCTTTAATTGGGGTGAGGTGGTCAGGTTAGAAATTTCCTTTTCCTCCCGTTTCAATTCTTTTATTTCCTGTATCTCATAGCTTCCTCTTTCTCACTTCTCCTTTTTTTTTTCTTCTAAATGTTGCTTCCTTTTTTTTTTTTTTTTTAAGTATATTTTTTATTTATTTGAACAGCAGAGTGCCCTACTAGCCAAATGCCCACCATAGCCAGGGCTAGGCCAGGCCAGAGCTAGGAGCCAAGAACTCCATCAAAGTTTCCCATGTAGTTGGTAGGGACCCACATTCTTGGGCCACATCTGTTGCCTCCCAGGGAGTACAGTAGCAGGAAGCTAGATCAGAAGCAAAGACAATACTTGATCCCAGGCACTCTAATGTGGGATGTAGGCCTCCCAAGCAGTGACTTAACCTTCTGTGCCACAACACCCCCCTCTCTTCTTCGTTCTTGACATATTCCCTCACACTGATGGAGCTCACTCTCCACTACTTTCCTAGTAATGCAGGGACACACAGTGTTTGAATTTGTTTTATAGTTTCGGATATCAGATTGTTGTCTTTGTGCCAGCAATGTGGTGTGGTATGTTAAGCTACCACTTGCTATGCTGGCATCCCATACTGGAGTGCTGGTTCCAGTCCCAACTGCTCTGCTTCTTACCCAGCTCCCTCCCATTCACCTGGGAAATCAGCAGGTGACAGCACAAGTACTTGGGTCCTTGCACCCATGTGGAAGACCCTAATGGAGTTCTGGGCTCTGGCTTCAGCCAGGCCCAGCCCCTGCCATTGTGACCAGTTGAGGAATGAACCAGTACATGGAAACTCTCTCTCTCTCTCTCTCTCTTTCTCTGTCATTCTTTCAAATAAATGAATAAATCTTAAATATTTCTTTGATCTGTTATATTGCTTGATTAATAATTCTGGCAGTATTATAGGTCCTCTGGCACCCAGAGGTGCTGGTCCATAGTATAGTGCAGTTCTGATCACCATTCCTGTGTATGTCATCCCTCCTATTGTACCTTCTCTTTGAAAGGTTTTATTGTTTAAAAACCTTTAGGGGAGGTAGGTAATAAAAAATATTGTCAATAATAGAGTTCAAAAAGGCGTGCAATGAAAAATCTGTTTCCTATTCATTGTCTGTTCACTCAGTTCCTTCTGCTATAGTCATGAACCACTTCTGATTTGTCTGTGCATGTCCTTTTGTGGAAACTTTTTTTTTTTAAAGAGTTCAACAAATTGTGTGGGGGAAAAAAAATTGTTCCTCAACAGTCGAAACAAGGGCTACTCAGAGTCATTGTACCTTGAAGGTAATTTCATTTTTTTAAGCTTTTTTTTTTTTTTCAAGAAACTTAATTAAAAAAGAACCCCAAGAATGATACATCGTTTGCAAGCACTTAGAAGTAACTATGAGACATAAGACTATCCTTGTGGAAACTTTCAAGACATGCTGTCTCTTTGACTGCATCAGGAAATTTTGTTTGTGCCTTAGTGTGCATCTTGTGCTAGTTTGGTGCTTAGTGAATCTTCAGAATCATAGAATCAGGTCCTCTGGTTCTGAGATACTTAAGCATTTTCTCAGTTTTCTCTTTCAAGAAATCCTGCCTATAGACCTTTAGTATTTGTCCTCTGATTGTCTTCTCTGTCTTTCATTTTTGTTTTTGTTTCTGAGAGATTTAGTGTAAACCTTCTATGTAAACTCTCCCTTAATTAATATTTTTAATCTGTCACCGCCTATTCAGACTCTTTCATCTAGTGTCTGAGTCCAGACTATATACTGTGTCTTCTACTCGTGGAGATAGGAGAAGGCAAAACTACCTGCCTGCTTGGCTGGATGTGAGGATGGGGCAGGGTCTCTGTTACTGTTTCTTCCTCTCTTTTGACAGCTTTATTGAATATAATTTACAAACTAAACAGGCAGAGAAAAGAGATGGACAGGGAGATTTGTCGTCCTCTTATTCAATCCCCAAATGTTCTCAACAGTTGGGGCTAAGATAGGCCAAAATCCAGAGCCAGGGACCCAAGTCTGAGCTGTCACTTGCTGCCTCCCAAGATCTTCATTAGCAGGAATCAAGAATCATAAATGGAGCTAGGACATGAATCCAAGCATTCCATTATGGGATACAAGCATCCCAAGAAGGTTTTAATCACTATGCCAAATGCCCACCTGAATCCACTCCTTTAAATTTCAAGGCTGGTGCTGTGGTGTGGTAGGCCAAGCTTCATCCTGCAGCGCTGGGATCCCATATGGGTACTGGTTCATGTTCCAGCTGCTTCTCTTCTAATCCAGCTCTCTGCTATGGCCTGGGAAAGCAGTAGAAAATGGCCCAAGTCCTTAGGTTCCTGCACCTACGTGGGAGACCTGGAAGAAGCTCCTGGCATCCAATCAGTGCAGCTCCGGCCATGGCAGCCATCTGGGGAGTGAACCAGCGAATGAAAGACCTCTCTCTCTCTCTGTCTCTGCCTCTCTGTAACTCTGCCTTTCAAATAAATAAATAAATCTTAAAAAAAAAGAAAGAAAGAAAGAAAGAAAGAAACCCGCTATCCATTAGCAGTCACTCAGCCCTTTCCTCCTTCTCCAACCTTCCAGCAACCAGTAATCTTTCTGTCTTTATGAATTTGCCTATTTTGGGTATTTCATATTAATGGCATCATATAATGTTGTAGTCTTTTATGTCTGGCTTCTTTCACTTAGCATAATATTTCCAAGATTCAGCCTCGTAATGCCAACACTCCATTCTTTTTCATGGCCAAATGATCATTCTGTAAGTAAAACACATCTGTTTATCCATTTTTCACTTGCTGGACATTTGAATTGTTTCTACTTTTTGGCTGTTGTGAATAACTGCTGTGAACACGGGTGTACAACTTCTTTTATGATACATCTTTTCATTTCTCTTGAGTATATACTTAGGAGTAGAATTGTTAGGTCATATGGTAACTGTATATTTAATTTTTTGAGAAATTGCTTAACTGTTTTCCAAAACAGAATAGTAGCCATGTCCTTTTACAGTTTAATCAGCAATGTATGAGGGCTCATGTCTGTTTCTAATATCCTTCAAACAGTCATTTTGTTTGTAGCCCGGCCTTAACCCTTGCCTACTCTGATGACTGTTGCCTCATCTTTTAATCCCCTCCATGGTTCCATGCAATGAATTTATTTGATTCTCTTTGAATCCCACTTATAGATAACATCCTTTTCCTTTTTTTTTTTTTTTAAGATTTATGTATTTATTTGAAAGTCAGAGTTACACAGAGAGAAGAGAGGCACAGAGATAGAGAAAGAGAGGGAGAGAGGGGTCTTCCATCTGATGGTTCACTCCCCAATTGGCCGCAGCAGCCGGAGCTGTGCCGATCCTAAGCCAGGAGCCAGGAGCCAGGACCAGGTGTCCCACGTGGGTACAGGGGCCCAAGCACCTGTGCCGTCTTCTTCTGCTCTCCCAGGCCATAGCAGAGAGCTGGATCAGAAGTGGAGCAGCCGAGTCTCAAACCGGTATCCATAATGGGATGCCGGTGCTTTAGGCCAGGGTGTTAACCCACTGTGCCACGGCACTGGCCCCAGGATAACGTCCTTTTTCTGACTTGAAGTCATTTACCATCTATATTAGCTTCCTGGGACAGCAGTAACAAAGTACCAGAAACTGGGTGACTTAAAACACAGCAGAAATGTAGGAGGCTGGAAGTCTGGGGTCAAGGCGGCAGCAGGGCCATGCTCTCACCCCAGCACCTCCCTTCCTTCTCATGTTAGCAGTTCTTGGCTTCTCTTGGCTTATAGATGTGTCACTCCTGTCACGTGGCCATGTTCCAGTGTGTCCAACATTGTCTTCTGTGCTCCCTTTGTGTTTCTGCATCCAGATTTCCCCCTTTTGTAAGGACATTTGCACTGCTGAATGACCTCCAACCCTAATTCTAAAGAAGGTGTCAGTCTGAGGAGATGGGGGGTCATTTTGGTAGAATACAGTTCAACTCATGACATCTTATTATTGTGAATTTTCCTTTACATTAATTGTATTGAGGATTTACTGATATCTGCTAGTTAATAAAAAATTGAGCTCTATGTTTTATTTCTTGTTCTTTCCATTGTTTTGTGATAATTTCCAAAAGGAAACTGAAAGTACAACATTTTAATCCCCCCATCTTTTCCTTTTCCCCCCAAGGAAACCTTTTATTTCCGGAATACAAATTTCATAAATATAACTTTAGGAATATAGTTATTCTTCCCCGCATACCTGCCCTCCCACCCACACTCCTACACCTCCACCTCCTCCCTTTCTCATTCCCAGTCCCATTCTCTATTAAGATTTATTTTCAATTAACTTTATACACAGAAGACCAACTCTATACTAAGTAAAGATTTCAAAAATTTGCACACACACACACACACACACACACACAAACTGTTTGAGAACAAGTTTTACAGTTAACTCTCATAATACAACTCTTTGAGGACAGAGGTCCAGCATGGGAAGTTAGTACACAGTGACTCCTGTTATTAATTTAACAATTAACACTCTCATGTATGATGTCAGTGATTTTGACAGAGCTGCCAAGGCTATGGAAGCCTTTTGAATCCACAAACTTGACGGTATTCAGACAAGGCCATAAGCAAAGTAGTTCTCTCCTCCCTTCAGAGAAAAGTACTTCCTTCTTTGATAGCCACTTCTTTCCACTGGGGTCATGCTCACAGAGATCCTTCATGTAGAACATTTTTTGCCACAGTGTCTTGGCTTTCCGTGCCTGAAATGTTCTCATGGGCTTTTCAGCCAGACCAGGATGACTTAATCCCCGCATCTTTAAAATAGCATCTAGGGGCTGGCACTGTGGTGTAGTGGGTAAAGCCGCTGCCTGCAGTGCCAGCATCCCATATGGGCACCGGCTCAAGACCCGGCTGCTTTACTTCTGATACAGCTCTCTGCTGTGGCCTGGGAAAGCAGTAGAAGATGGCGCAAGTCCCTGGGCTCCTGCACCCAAGTGGGAGAACAGGAAGAAGTTCCTGGATCCTGGCTTCGGATCGGCACAGTTCTGGCCATTGCAGCCAATTGGGGAGTGAACCAGTGGATGGAAGACCTCTCTCTCCCTCCCTCTCTCTCTCTCTCTCTCTCTCTGCCTGCCTCCTCTTCTCTCTGTGTATAACTCTGACTTTCAAATAATTAAATAAATAAGTTTAAAAAAAAAAAACAACAGCTAGTAGACACATCAGAAATCACAGCCCCCCCCCCCTTTTTTTTTTTTAAGATTTAGAGAGGGAGAGATGGAGAAAAATTCTCCAACTTCTGGCTTACTCCCCATGTGGCTGCAACAGATTACCTGCATTCTGGTCTCCCACATGGATGGAAGAGGTCCAAGACCTTGGACTATCCTCTGCTGCTTTCCCAGGCATATTAGCATTGAAGCGGATGTGGAGCTGTAGGGACTGTGAACCAGCACTCGACATGGGATGCCATTGTAAGTGGTGGCTTAACCCACTGTGAGACAGTGGTGAGCCCCATCACAGACCATATGATCTAATGAAACAGTTGAAGGAGCATTGTGGAGTGGTGACATACATCATCTTATATCTTTAAGGCACTTTGTAACTTATGAATTGCTTGGACATATTATCTTTTGATCCTCAGAGTGTTATGAGTTAGGTAGGCATTAAAATTTTGCAGATAGGGAGTTGTTACACTGGTTTAGAGGTCAGTTGGGTTACCTGCATCCCATACCAGTGCCTGGGTTCAAGTCCTGGTTCTCTTCTCCATTCCTACTTCCTGCTAATGCACACCTTAGGAGATAGCTCAAGTGGTTAGGTCCCTGTCATCCACCTGGGAGACCCAGATTGAGTTTCTAGCTCCTGACTTTGTCCTAGCTCAGCTGTTGAGAGTATTTGGGAAGTGAACTGGTAGATGAGAGATGTTTCTGTGTCTCCCTGCCTTTCAAATAAATAAATAATTTTAATAAAGAAATTTAGTAGATAATAAAAGCCCAGAGAGGTTACAAGGAATTTGACTAAGCCTGAAGGACACATAGCATCCAAATTCAGCAGTCTTCTTTCTCAACCTCTTTTCTTTCTGCAGTGTTGTTTATCCTGTAAGGATTTGAATGCCAATATAAAATCACAGTACAGAATTATCAGGAAGATCATAGTGAAGGAAAGTGCTTTCTTTTTTACCTTTTCTTTTAAAAGATCTATTTATTTGAAAAGGAGCAAAGGTAGGGGGGAGAGGCAGAGAGATGTTATGTCTGTTGGTTTACTTCCCAAATGCCAGCAATAGCTGGTAGTGGTCCAGAATTAAGTCAGGAGCCAGGAACTCCATCTGGGTCTCCCTTATTGGTGGCAGGAACCCATGTACTTGGGCCATCACCCTCTGCCTTCCCAGGTTCGTTAGCAGGAAGCTGATTGGAAGTGAAGCAGCCAGGTCTTGAGCCTGCTCTCCAGCATAGATGTGAGCATTGCAAGCTGCAGCTTAACCCGACACACTGCAGCACTCACCCTGAAAGTGCTCCTTACCTGCCTCGTGTTGTGTAACAAGCGATCACAGCACTTAATGATTTAAAACAACAGAGGTTTATTTGCTTGTGATTCTGCATCTTGGGAGGGCTTCATAAAGGCCGCAGCATAAATGAGTAATTCTTATGGTCAGAATTTCATGATCCTGACTTTGTTAACTTCACACAGGAAACCTGGACAAACATGAAGAACTAGAGAAACTTGTAGCAAGATTTTTGGGAGTGGAAGCTGCTATGACATATGGCATGGGATTTGCAACAAACTCAATGAACATTCCTGCTCTTGTTGGCAAAGTAAGAGAATAATTTGTGAAAACTCTCTTGTATGAATCCTCTTTTGTTTTGAAGAGCATTCAGAGCAAGTATTATGAACTTTAGACTAACAGTATTTTACCCAAAGATATATCTATCAGAAATGCTTAAGTGAGTGTTTCCCTTGGAGACTTGCATCATTTGGATGGTTATTGACTTTGTTTCATTCAGAGTTTTGAAGAAATTCTGATAAATAAAACCTGTTAAAAGCTAGAATTATGATTCTAACATTGATATCTAGGATCGGATAATGAAAGGGCAATGGCTAATCTTCCGCCTGCGGCGCCGGCACACCAGGTTCTAGTCCCGGTCGGGGCGCCGGATTCTATCCTGGTTGCTCCTCTTCCTGTCCAGCTCTCTGCTGTGGCCCGGGAAGGCAGTGGAGGATGGGCCAAGTGCTTGGGCCCTGCACCCGCATGGGAGACCAGGAGAAGCACCTGGCTCCTGGCTTCAGAACAGCTCAGTGTGCTGGCCACAGCACGCCGGCCGCAGTGGCCATTAGAGGGTGAACCAACAGAAATGGAAGACCTTTCTCTCTGTCTCTCTGTCTCTCTCTCACTATCCACTCTGCCTGTCCAAAAAAAAAAAAAAAAAAAAAAAAAGAGATGTATTCGTTTGTTGATTGGTTAGATGGCTCACACTTAGCTATGTTTCTGCAAGTGTGTAAAAGAACCTTTCTGGTCTTTCAGATTTCCTTGCGTAGTGAGGTGGTTGAGTTAGGTTAATTCTAAAGTCTTTTTCAGTTATACAAATATATAGTTCTGTGAAGAATAGATGAGACAAATAGAAAACAGATAGCAAGATAGGAGGAATTTAAACCCATTTATATTAGTACCACATTAAATGTAAGTTGTTTATACATTTAATTGTAAGGCAAAGATTGTCAGATTAAATAAAATTTAAGTAGGTTTTCTAATATAGAATAGGAATATATTTTAAATAGGAAGGCACAGAAGTTAAAAGCATAGAAAAAGACACAGCCTGCAAACCATAAAGATTTCAGAACAAGGAATATTCCTAGAGATAAATAAGAATATTGTACCATGATAAAGGAGTTAGCTCTTGGGGCTGGTGCTGTGGCATAGTAGGTTAAGCCTTCTGCCTGCAGTGCCAGCATCCCATATGGTTGCCGGTTCGAGACCCAGCTGCTCTTTTTCTGATCCAGCTCCTTGCTAATGGCCTGGGGGAGCAGTGGAAGATGGCCCAAGTGCTTGGGCCCCTTCTTCCGCGTGGGAGACCTGGAAGAAGCTCTTGGCTCCTGGCTTCAGATCAGCCCAGCCCTAGCATTTGTGGCAATTTGAGGAATGAACCAGCAGATGGAAGATCTTTCTCTCTTCCTCTCTCTTTCTGTCTGTAACTCTGCCTTTCAAATAAGTATATTGTAAAAAAAAAAAAAAAAGTAAACTCTTCAGGAGGACTTATTTTAAGTGTAGGCACCTAATTCAGCTTCAAAGTACTTGAAGCTAAAGTTGATGAAACTGAAAGAGGTAAACAGGTATGGAATTTTAATTAGAGATTATCATCTGGGCTGGTGCTGTGACTCAAACGAGTTAAGCTGCCACCTATGATACCAGCATCCCATATGGGTGCTGGTTCAAGTCCCAGCTTCTCTACTTCTCATACAGCTCCCTGCTAATGAGATACCCTGATGGGGAGTTCCAGGCTCCTGACTTCGGCCTGACCCAGCCCCTACTATTGTCACCATTTAGGAAGTGAACCAGCAGATAGAAGATCTCTCTACATCTCTCCTTCTCTCCTTCTCTCCTTCTCTCTCTCTCTCTCTCTCTCTCTCTGACCTTGCCTTTCAAATAAATGAATAAATAAATAAAAAACAGATAATCAGTAAGAATATAGAACACTAGAACATTGAATCAGTTGACCTAATTGACATTAATGAAACATTTCACCCAATAAAAGCTGAACATTTACCAAGATAGATCATATTCTAGACATTTAAACAAGTTTTTTTTTTGAAGATTTTATTTATTATTTATTTGAGAGGCATAGTTCCAGACAGTAAGTGGTATAGACAGAGGTCTTCCATCCACTGGTCCACTCCCCAAATGGCTGCAGTGGCTGAGGCTGAGCCGATCCGAAGCCAGGAACAAGGAACAACTTCCGGGTCTCCCACATGGGTGCAGGGGCCCAAGCACTTGGGTCATCCTCCACTGCTTTTCCGGGTGGTAGCAGGCAGCTAGATTGGAAGAGGAGCAGCCGGGACTAGAACCAGCGCCCATATGGGATGCCAGCGCCTCAGGCAGGGAATTAACCTACTGCACCACAGCACCGGCCCCTTAAACAAGATTTAATAAATTTAAAAGTATTGGGGCCGCCACTGTGGCTCACTTGGTTAATCCTCCACCTGCGGTGCCAGCATCCCATATGGGCACCAGGTTCTAGTCCCAGTTGCTCCTCTTCCAGTCTAGCTCTCTGCTGTGGCCCAGGAGGACAGTGGAGGGTGGCCCAAGTGCTTGGGCCCCTGCACCCTCATGGGAGACCAGGAAGAAGCACCTGGCTCCTGGCTTCGGATTGGCGCAGCACCAGATGTAGCAGCCATTTGAGGGGTGAACTAACGGAAGGAAGACCTTTCTCTCTCTCTCTCTCTCTCTCACTGTCTATAACTCTACCTGTCAAATAAAATAAAAAATATATAAAAAATAAATTGAAAAGTGTTAAGATTATTCAAAGTATTTTAAAAAATCAGCAACACAAGGATATCTGGAAATCCTTTAGTATTTGAAAATTAAGCCACATTCTTCTAAATAACCTAGGGACCAAAGAAGAAAAAAATAAGGCAAAATAGGAATTATTCTACAGTAGTTGAGAATGTAATATATCAAAATTTGTAGGATGAAGGTAAAACAATGCTCAGATGTAAATGTATAGCATTAAATATTTGCATTAAGAAAACAAAGCTCCTAAGAGTATCAATTGTTAAATCAACAACAGGAGTCACTGTGCACATGCTCCCCATATGGGACCTCTGTCCTTAATGTTTTGTACTATGAGAATTAACAGTAAAACTAGTCTTCAAACAGTACTTTATACTTTGTGTGTCTGTGTGGGTGCAAACTGTAGCAATCTTTACTTAGTATAGAGTTGATCTACTGTATATAAAGGTAATTAAAAATGAATCTTAATGAAGAATGAGATGGAAGAGGGAGTAGGAGATGGCATAGTTTGGGGGTGGGAGGGTGGTTGGGGGGAAAGAACCTGTATAATCCTAAAGTTGTACTTTCGAAATTTTTATTTATTTATTTATTTATTTATTTTATTTATTTATTTTTTTTTTACAGGCAGAGTGGACAGTGAGAGAGAGAGAGACAGAGAGAAAGGTCTTCCTTTGCCGTTGGTTCACCCTCCAATGGCCGCCGCAGCCAGCACGTTGCGGCCGGCGCACCGCGCTGATCCGATGGCAGGAGCCAGGAGCCAGGTGCTTTTCCTGGTCTCCCATGGGGTGCAGGGCCCAAGCACCTGGGCCATCCTCCACTGCACTCCCTGGCCACAGCAGACAGCTGGCCTGGAAGAGGGGCAACCAGGACAGAATCCGGCGCCCCAACCGGGACTAGAACCCGGTGTGCCGGCGCCGCTAGGCGGAGGATTAGCCTAGTGAGCCGCGGCGCCGGCCCGAAATTTATATTTATTAAATAAAAGTTTTCTATAAAAATTTTTAAAAAAGAAAACAAAGCTTCTACTTTAAGAAATATTTTAAAACAGTAAATTAAACCCAAATTAAGTAGAAGGAAAAATATTGTGGCCGGCGCAATGGCTCACTGGGCTAATCCGCCACCTGCGGCGCCAGTACCCTGGTTCTAGTCTCGGTTGGGGTGCCGAAATCTGTCTCGGTTGTTCCTCTTCCAGTCCAGCTCTCTGCTGTGGCCTGGGAAGACAGTGGAGGATGGCTCAAGTCCTTGGGCCCTACACCCGCATGGGAGACCAGGAGGAAGCACCTAGCTCCTGGCTTCAGATTGGCGCAGTGCACAGGCCATAGCAGCCATTTGGGGAGTGAACCAACGGAAGGAAGACCTTTCTCTCTGTCTCTCTCTTTCTCACTGTCTAACTCTGCCTGTCCAAAAAAAAAAAAAAAAAAAAAAAAAATATATATATATATATATATATATATAGTAAAGATAAATTCAGAAATCCAGGAATTAGAAAATAGATAATAGTCAATCAGTGAAACCAAAGCTGATTCTTTGAAAAAATGAGTAAATTGATACATTTTTAAAAATATTTATTTATTTGAAAGGAAGAATTACAGAGGCAGAGAGAGAGAGAGAGAGAGAGATCTTCCATCCACTGGTTCACTCCTCAAATGGCCACAATGGTTGGAGCTGGGCTGATCTGAAGCCAGGAGCTTCTTCTGGGTCTCCCACACGGGTGCAGGGGCCCAAGGACTTGGGCCATCTTCTACCGCTTTCCCAGGCCATAGCAGAGAGCTAGATCGGACGAGGAGCATCCAGGACTAGAACTGGCATCCATATGGGATGCCTGCACTGCAGGTGACAGCTTTACCTGCTATGCCACAGTGTTGGCCCCAAATTGGTAAATCTTTAACCAGACTGGTCAGAATAAAAAAAAAAAAAAAAGAGGAGACACAAATTGCTAGTAACCTGAATGAGAGAGGAGCTGTCACTATAGGTACTGTGGAGATTGAAGGATTACTAAGGAAACTTTAAGAACAACTTTATGTTAATAAATTCTACAACTTGGGTATGGTGGACAAATTCTTTGGCAGACAGAACTGTGTGGTTCTTTGCTTTCACACATTGACTGTAATACATTGTTGTCCTACATTTTGGCAGTATTAACCTTAAGCTTTTATTTGGAATTTCTTAGAACTTTTTACACGAGAGGATTGAGTGACATCATCTAGCTTCTCCCTCTTAACTCATGAATACTAACAAATCATTATCTAGAACTAAAATTTTTTCTTTACAAACATGTGAGGTTACTGCTTTTGAAGATTTGTCTCCTAAATCAAACCTTAAAGCTGCAGTGATATTTATTAGGTCATTACTTTGTTAAATGCAGAAAGTAATGTGGTTTTAATCACTCTTTGAGTCTGATGCTGTATGTCTATATGAGGTGGTTGTCCATGGTAAACATGAAGGGATACAGGGTACTGGCGAAGAGTGGGGTAGGCTTTGTGCTGAGTCACTGACTTGTGACCATGAGCAGGGTTTCAACGTCCTGAATGATGGCTTCCTCAAATGCAGCGTGGGATGATCACATAAGTAATCACGCACTTAAACCCCTTGGCAATGAAGCCTGCGACATATAGAGCTCTTTGCTGTGAACCGCTGATATTCAGAATTTATTTTTGAACCAAGGAATAGCTTATGAGGGGGAAAACAAACAAACAAACAAACCCAGGTTGATAACAGAAATGTTGAATAAAACTGTCTCAAAAAGAAGTGATAAAAAGAACATAATGATATTACAGATTTTGCCAGAAAAATAATTTAGTTGGAAGAAGAAATTGAAATTATTTTTGGAGGGAGAGAGGGGGAAGGATTCTTTTGAGGTGTAGTAAGACTTACAGAAGAGAAATGCAACTTCTCTTTATTTTTTCCCTTGCTTTTGATTTTTTCCCCTATAGGAATATTTTTTAGAAATTTTCTTTATTTGTTGGAGAGACAAAGGGAACTCACTGCCCAGTTGCCTGCAATGGCTGGTATTGGGCCAATCCAAAACTGGTAGTAGCCAGGAACTCAACAGGTCTTTCATGTGGCTGGTGGAAGTCACCTGTTGCTTAAGTCATCACTGCTGCCCCCTGGGGTCTGCATTTGTAGGAAACTGGAATAGAATCAGGGACGAGAGCTGGGCCTTGAACCCGGGTGTTCAGATGTGGGACATGAGTGTTCTTAATTGGTGTCTTAACCTCTCGCCTAACTGCCCCCTCTTTTTTTTCCCCCCCAGTTTTTCCAATTTAGTTTTATAGGTGAGTTGCCAAACAGTACAGAGTTCCTGTATACCGGTCAGCAGGCTTCCTTTTACGTTAACATCTTATATAACAGTGGAACATGTCTCAAAGCTAAGCAATTAACTGATAGAATACTGTTAATGGAAGTACAGAACTGATTGAGTATTCACTGCTTTTTACACGGATGTCCTCTTTTCTGTTCCAGGATCCACTTGAGGATCCACATTCATTTAGTTGTAGCTCTTCAATCTGTGATGGTTCCTGTCTCCTCTTGTCTTTAATGAGCTTGACACTTGTGGCATACTGGTCCCTTACTTTGTAGAATGTGTCTAGGGTCAGGTTTGTCTGCTGTGTTGTCATGATTCATTGTGGCCATGCCTTATTGAGAAGGATACCACAGAGGTGATGCCCTTTTCGCTGTATCTGTGTGTTGGCAGGTGCATGGCTTTGATATATGTTATCGCTGATGTAAATCGTGATGACTTGGCTAAGGTTTTGTTAGGATTTTCCACCATAAACTTACTACTTTTTCCTCTGTAATTACTAAATGTTGTGGCAGAGGACTATAAAAATAGAATTTTTAAACTTTTACCCACTTTAGCATGCATCTGTAGATCTTGCCAGTAGTGCTTATGACATTGATATTCTAATGGATAGTTTTCTCATTTCTTCAGTACTTTGGAATTTGTGTGTAATGAAAACTTGTTGATTTTTCTGTCTCAGTAAGAATTCATTTATCTTTTATTATTTGGGTTTAATCCAACATGATTGGTTTTTTGTTTTAATTTTGACCATTGGGCGCTCATTTGGGTAGGATTCTGTGTCCTTTGAATATGCAGCAATTTTTTAAAAAGTTTATTTATTTTCATTTATTTGAAAGGAAGAGAGAGAAATATCTTCTATCCACTGGTTCACTCCTCAAATGCCCACTGTACGCCTGAGGGCTCTGGTATGGGATGCAGGCATCTTAACTGTAGTGCCCACCCCAGCAACCTTTTTTCATACTTTCTGATGTGATAAGATGTTCCAGGCTGGTCTTCTATTTTTCCCTATCCCAGGTTTGCAATCAATCAGTTCTCCAAGGAACCTTGCTGCTTTTTATTGGAGAATGGTGCTTAGAAACCAAGTTCTGGGAACTAGGTGTATTATTGCTGCAAGGATATCAATTCTCATCCCACAGTGGATAGAGCTAGAGAATGTGTGTTTGTACACTAACGCATGTGTACACATACTCCTGTGTATGTGTATATGCCTATGGATGAGAGTACTTGAAAAAGTTTGTGGGGGTTGGTGTTGTGGTATACAAAGTTAAGCTACTACCTGCAATGCTGACATCCCATATGGGCAGCAGTTTGAGTCCCAGCTGCTCCACTTCTGATCCAGCTCCCTGCTAATGAGCCTGAGAAAGCAGCAGAAGATGGTCCATTCCCTGGGCCCCTGCACCCACCTGGGAGACCTAGGAGAAGCTCCTGGCTCCTGGCTTCCTCGCTTCCTCCTGGCCCAGCCCTGGTCATTGCAGCCATTTGGGGAGTGAACCAGCAGGTAGAAGATTTCTCTCTCTGTCTCTTACTTTCTCTGTGTAATTATGTCTTTCAAATAAATAAATACATTTTTTTTAAAAAAAAGTGCTTTTGGAATTAAAAGATAGTGGATGGGTGCTTGACTCAGTGATTAAATCATCACTTGGGACACCTCCATCCATATCAGAGGGCCTAATTAAGTCCTGGATATTCTGCTTCAGTCTAGGATCCTGCTAATGCTCACCCTGGGAGACAGCAGGTGATGGCTCAAGTACTTGGGTCCCTGCTATTTGTGTGGGAGACTCAGATTGAGTTCCCTCTCCTAGCTTTGGCCTGGCTCAGCCCTTGTTGTTGTGGACATTTGGGCAGTGAACCAGTACATGGAAGATATCTTTCTCTCTCTGTCTTTCAGACACAGTGAAGATAAATTTAAAATTTTTTAAAAGGTAGTGTACCTTTTTCCATGTACATTTTGAAGAATGTTTCAAAGACCCCTCATAGGTGTAAATTTAAAAACCAAGACTCCATATGAATATCTCCAACTCTACTTTTCTTCATTTTCATCTAGACATTTTAAACCAGTACCTTTTGTATCTTCATAATAAAAGCTGTACACACAGTAAAAATTTAGACAACTGCTGTTTTAATTTCTTAAGGATCCACCCAATAATATTCTGTAATAGATACATATGTGTGTCTATATATCCTTTTATTCTCATGGAAGTGTGTTATGTTTTCTGTATCTCTTTTCTATCTAATTGGATATTTTGAAGCCATCTTTCGCAGAGAGAAACTTGTTTCTGTGTTCAGATGTTACAGGGATGGAAGCATAAAAACTGGAGACAGGTGGGAGGGGGCAAGAATAAAAAACCGAGAGCTGCAGCCTTTTCTGATCGCTTCAGCAGCAACCTGTGTGCATTAAAGTAAGAGCTCATTCAGAACACGTAGGGCAAGACTGAGGCTCATGTTCAGTGTGGTGGGGGGAAAGCTTGATAAGTAGGATCCTCCCTGAATGCTGCGTAGCTGGTAGTAGAGACACAACACCACTTCCAAAGGCTTGACCCTCTCAGCTGCTGCTGACCATATTAAGCAGTACCCTGTGTACAAAAACTCATTTGGAATTCCCTTAAATCAAAGAAATCACAACTTTTTAAACACCATCTGATATATGAGAATTTTACATATAAATAAATACCTGTTGCTATGTATCTGAATATTTAAGTCAGTCACAGTACTGAAGATATTAAATTAAAAGGCTAGAATTTTGCATCTACTGCTAAGATGTCTGAAAAAATAAAATTGTCAGGGCCAGTGTGTAGCACAGCAGGTTAAGCCACCACCTGCAGTGCTAGCATACCATATGAGTTTGGTTCAAGTCCCCACTGCTTCACTTCCAATCTTGCTCCTGGCTAAAACACCTGGGAAAGCAGTAGAGGATGACCCAAGTACTTGGGACCCTGTATCTTTGTGGGATACCCAGATGGAGTTTCTGACTCCTGGCTTCGGCCTGGCCCAGTCCTGGCTGTTGCAGCCATTTGGAGAGTAAACCAAAGGCATCAGAGGGAAATCAGATGAGAAATATTTCTCTGTCTGTCCCTCTCTCTGTGTAACTCTGCCTTTCAAATAAATACATCTTTTTAAAAAATTGTCATGCATACTATTTAAAAATTGATGGATTCGCTGTCATTCAAGTTTTCCTTAAAAGGCTGTAGTTATTAGTGATGGTCATACTTTGTGATTTATATAACTAAACTTCCCTTCCCCACCCTCTGCCCGGCCTCTTACTGTCTTGTGCTTGTGACTGCAGGGTTGCCTGATTCTGAGTGATGAGCTGAACCATGCATCACTGGTTCTGGGAGCCAGACTGTCGGGAGCAACCATTCGGATCTTCAAACACAACAGTGAGTTTGTCATGGAAGTCACCACTAACTCTTGCTTAGTATTCTTTGGCAGTGGTAACACTAGTTACATTAATAATTGAGAAAACAAGTAGAGCTGCAGTAGCAACATTTATTTATCTTTTAAAGATTTATTTATTTGAAAGGCAGAGTTACAGAGAGGCAGAGATTGAGAGAGAGAGAGAGAGAGAGAGAGAGAAGTCTTCCGTCCTCTGGTTCACTCCCCAGTTGGCCGCAGTGGCTGGAGCTGCACCGATCTGAAGCCAGGAGCCAGGAGCTTCCTCCGGGTCTCCCTTGCAGATGCAGGGGCCCAAGGACCTGGGCCATCTTCTACTGCTTTCCCAGGCCATAGCAGAGAGCTGGATCGGAAATAGAGCAGCCAGGACTTGAACTGACGCCCATGTGGGATGCTGGCACTGCAGGTGGTGGCTTTACCCACCATGCTACAGCACCGGCCCCAAGAAGTAGAAACATTTAAATGTTCTTCTGGTCCAGTCTTTAAAAAGTTACTCTTTTCCTTTTTGGATTAAAAATAGAGGTTGAAGGAAGCCTTTCATACAAAATACAATCTATAATCTTCTCCTTTTATTTGACTTTCAAGTTTCCTATCTCTTCCTTGTTTGCAACTGATTTGTTCACATATATGTACTAGATGCCTGCAGTGTATCTTGGCATAGCACTAAGGGTATTGAGATGAATACTAGGGTCTCTAATCTGAGTCATCTCTGACTTGTTAATGAAAGAGACAATAAATAGACCAGTACTTTGAGACAGACACTGGAACACAAATATGAGCAGATGCTGAAAGAGCACAGGAAAAGAAAGCACTAAGCCAAAAGATTTTCTCCCGTATGGAAATATATCTGTGTATTATTCTATCATTTACTATAAAAATGCATAGCTTTCTTGGTCAAAACACTCACACATGAGGATGTGTTTTTTTTTTTTAAAGATCTTTTTTTTTTTTTTTTTTTTTTTTTTTTTTTTTTTTTATTTTTTGACAGGCAGAGTGGACAGTGAGAGAGAGAGACAGAGAGAAAGGTCTTCCTTTGCCGTTGGTTCACCCTCCAATGGCCGCCGCGGCCGGCGCGCTGCGGCCGGCGCACCGCGCTGATCCGATGGCAGGAGCCAGGAGCCAGGTGCTTTTCCTGGTCTCCCATGGGGTGCAGGGCCCAAGCACCTGGGCCATCCTCCACTGCACTCCCTGGCCACAGCAGAGGGCTGGCCTGGAAGAGGGGCAACCGGGACAGAATCCGGCGCCCCGACCGGGACTAGAACCCGGTGTGCCGGCGCCGCTAGGCGGAGGATTAGCCTACTGAGCCGCGGCGCCGGCTAAAGATCTATTTTTTATTTGAAAGTAAGAGTTACACAGAGAGAGGAGAGGCAGAGAGAGAGATAGAGAGGTCTTCCGTCCGCTGGTTTACTCCCCAGATGGCCTCAATGGCTGGAGCTGTGCTGATCCGAAGCCAGGAGCCAGGAGCTTCTTCCAGGTCTCCCATTCGGGTGCAGGAGCCCAAGGACTTGAGCCATCTTCCACTGCTTTCCCAGGCCACAGCAGAGAGCTGGATTGGAAGTGGAGCAGCTGGCTCTCCAACTGGCACCCATATGGAATGCCGGGACTTCAGGCCAGGGCGTTAAGCTGCTGCGCCACAGTGCTGGCTCCCAAACTATGTGTTTAATATCATCTTCTGTCAAAATGAGTACTACAGGTACAGATGAAAGTCTAGAACGTGTACCAAAATACTAGCTCCACACCTCTAGATGTAAGGATTAGGATGGTAATAGTTTTTTTCTTTTTCTTGTCCAGTATGTTCTACAGTGAGAATACAGATGATTTTTTGTGTAAATTAGATCTTATTAAACTCCAAATACATTGTGAAGGGTGATTGTCAGCACACATGACACCACCTCATCCTTTAATGCTGCTAGCTAAGTCAACCCATCATTCAGACACTAAGGTGGTTTCTAAATGTTTCTGGTAGGAGTAGCACTATATTTTTGCACAATTATAATTCCTAGTGTCTCAGAATGCCTAGTTAAAAGAGTATAAATTTTAATGCTTTTCCAAATTTCCTGTAAGCACTATACCAATTTTTACTCCACCTGATAGTGACTATTTCTGTTCACTGGCCAACATGAATATTATGAATCATTTAAAATCTTTTTGCATCTAATAAGTAGATAATACAGTTTTTAAATTTCTTTATTAGATGTAGAACTTTTTATGTAGCTATTATATTTGTAGGTCTTTCTTTATAAATTGGCCATTTGCAAACTGTTTCTCCTTTATTGACTGTATTGTCCTTTATATTATCTTTTATGTTGCACTCTTTTTTATTTTTTTAAACCTTTTTAGTGTGTTACTGTGCACACTCATTAAAATGTTTATTATATTTTACAACTTTCAGATTTTACTTAATGCCTATCCCACTCTAAGATAATAAGGGTATTATATTTTCTTTTGGGAGTTTTGTGCTATATTTTAAATTTGAATTTATATTGGAATTTGGGGTTATAATGTATAATATAGGAGAGAGAGTGAATTTTTTTAAGTACATAACATAGTCAGACATTCTGCTGTGGTTATTTCCTTTTGTCTAGAATCTTGAATCAATATTTATCTTTTTTATATCTTTTTTTGTAAGATTTATTTATTTATTTGAAAGAGTTACACACAGATAGAGGAGAGGCAGAGAAAGAGAGAGAAAGAGGTCTTCCATCTGATGGTTCACTCCCCAATTGGCCACAACGGCCGGAGCTGTACCAATCCGAAGCCAGGAGCCAGGAGCTTCCTCCCGGTCTTTCACGCAGATACAGGGGCCCAAGGATTTGGGCCATCTTCCACTGCTTTCCCAGGCCACAGCAGAGAGCTGGATCTGAAGTAGACAGCCAGATCTTGAACTGGCACCCATATGGGATTCTGTTGCTTCAGGCCAGGGCGTTAACCTGCTGCACCATAGTGCCAGTCCCCTCAATATTTATCTTTCTCCTCTTATATGTAAACATAGGAAGCTAAGACAGTACACTGTTTTTTTAAGATTTATTTATTTATTTGAAAGTCAGAGTTACACAGAGAGAAAAGGAGAGGCAGAGACAGAGAGGTCTTCCATCAGCTTGTTCACTCCCCAACTGGCCATGCCGATCTGAAGCGAGGAGCCAGGAGCTTATTCCGAGCTTCCCATGTGGGTTCAGGGGCCCAGGGACTTGGGCCCTCCTCACTACTTTCCCAGGCCACAGCAGAAAGCTGGATTGGAAGTGGAGCAGCCGGGATACAAACTGGCGCCCACATGGGATGCAGGCACCACAGGCGGCAGCCTTACTCACTAGGCCACAGCGCCAGCCCCTGTTTTTTTTTTTTTTTTTTTTAAGATTTATTTTATTTATTTGAAAGAGTGACGAGATGAAGAGATAGAGAGAGAGAGTTCTTCCATCTGCTAGTTTACTCCCCAAATGGCTGTAAGGGCTAGAGTCTAGGCCCGGACAAAGCCAGGAGCCTAGAATTCTCTCCAGTCTCCCATGAGGGTGGGAGAGGCCCAAGCATTTGGGCTCTCCTCTGCTGTTTTCCCAAGCACATTAGCAGGCAGCTGAATCGGAAGCAATAACTCAAACTAGTGCTCCAACATAGGATATTGGCATCACAGATGGTGACCTAAGGAGATTGAATATGCACAGATATGCCCATATTCATTTTTTAGGAGGTATATCTGTTTTCAATAGTTTATTCACATTCTTGCTTGGTCTTTTTAATACTTTTATTTCTGAGTGACTCATTAGGATTAGGGATACAGTTTGGTTCTTTAAAACCCAAAATCTAAAACTGAACGACAAGGTATTTAGCATAGAATATTGGCCATTCCATAAGCATGCTAACTAAGAACATTAACTGCCACAGTCAAGTTTTGGTGGTTCTTCTCAACATTTGTTGAATTTTTATTTTAATTCGGGATGGCAGTCATTCACTTATTTTGCCCTTTTTTTTTTTCTGTGCAACTCTGCTTGTTAATGTTCTTTGCTGTCTGAGACACTCTTCCTGAATAAGAAATGTATATTTGCATTTCTGGGATAAAGTTAGGAAAGAAGGCAATGCTTTGTGACACTTGTTTTTTATGTGCTGTAGATATGCAAAGCCTGGAGAAGCTATTGAAAGATGCCATTGTTTATGGTCAGCCCCGGACACGAAGGCCCTGGAAGAAAATTCTGATCCTAGTGGAAGGAATTTATAGGTAATTCTGCTTTATTACTCTTGCCTTTGTGACTTGGGCCCATTAAGTTAGACAGTTTTAAACGGAAAAGAACACCAGTCTGGCTCCCTCTAGAAACTAAGGAAGTAGTGTTTATGACTTGGTAAAATACCTGGAAGTAGAGGCGGCACTAAAACAGAATTCTTTTTGTCTGATTCTTCTTAGCGCCTTCCATTATTTTACACAGCCCCCAAATCTCCTTTCTATTGGTGTCTGTTCTCTACTGTTTGTAGAGGGAAGTTAGGGTCAAGAACTACACATTCTAATATGTCAGAACAAATTACCACTTAATTTTAAGAAATATTTTTATTAACTTTGGAACTCTTATATTTATTGTCTTCTCTTTGTTCTTTTGTATAATTTTAATTACATATGCAATGTGATAAAAAGTCTACTGTTGCCTGTAACTGTAAGCTTTAGAAGAATCTGCTATTACCTTAATTCTTTCTGTCATGAATTAAGATCAGTTATATTCTGAGCTTGTTTTAAAAGATCCAGTCTCCTTCCCCACAGACTTCTGCTTAGCCATGCTGGCCTCCTCTAACTGTCTGTTTAAAACCACAGGTAATGTTGTTCAGTCATTTAAAAAGCAATAAACTCAAAACATTAGTAATCAAGTGGCCGGCTCCTAACGTGGGGAGTTGAAAAGCCTCAGTGTATTTTTTTAAATCCTGTTTTGTCAGCATGGAGGGATCGATTGTTCGCCTTCCTGAAGTGATTGCTCTCAAGAAGAAATACAAGGCCTACTTGTATCTCGACGAGGCGCACAGCATCGGGGCCCTGGGCCCCACGGGTCGAGGTGTGGTGGAGTACTTTGGTCTGGATCCAGAGGATGTGGACGTTATGATGGGGACATTCACAAAGAGCTTTGGTGCTTCTGGAGGCTACATCGGAGGCAAGAAGGTAACTAGGCGTGAGAATGCCAGCCGTAGAGATGTGTATCAGGTGGGACCCGAACTGGGACGTGGAGCTGCTGAATTTATTTGTGGCTTAGGCTTCTGGTGCTAGCAGGCTTCACACTTCAGCTGCGTGGGGAGTGGCTCTGGAATCTCCCCCACTGAACTAAAGGCCCGTTCTGTTCATTGTTTGTTGTTTTCTTAGTTGGGCTTCTTTCTAAACCACACTGATCTGAGATACAGAATACTCTCTTTTATGAAGAACACACAGTGGTGCTTCCTGTTTGCCACGGTCATCTATGGGGTTTGAGTTGTGCTCACAGTTTCAGAAGTAGTGAGGCTGCTGTGAGACTAGTTGGTCTGCCCTTGGACTCAGACCTATCGTGAGTGAACATAGAAATGGGAGAAAAAGGATTTTGCTAGCTCTGGGGTGCAACAAAGCATAGTATTTGTCAGTTTGAAAATTCTGTAGTGAATTCAGAGGCAACTAATAATCAGTGTGGCTGGGTGGAGATGGAGAATCCTGGAAACAGAGGCCTGGATTTGAGTATTTCTCTGCTTATTTTATAAGATTGTTTGTCCTTGAGTTTCCTTGTCAGTAAAATACAGATAAATATGCCTAGCTTGTCAGATTGTAGTAAGGATTCAAAAAATAATGTGTGTGTTCAAGCTTTACCATGGATGCACTTTGAAAACATTATGTTAAGTAAAAGAAGTTGGTCACAAAAGGTCACATTGTGGGTTTGGTGCTTTGTTTTTTGTATGTTGTGTCCAGAGCAGACATAGAAACAGGAAGTAATTAATAGTTGTCAGGGGCTGAAGGCATGGGGAAATGGAAAGTGACTGCTGTAGGGTACAAAGTATCCTCTAAGGGTGATGAAAATGTTCTAAAATAGATTAAATAATGGTGAAGGTTGTGCAGTTTTGAATATACACAAAGCCACTGAATTGTACACTTTGAAAAGAAGAATACTGTGGTTTGTGGTTTTTATCTCAATAAAACTGCTATTCAGAAAACTCATGGCAGCAAGAATAAAGAACACATGCCACATATCTTGGTGCTCATAAATGTTATTATTTCCTCCTTAAAACTCAATACTGAGTCTTTAAGAAGTATTAATTGTTCTAATAATTGATACCCTTTTAGGGATTATCCATTTTCATTAGGTTGCATTCTACCTTCTTTTTAATAGGACCAGGCCCACTTTGTAGGGTCAGTTGCTTTTTAGAAAGTTATAGTGCTATGAATCCCAAATTATAAAAGTAATACTTTGGGAGACCACTTAAGTACAGTATAATTGTACTTTTGAGATTTTAGAGTTCAATTTTTAGTATTTTTGAAGTGACTGTTTTACAGGCATGTTTTATGTCACCTTACTTGTTTCTGGTACATGGGCTGCTGTGCGTGTGTTTTATGTAAAGACCTGCTGATGAGAAGGGGCCAGCTGCATGGCACAGTGGGTAAAACAGCTGCTGCCTGCAACTCTGGCATCCCATATGGGCACCAGTTTGAGTCCCAGCTGCTGTGCTTCCAATCCAAGTTCCTTCCAATGGTGTGGGAAAAGCAGCAGAAGATGATCCACGTCCTTGGGTCCCTGACACCTACATGGGATACCCGGAAGAAGCTCCTGGCTTCAGACCGGCCCAGCTCCTGCCATTGCAGCCATTTGGGGAGTGAGCCACTGGTTGGAAGATCTCTCTGTCTCGAATTCTGCCTTTCAAATAAATAAATAAATCTTTTTTAAAAAATAACTGACAGAAAAGATTTTTAACATTACTCAGTGAGATGGCATTATCATTCTAATGAAAGACCCAGTGAATTCCTATTTAAATTTTACCATGCTTATGTCATTTTATAAATTTCTGTGTAACTGGAGTATATCCAGACAGCCTTAAAGTTGATCCTAGGTAATTGTTAACTTAGAGGTGCAGGATGAGCTTTGCAGGCATGAGGTGAGATACACATGACGTTTTCTGTAATATGTAGAAGTGAGTTGTTGTATCAAGGAAGCAACCCAAGCACCTTGTTTAATTTAGCCTTGTACACTTATTTGTAACATTAAATGATACGTTCTCTGCAGTTGGAGTCTTTAAAATTTGTTTTTCTTCTACGTTGTGGCACGCTTAAGAAGCAGAACAAAGCCGGAGGACTTGCCACACTGGTGACCTGGTTGCTGCCGACAGTACTCGAATGCTACGCCTTGCGTACCTCATCATGTTGCTCCCCCTCTTCACGGAGGAACGACACAGGACCCTGCACTGTTCTTTCGTCTGCTCGGCCCTTCCCGGGTTTGCTGCTGGTTCTTCCCGGGTTGGCTGCTGTCCTTCCACCTCCGTGGAAGGGCGGTGCCCCCTGCCACTTTCCCCACTTCCACGGGGGAGTGGCACACTGCCGGCCGGCTCTCTCGGGGGCTGCACAGGTGTTCCCTCAGATGTTCCCCTTAGATGTTCCTGGTGCATGCCGTCTCTCTCCTCCTTTATAGTCCTCCTCCGCCAATCCCAACTCTGCTACCCACATGCCGAGTACGCTGCTCTCCTCCAATCAGGAGCAGGATCAGCTCCTGCAGGTCATCACTCAAGTTGGCGAGAGGCAGCTGTGTAGAAGCTGTTTACTCCCTTCTCAGTGCCATATTGTGGGAGAGCAGATGCATAGAATAAGTCTTAATTCCAGTAACTTAGTCTAGTCCAAGTTGCTCCCCACAGTTCCCCCTTTCTTTTTATTTTTTGGCGTTGATACGCGCCTGTCTTCGGTGCCCCGCGGCACACACTCTGCTCTGCTTGCTGGAGTTGCCCACAGGTGCTTACAAGCCCTACCAATCAGGAAACCGAATCCGGGTCCTCTCTTCGCCATGTTGTGAGGAGGTTTTTAGGCGCTGATGCGTGCCTGTGTTCGGTGCCCTGCAGTGCACGCTCTGCTCGAGCTGCCTGCAAGTGCTTATCGCCTTAATCAGGCAGACCAAATCCAAGCCCTCTCATTGCCATATTGTGGGGAGACTTATTGGTGTTGATAACGTGCCTGTCTTCGGTGACCTGCAGCGGATAAGCTGCTAGCTGCCCGCAGGTGCTCATCGCCTTACTAATCAGGCAGACCGAATCCGAGCTCTCTCATTGCCGTGTTGTGGGGAGGCCTTATTTTTCTCTATTTCTCTATCTCCGGGCATTCCTGTTTCTCCTATTTTACTTCTATCTGCCAGCATTCCTATTTCTCTCATTTTACTTCTAAACTTCTGTTTCTCTTATCCCCGTGGCTTCCCGGCGCCCGCCCCGAGGCTGCTTCTCGGCGCCTCGCCCCGCGGCGGCTTCCCGACTCTGCACAGCTTCAGCCCGCGCTTCTCTCATCTGCACGGCTTCCCAGCTTCGGGAGCGCTCCGTGGTCTCCGCACCCCTTCGCGCCCGCCCCACGGCCTCCGCGCTAGCCCCGCGCTCCCTATCCACTCACGCCCTGTGCGCTCTCTCCGCTTGTGCCCCGCGCGCTCCCTCTGCGCTCGGTGGCTTCCACGAATCACGGCCTAGGCTCACGTTTCCGCTTCTCAGTTGGTTTAGTTTTCAGTCTAAGTTCCCCAGGCTAACCTGACGAAATCCAACCTAGCTTATGTCTCTGCCTTTCGGTTTGGCTTCCCGTCTTTTGCTCCCCGGGCTAATCTGACGGATTCCAACCTAGCTTACCTCTCCGCCTCTGGTTTTAGTTTTTCGCCTTTTGCTCCCCAGGCTGACTTGACGAATCCCAACCTAGCTTACGTCTCCGCTTCGGCCTGCCCCCGCGGCTTCATCCTCCCTAACGTATTTTTCTCTACCCGGTATGTTTCCTAACTTTTCTTCCAACAATATTCCCCTCTCATTTCTCCTGGCTTCTCCCCACAGTCCGTATCCGAGTCTAAGTTTCTTCTAGCTTTCACTTTCGCTTTCAACCATAGATTTCTCCTAACTTCCCCGTCATAGTCCGTATCCGAGTCTATGTTTCTTCCAGCTTTCACTTTCGCTTTCAATCCTAACTTCTTCCGGCACTTTTTCCGTCCAGCTTTTCCCTAGGCTGTCTCTAATCTCTCTCCAGTATTTTCCCACTTCTTCCCGCTTCTTCCCTCCTAGGTTTCCTATCCGAGTCGCGGCACCATTATGTCGCTCCCCCGCGGAAGTGGGGAAAGTGGCAGGGGGCACCGCCCTTCCACGGAGGTGGAGGGACGGCAGCCAACCCGGGAAGGACCAGCAGCAAACCCAGGGAGGGCCGAGCAGACGAAAGAACAGCGCAGGGTCCTGTGTCGTTCCTCCGCGAAGAGGGGGAGCGACATCAACATGCCTTGCATGGTGCCACTGAAGGCAGGAGTCCGCCAGCACCTGGAAGGACAGCACTGACATTGCCTCTAACTGTCTGCCTCTGTGAACCCCCAGGAGCTGATCGACTACCTGCGCACACATTCGCACAGCGCGGTGTACGCCACGTCCCTGTCGCCGCCGGTGGTGGAGCAGATCATCACCTCCATGAAGTGTATCATGGGCCAGGACGGCACGAGCCTCGGTGAGTCCACCTTTCCTGGGCTCAGTAAATACTGAGCAGCCAGAAGCTTTCTCTTGAGCTTTTTCCCTAAAATAAGCAGTCCGGTGCGCTAATGGGCAGAGCCAGCATGTCTCTGAGGCCTTGGTTCCCAGGGCCGTGTGTCCGTGTCAGATGCACGTGCCCTGAGAACTGTGCTGGCTCACCTGCGGAGGGGAGGCTGTGCTCTTGTTCCTCCGTGCCCGCAGGGGCTTTCTTGAATTGCAGGACTTTAGGTGAAGATGCAGTTCACTGGGTAGTGATGTTTCCTTAACAGCACATTGAAAGAGCTGCTGTTCCTATGGGTTAGTATTCCAGAGTTAATGCTTTCTTAAGAAATGTCTAATTTGGCAAACAGAAAATAATAAAACTCATCCTAAGCTAGATGCCTTGGCTTAAACATATTAAAATGAATTAAGTGTGTTTACTTTCTGATATTTGATTTTATTTTGCATCACCAGAGGGCAGTGTTGACTGTAGAACAGTTATAATGAAAAGGAGCAGTCGAGGTTTTTGGTTGCTGTTGCTGCTTACTTTAAAACGTATTTCCATCACCACTATGAGACATATTAACTTTACTTATTGATTTTTAAATGCTTCTAAATTCAGTTTGGCTCTTGTAAAAATTGCATATTATCAGCCTTGATGCTGTGGTTATGTGATAATTTGCTTCAAGATTAATTTTGTTTTGCTTTGAGAAGCAAGAATAAAGTGGCACATCTCAGTTTGATTTATTTAACACTGTTTTCTTAAATTGGTGTTTTACTCTAATGTTTTTTCTGATATGTGAAAATGCTTGTTTTCCCTAGTAAGAGATTTTTGCGAATAGTGTTGTGACAATTTTCAGGGTTGGGAATTGGTTTCTAAAGGAAGAAAGTATTACATTAATGTGGCAAGCACAGCACTAGAGCCTTATGAGAAGGTCCTTGTTAACACTAGCTATGCTCTGTTACGTTTTCATTGGAAGCTGTGTGCCTTGATCTGTGTGTGTTTCTAGCACTTACCTACTTATTTCACATAGGTATAGTCACCTTGGTTCAGTACACAGATCTAGGTGACCAAGGGCCAGTTGCTATCAAAGTTAGTGCCAAAGAATTTCTTTGCCCTGTCCTAAAGCCTGGGTCTGTGTGATGTGTTACCTATCTATAACTGATGGAATCTTGGCTCTGCATTGGTGAGAAAATGAAGTATGGGAATTAGATAGAGGCTTTGATGAGCACAAGTGTTCCAGTTTTTGATTCTCTAGGCTCCCCAAAGATTTGTGGTGTGGACTTCTTACTGTGCTCGCAGCTTCCGCAGGTCAGAAATTCGGTCAGGGCACAGCAGGGATGGCTGGCTTGTCCTTGCTCCAGGGTTGGGGCTTGCTTGGGAGACTCGAGTAGAGGGTAAGACTCAGGTGGCTGGAGGCAAGGGTCATCTGAAGGCTTCTTCACCCCGAGGTCCCCTGGGCTGCAACATCTTGGAGGCCTGGCTCAGCTGAGGCTGTTACCAGAGTACCTTGCTGTGTCTTCTCCGTGTGGCGTGGACTCCTGGTAGCATGGTGATTGGGTAGCCAAGGATCCTGGCTGAGACTCCATGATCTTTTTTTTTTTAAAGAATTTTCTTTTTATTTATTATTTTTAAAAGATTTGTTTATTTATTCGAAAGGCATAGTTATAGAGAGGTGGTTTACTCCCCAAATGGCCACAAAGACTGGAGCTGGGCCAGGGTGAAGCTTGGAATTCCAGGTCTCCTGTGTGGATGCAGGGGCCCAAATACTTGAGCCATCATTTGCTGATTCCCAGGTGCATTGGCAGAGAGCTGGATCTCAACCAGCACTCCAGCACTCCATTTCCCAAGTGACAGCTGACCTCACTGCACCACAGTGGCCACCTTTCCATGCCCTTTTCTGGTCTGTGATAAATCACTCAGGACAGCCCAGAGCGAGAACATGGGGAACTAGTGTCAGTCTCCCTGGTGGGAAATGCATCAAAGAATTTGTGATCATTTTAAAAACTGTTCTACCAGCTTTTAAATAATGTGTTTTTAAAATTATTTCCTAAAACTTTAATTAGCATATGATAAATTGTTGGCTACCTTGTTTCTCTACCAAAGCAGGTTAATGAAAATCAGACTCAAAGTAGAAGTAGCATTCCCTGTGAAGCCCGCTAACTGATATTAATTAAACTGGCCTGGTTTCTTTCAGAGTTGAGTGTGTTAAGGTAATGCTTATTGTTAGGGCATCTTTGAGTGCATCTTTTTGTTGTCCTTGTGGGGGAAAGGGTGTGAACTGGTGCAGCAGCCTTTCTGACTTTGCCTTAAGGCAAAAAAAAAAAAAAAAAAAAAAAAAGAGAGAGAGATCTGCCATTAATTTCACAAGGATGATTTTATAATAGAATTGTCCTGCCCTGAGAGAAGCTTCATGTCTTATGTTCAGAACATGGAATTTTCACTAATTCCAACAACATTTGTATGTGCTAGACTGTGTGACTCAGAATCCATAGGGACTAGGCAGACAATTGGACTGTTGAGATTGATTAAGTATATGGGGGAATGCAGAGAATAATTGGTGGTTGTATTAGTCCCAGTCAGTACCTTCACATAGAAAAAGAGAAGATTTATTTAAGAAGCAGTTACAGACAGAAAGAGAGAGACAGAGAGAGGTCTTCCATCCACTGCTTTACTCCTCAGGTGGCCGCAATGGCTGGATCTGGGCTAACATGAAGCAAAGAGGCCTGCCTGCTTCTTCGGGTCCACATAAGTTCAGGAGCCCAAGCACTTGGGCTGTCCTCCACTGCTTTCCCAGGCCATTAGCAGAGAGCTGGATCAGAAGTGGAGCAGCCGGGACTGGAACTGGCGCCCATGTGGGATGCTGGCACTACAGGTGAAGGCTTTAACATTCTACGCCACAGTCCTGGCCCTGAAAAATGGGAGTTTTATTAATCACTCACCAAGCATTTGAGTATCTGATGTGTGCTAGGGGCTGTTCTAGGCACTGAAAATTCATCTAAGTATAAAACACGCCCAAATTCCTACTCAACAGGGTTTCTAGGGTGGGACACAAATTACATAGAGTCCTAGAAACGGTCAGTACAGGGGACTGTAAGCAGGGAAGGTGGGGGTCAGGCATGCTGAGGACCTGGTTTGTAGTTTTAAATAAGGTGTCATTGAGAAGGACTATTTCATCACAGACTTTGAAGTAGATGATGATTTAGCCATGAAAATCCATGGGTAGAAGTCCCTAAGCTGGAGGCCAGCAAGGCAGCCGTTATGGTCAGAGTACAGTAGTACAAGGTAGGCTGATTAAGATGAGGTCTAGTTAAGGTAGGTCTAGATTAAGATGAGTGGCTAGTTACCTTTATAAAGGATGGAACACCTCTCTCTCTTTCTCTGCCTCTTCTCTCTCTGTGTAACTCTGACTTTCAAATAAATAAATAAATCTTTAACAAAGGAGTTGATTTTTTTAAGTTCCCTATGGTTTTTCTAATTATATAACTTTTTGATTTGTCTCTCACTGCTGTCTAGCTTGGCAGTGGAGAAATGTGTTAAAGGAAAATTATTCATGACATTGGTTAAAGATGGAGGGCAGACTTTATTCATGGGGCTGTGGTGCAAGGTGTAGGAACTGCTGCCCTGGAATCTTCCCGCAGGGCAGAGATTGGACTCCAATAAGGATAAGCAGGATTTATAGCCAAGAAGCAGGGTGGAGGTCAGTGGATAGAAAATTATTAAGAGGGGGCCAGCGCTATGGTATAGCCCGTAAAGGCACCTCCTGCAGTGCCAGCATCCTCTATGGGCGCCGGTTCGAGTCCCAGCTGCTTCACTCACCATCCAGCTCCCTGCTAATGTGCCTGGGAAAGCAGCAGCGGATGTTGGCCCAAGTACTTGAGCCCCTGTACCCACATGCGAGACCCAGATGAAGCTACTGGCTTCTGGCTTCTGGCTTTGGCCTGGCCAAGCCCTGGTCATTGCAGCCATCTGCTGGGATTCAGCCATCTGGGTAGTAAAACAGTGGATGGAAGATACCCACCCCCCTGCCAGTGCCACTTCCTCTCTGACTTTCAAATAAAAAAATAAATAAATAAAATAAAATAAATAAATCACCAAGTCTCCATGGTCTGGGTGGAGTAGACTAGAATCCTCATTTCTAAAAAGAAAGGAAGGGCCTCAGAGAGAGAGGGAGACTATTGGAACTCATAGAAGAGTTTGGCAAAGTAGCAGGATATAAAATCAATGCACAAAAATCTTCCATGTTCTCTGTTATACCACAACGCTGGCCCCTAGCTCAGAAACTTGAAAAATATGGGTTGATTTGATAAAAAAAAAAGGGGGGGTTTTTTATTTTTTATTTTTTTATTTTTATTTTATTTTATTTTTTTTGACAGGCAGAGTGGACAGTGAGAGAGAGAGACAGAGAGAAAGGTCTTCCTTTTGCCGTTGGTTCACCCTCCAATGGCCGCTGCGGCCTGCGCGCTGCGGCCAGCGCACCGCGCTGATCCGATGGCAGGAGCCAGGTGCTTCTCCTGGTCTCCCATGGGGTGCAGGGCCCAAACACCTGGGCCATCCTCCACTGCACTCCCTGGCCACAGCAGAGAGCTGGCCTGGAAGAGGGGCAACCGGGACAGAATCCGGCGCCCCAGCCAGGACTAGAACCCGGTGTGCCGGCGCCGCTAGGCGGAGGATTAGCCTAGTGAGCCGCGGCGCCGGCCGGGGTGGGGGGGTTTAAAAGGTCTGGCATGCAGTTGGTTCAATTCTGGAATCTTTTTGGCAGTAGTTAATAAAGATAATTCTCTAAATCTAATTCTATTTAGTAAGAATGACCTGAGATTATCAATATCTAGTGGTTAGTAGGTAGATAATTGTGATGCTTCTTCCACCTTCCTTAAAGAACTAAATCTGGTGACACTGACACAATCTGTTGATCCTTCATATTTGTCATTTCCTTCAGCACAAATATTTATTTGAAAAGCAGAGTTATAGAGAAAGGGAGGGAGTATATGTGGGAAGAGAGAGAGA
Source organism: Oryctolagus cuniculus (assembly GCF_964237555.1). Classification (NCBI taxonomy): domain Eukaryota; kingdom Metazoa; phylum Chordata; class Mammalia; order Lagomorpha; family Leporidae; genus Oryctolagus; species Oryctolagus cuniculus. Next base: position 23,256,503 of record NC_091451.1, on the reverse strand, counting down.
GAGAGAAAGCACACGCCTGTGTGCAAACCCTTCCATCCTCTGGTTCACCCCCAAATCACCACAACTACCAGGGCAGGTCCAAGCTGAAGCCAGGAGCCTGGAGCTCCATCGGGGTCTTCCACATGGGTGGTGGTGAGGGGGCCAAGCATTTAGACCATCTTTTGCTGCTTTCCCAGATGCATTAGCAGGGAGCTGGATCGAAAGTGGAACAGCTGGGATTCAAACTGGCACTCACATGGGATGCTGGCATCACAGACAGTGGTTTAACCTGCTATAACACAATGGTGGCCCCAATATGATAGTATTTTAGTATCCTTGTCTGCTACTACTATGTCATTTCTGGTGTATTTCTATTGATAGACTTTTTTGTTGTTGTTGTAGATTATATTTTCTTAAAACAGCTCTCTTATAAGAATTAAAGAGATGGGGCCGGCACCGTGGCTCACTTGGTTAATCCTCCGCCTGCGGCACCAGCATCCCATATGGGCGCTGGATTCTGTCCCGGTTGCTCCTCTTCCAGGCCAGCTCTCTGCTGTGGCCCCAGAGGGCAGTGGAGGATGGCCCAAGTGTTTGGGCCCTGCACCCGCATGGGAGACCAGGAGGACGCACCTGGCTCCTGGCTTCCAATTGGCGCAGCACCAGCCATAGCAGCCATTTGGGTGGTGAACCAACGGAAGGAAGACTTTTCTCTCTGTCTCTCTGTCTCTCTCTCACTGTCTAACTCTACCTGTCAAAAAAAAAAAAAAAAAAAAAAAAAAAAAGAACTACAGAGATGAGAACTGAAGACATGCCCCACTAGGCCCCGATTCCCAGTCACACTACCCTGGGGAGCGAGCCTTTAACACCTGAGCTTTTGGGGGGAACATTCAGCATCCCACGCTTAGCATTCTGCTTCTGACTCCCAAAGGTTCTTCTGCATCTCAAAATGCAAAATTCATTCATTCCATCCCCAAGAGTTCCAAGTCTTAATAACCCAGCATCATTTAAAAGTCGAAGTCCAGAGTTTTATCTGAGACTCAAGTAAGACTTCTGTAGCCGTAAGCTCCTGTAAAATCAGACAAGTTACGTACTTCCAAGGTGCAGTGGTGAAACAGGCCCAAGATAAACCTTTCTATTCCCAAAGGGAGTAATAGGGAAATGGAAGGGTGGATGATCCAAATCCTAAACGGTCGTGAGGGCTGGGTCCCCAAGGCTTTGTCTGCTTGTCCCTACAGCTTGACTGGCTGCAGCCCACACTGCTGAATGTTGTTTGTTGCTGGTTACTCTGTATTCCTGGGGTCTACTTCTCGGCTTCCCTCTCATAGCTCCACGAAGCATCATCCCATCAGGAATCCCCATGGGGGCAGGCATTTGGTACTGTGGTTAAGACACTGCTTGGGATATCTGCATCCCATATCATCAGGATGCCTGGGTTTGAGCCTCAGTTACCCTTGCATTTCTGGCTTCCTGCTAATGTGCACCCTGACAGGCAACAGTTGATAACTCAAGCAGTTGAACCCTTGCCACCAGTGGGAGACCCAGATTGATTTTCTGGCTCCTGGCTTCAGCCTGGCACAGATCCAGCTTTTGAGGCATTTGGGGAATCTATATCTGTGTGACTGTCTCTCTATCTTTTAAATCAATTAAACAAAAATAAATAATAAAACACTGGTTGAAGCCACACTGACCACATGCTGCTTGCATGGCCTGCATCTGGCCTGGCCTGAGCCAGGAGCTACATTGGGCTGTGAGTACTCTGCTGCCAAGCCAGAGTCTGGACCTGGCCCTCCCAGAGCAGAGTGCCTCTTTCTTGAAAGGAGTGTGAAAAGAAAGAAAGAAAGAAAGAGAGAGAGAGAGAGAGAGAGAGAGAGAGAGAAGGGGAGGGGAGGGGAGGGGAGGGGAGGGGAGGGGAGGGGAGGGGAGAGGAGAGGAGAGGAGAGGAGAGGAGAGGAGAGGAGAGGAGAGGAGAGGAGAGGAGAGGAGAGGAGAGGAGAGGAGAGGGAAAAAGGAAAAAAAAAAGAAACAGAAAAAAGGAGTGTGCCATGGGAGATCCTCTGAACCTGAGATGGGAGTGGCTGCTGCCTCTGGGATGCCCTTAGGCATCTTTCCTGTTAACCCTTTGCCAAGCACCCTGCTCTTTATCAGAGCTAATCTCTCAGCCACTCAACGGCACCCTTGGGTGCGTGATTACAGATTTTTAGACTCCTTTCTTGGTCAGGCTTCATACTTTTCACATTTTTTCTTCATTCTGTTCCTTTTTGATCCTGATTCTTACTATAAATTTTTGTCTTAAAGATTTATGTATTTATTTGAAAAGTCAATTTAAGAGAGAGAGATCTCCATACCTTCATGGAGTTCCTGATTGGATGATGCACAGTGGAGCTATGAGAGGGAAGCCGAGAAGCAGACCCCAGGAATGTAGAGTAACCAGCAGCAAACAACATTCAGCAGTGTGCCATTTGGGGGGTGAACCAACAGAAAGGAAGACCTTTCTCTCTGTCTCTCTCTCTCTCTCTCTCACTGTCTAACTCTGCCTGTCAAAAAAAAAAAAAAAAAAAAAAAGATTTATTTAGGGACCAGTACTTCAGCACAGTGGGTTAAGCTGCTCTCTGAAGTGCTGGTGTCCCATGTGGGCGCCAGTTCGAGTCCCAGTGGCTCTACTTTTGATCCAGCTCTCTGCCAATGCACCTGGAAAGGCAGCTGAGGATGGCCCAAGTCCTTGGGCCCCTCCACCCACATGGGAGACCTGGATGAAGCTCTGGGCTCCTTTCTTTGGCCTGACCCAGCCTTGGTCGTTGCAGCCATTTGGGGAGTAAACCAGTGGTTGGAAGCTATCTCTGTCTGTCTCTCTCTGTAACTCTACCTTTCAAATAAATAAGTACATCTTTTTAAGAAAAAGATTTATGTACTTTAGAGGCAGATTGACAGAGAAGGAGAAGGTGGGGAGAGAGAGAGAGCAAGTGAGAGCAAATGAGAGGTAGCTTCTATCTGCTGGTTCACCTCCCAAATGGCTGCAATGGCTGGGAATGGGCCAGGCCAAACGTGAACCTGGAACTCCATCCAGACATCCCACATGGGTAGCAGGTACCCAACTACTTGAGCCATCTTCTGCTGCCTTCCCAGACATATTAGCAGGGAGTTGGATTGGAAGTGAAACAGCCTGGACTCCAGCCCGTGTTCCGATATGGGATGCTGGTACCTCATAGCAGTGTCTTAACCTGCTGTGCCTCAGTGCCCACCCTGCTTTATTTTTCTTAAAATATGTGTCATAACTTAAGTGATGTTCTTTGGTGTTCCTGCTAATTAGGCTAATCTAAGCTTGATTGTTTTTCTGTGAGCAGCTTGAAATTATATATATTAAATAGTATTTTCTTTTTTTGACAGGCAGAGTGGACAATGAGAGAGAGAGACAGAGAGAAAGGTCTTTCTTTTGCTGTTGGTTCACCCTTCAATGGCTGGCGCAGCTGGCGTGCTGCGGCCGGCGCACCACACTGATCCGAAGGCAGGAGCCAGGTGCTTTTTCTGGTCTCCTATGGGGTGCAGGGCCTAAGCACTTGGGCCATCCTCCACTGCACTCCCGGGCCACAGCAGAGAGCTGGCCTGGAAGAGGGGCAACCGGGACAGAATCCGGCACCCCAACCGGGACTAGAACCCGGTGTGCCGGCACCGCAGGCGGAGGATTAGCCTATTGAGCCGTGGCGCTGGCCTTAAATAGTATTAATTTGGCTTTTAGCTACCCATAGATGATGGATACATTACTGTTCTAATTCTGAGAATTGTTATTAGTCATCTCTGTGTTTAATTGACTGGTTGCTGGAATTTTATCATGCTTGGATTTTGCTGACTTTCTAAACTATAGAAGAGGGAGTGGGCATTTGGTGCAGTGTTAAAAGATTGCTGGCGGCCGGGGGCAGGGGAAGTGGTGCTGTGTCGTAGCAGGTAAAGCTGCCACCTGCAGTGCCAGAATCCCATATGGACGCCGGTTCGAGACCTGGCTGCTCCACTACTTATCAGCTCTCTGTTTTGGCCTGGGAAAGCAGTGGAAGATGGCCCAAGTCCTTGGGCCCCTGCACCCACATGGGAGACCCAGAAGAAGCTCCTGGCTCCTGTTTCTGGATAAATGCAGCTTCAGCTGTAGCGGCCAATTGGGGAGTGAACCAGCAGATGGAAGACCTCTCTCTCTCCTTCTCTCTTTGTGTAACTCTTTCAAATAAAGAGAGAGAGAGAGACAACTTGGAAAGACTGGTGCTGTGGCATAGCAAGTAAAGCTACTACCTGCAATGCTAGCAGGCATCCCGGCTCTGGTTTGCCTACCGGTTACTCTACTTCTAATCCAGCTCTCTGCTGTAGCCTGGAAAAGCAGTGGAGGATGGCCCAAGTCATTGGGTTCCTGCATCCACATGGGAGAGCCAGAAGAAGCTCCTGGTTCCTGGCTTCAGATCGGTGCAGCTCTGGCAGCTGTAGACATTTGGGAAGTGAACCAGCACATGGAAGAACTCTCTGCCTCTGCCTCTGCCTCTCTCTCTCTCTCTGTAACTCTACCTGTGAAATAAATAAATAAATAAATCTTTAAAAAAAATAGAGAGAGACAGAGAAAGAGACTGTTTGGGAGCTGGCATTTTGGCCCAGTGGGTTAAGCCACCGCCTGAGACCCTGGCATCCCATATCAGAGTTCCACTTTGAGTCCTGTCTGCTGCACCTCCTGTCCAGCTCCCTGCTAATGTGCCTGGGAAAGCAGTGGAAGATGGCCCAAGTACTTTGATCTCTGCCACCTACATGGGAGGACCAGATTGGGTCCCTGACTCCTGGCTGTGTCCTGCTGCCTTCCAGCATACATATCGGCAGGAAGCTTTATCAGAAGCGGGACCAGGGCTCCAATCCAGGGCTCCAGTAGGGGTTGTGGGTGTCCTAAGAGCAATGTAACCACTGTGTGTTTCGATTTTTGTGTTATGGAGAAGGTGAAGAAAATAGGATTAAAAATGTGATTTTCCATTGTTACAGATGTGCCATGACTGGTAAAAGTTTTAAGGAAACAGTAATATAAAGTAGAACTCTTCAGAGGAATATTTTGAGATCTGAAGGCTTTATCACCGATCTTTTGTATAAAATTGTTTGCAGCACAATTGTTTGGAAAGAATATTCTATCTCAGGCAGGCTGCTTATTACTGTGTGACTGTAGGCATGTCATGACTTTTGTGAGGTAAATATTCCATCTACTGTCAAGGGATGTGGGCAGTGCTAAATGAGGTGGTATGACTGCAATTGATATTTTATGTTATAAACATCTGCTATCAGCAGCTAGAATGACAATAAAAAAAGAAAATTAGATATATTAATTTATGTTTAATATTCCCTATAGTTCATTGTGCTAAAATCTTTTATGTTGCAATCCAAGAAACAAGACATAGAGCTGTTTAGGTAGATTGAAGATGGAGGAGATTCTGGCCTTTTGTTGTTTCTTTTTTCTTAATGTTTCTTGTTTTTTTTTTTCTCCACCTGCTTTTCCAGGCAAAGAGTGTGTCCAGCAGTTAGCTGAAAACACCAGGTACTTCAGGAGACGCCTGAAAGAGATGGGCTTCATCATCTATGGAAATGAAGATTCTCCAGTGGTGCCTCTGATGCTCTACATGCCAGCCAAAATAGGGTACGCCTCTCACTGGTCGTAAGATCTGTGATGGAAGATCAGGGCCTGTGTACTTTGTTGGGGAAAACTGTCTCGTCCTCATTGTGTTAACCTTCATTTTCTAGATAGGACATAGTTCCATAGAGGCTTCCAGATTGCAAAATGGGTTCACTTGTCAGTCTTTCATTTCACAAACATTTAAGTTTGGTACATTCTTACGAGGTTTGGAATCTATCACTGCACAAAACACAAATATCAAGAGTCAGACATGAATAAGTAGCTTATGTCAGAAGGTGCTAAGTGCTATGGAAAAAAATTTGAGAAGGACATAGAGGATTGAGAGTGCCTTGTCCATGGGCAGGTAACAGTGCCAAGTGGGTTGTTGGGGTGAGCCTCGTTAGAAAGAGAAGGTGACATCTGAGCAAAGACTGGGAGGAGCTGAGAGAGCCATTGGAGAAAGAAGCATCTGTGCAGAGGCCACAGTGCCGGCCCCTGCTTGGTGGTGGGAGACCAGCGAGGCAGTCCCTGGAGCTGGTGCACAGTGCCCAAGGCACCTTGGGCCATGAGGTCTGAGAAGTTATCGCAGGGCATGTTGTTTGCTATTTTCCAGATGTCCTGACTACACCAGTTTCTTTGTTCAAGGCATAAGTAATAGAAAGCCGTGCCTTGGATAGTTTTCACTGTATTTGAGAAATCCAGATATATAATGAAGCCAGCAGACATTTGAGGAGCAGGTAGACAATAATTATATTGAGAAGTATGAGGATACTTCAGAATGTTTGTGGAAAATCCATGCTTTTAATTCGATTTGTCCACAAACTTCTTGAAGTACCTGCATGTAATTATAAGCAAAATTGCACTGGAGATGTAGAATATAAAGCAGTGACCTGCTCAGCATAGGCATAGTAAAGAAGGTACATCTTTTTAAAGGGGGAGTTTTGAGGTATATCTTAAATATAAAATTGGTAGGGACCAGCATTATGGTGTAGCGGGTAAAGCCGCCACCTGCAATGCCAGCATCCCATGTGAGTGCCAGCTTGTGTTCCAGCTGCTCCAGTTCTGATGCAGCTCCCTGCTAATGTCCTGGGAAACAGCAGAAAATGCCCCAAGTACTTGGGCCCTTGCCACCCCTGTGGGAGACCCAAATGGAGTTCCTGGCTCCTGGCTTTAGTGTGGCCCAGCCCTGGGTGTTGTAAATATATAGGGAATAAACCAGAGGATGGATACTCACTCTCTCTCTCTCTCTCTCTCTCTCTCTCTCCATTTCAAGTAAATAAATCCTTAAAAATATGTAAATTTGGGGCCGGTGTTGTGGCCTGATGAGTTAAACCACCGCCTGTGTTGCCAGCATCGCATATGGGCACCCCACTGCTGATTCACCTCCCTGCTAATGCGCCTGAGAAAGCAAAGGAAGATGACCCAAGTACTTGGGCCCCTGCACCCAAGTGGGAGACCCAAATGAGTCTCCTGGCTCCTGGCTTTGGTCTGGCCCAGCCCTGACCATTGTACCTATTTGGGGAGTGAACTAGTGGGTAGAAGGTTTCTCTCTCTCTCTCTCTCTCTCTCTCTCTCTCTCTCTCTCCCCCCCCTCCCCCCCTCCCCCCCTCCCCCTCTCCCCCTCTCCCCCTCTCCCCCTCTCTCCCTCTCCCCCTCTCCCCTTCTCTCCCTCTCCCCCTCTCCCCTTCTCCCCTTCTCTCCTTCTCTCCCCTCCCTTCTGTTTCTGTACATAGCCCTTCAAATAAATCTTTAAAATAAATAAATAAATTTTAAAAGTCACTGGATCTGGAGGACTCAGTTTAGGACCCTTTTTTGAAAACCTCCCTCCCAAAAAAAAAAAAAAAGTAATTTGAAAGACAGAGGAAGATACAGAGAGATCATAGATCTGCTGGTTCACTCCTCAAATGGCTGCAACAGCTGGGTCTTAACCAGGCCAAAGGCAGGAGCTGGGAACTCCACACAGGTCTTCCACTGAGTAGCGAGAACCCACGTACCTGGGCCATTACCTGCTGCCTCCTGGGCACACTGACCCAAGTGTGGAGTAACTGGCACTCAAAGCAGGCACACTGAGCATCCCAAGCTGTGGCATAAGCGCTGTGACATGATGCCTGCCCCCTGGAGTCCTCTTTAGACAAGGCTGTGCCAAATCATTTTACACCAGTGAAGCTGTCTCTGTGCTATCATCAGCTAAGATTTAGAGAGGTTAAGGAAGTGCAATGAAACAGGAGAGAGTGTGGGAGCCTCTGCTGCAGATTCACTCCGGTTCATCCTGACACAGGTGAAGTGCACTGGGGAAGGTGTTCTGAGGCTGAGCAGATGCCATTAATGCTGTGCCAGAAAATGCTGTAAACAGCTTATGGGGAAAGTCCAAAAGAAATGAGATAGGTCAATAGTGGGGAAGACTGAGAACAATGTAGTTTAGTTAACAAAGTGAAAGTTAGAATATGTTCTTCAGCAAGATACGTTTGTGGAGTGAGGCCACAGGCCACCAGTTTGGCCAGGAGTGGAGGTTGTTGATGAATTGTCTAGGCTGGTAATCAGCAGACGCAGGGCACGAGCTGGCCTGAGCAACCCAAGGGCAGCCAGACTTGCAGAGGCAGCCTTGCTCCCAACCCCATCAGAGACGTTCGTCTGGAGGGCTAACACTGCTCAGCCGCTCTGCAGGAAGAGGTCCACGTTACTGCAAATGCTCTGTCTCCTCAGAATCCTGCAAATGCTGTAACCTGCCGAGTGTCATGATTCAGGTTCCTTTTGAAGCTTCTGAACCACTGTTACACATCAGGAGCTTTCTTAAGGTGTCATCACAGCTCTCGAGGCAAGCCCATTCAGACTGGTCTCCACCAACGATATTCTTTCTCCTGTGTGAAGGACACCATAGGGGAAAGCACTATCTTAGTCTTGAATAAAAGCACTTTTGGTGAACTGTCAATTTTTAAAAAAATTTATTTATGTTTATTTGAAAGAAGGAGTTACAGAGAGGGAAAGGCAGAGGCAGAGGGAAATCTTCCATCTACTGGTTCACTCCCCAAATGGCTGCAAAGGCCAGGGCTGGGCCAGACTGAAGCCAGAAGCCTGGAGCTTCTTCTGGATCTCCCATGTGGGTGCAAGGGCCCAAGCACATGAGCCATCCTCCATTGCTTTTCCAGGCGCAATAGCAGGGAGCTGGATTGGAAGTTGAGCAGCCAGAACTCTGACTGGCACCCATATGGGATACCAGTGCTGCAGGTGATGGCTTAATCCACTTCGCCACAGCACTGGCCCCTGTGAACTGTCCATTTTAACTTAAAAATATGTAAACTTGGGGCTGGTGTTGTGACGTGATGTAGCAGTTAGAAGAAACTCCTAGAAAGTCTCCAGTGCCCACATCATCAGAAAGATTAAATCATTCAGCACAGCAAGACCTTTGTACTGTGTGATTTATTCCTCTCCTGGTTTCTTTTCCCTCTGTCTTCTTGCAGCGCCTTTGGACGGGAGATGCTGAAGCGGAACATCGGTGTAGTTGTGGTGGGATTTCCTGCTACTCCAATTATAGAGTCGAGAGCCAGGTTTTGTCTGTCAGCAGCTCATACCAAAGAAATACTAGATACCGTGAGTAGAAAATTTCACTTTCCTAAACGTATGCTTTGTTCTAAAAGTGCCTGTTTATCAGATGAAATTAATCATCTCTTGGTCATAATGGTTAGTACCCACCTGTTCGCAGGTGAAATCAGCCATCTGTTGATCCTGATGGTCTTCAAGCACCTGAGATACTTACTGGTAATACAGAGCAGATCATCACAATGCTACTGAGAACTGGCGTTTTTACAAAAATCATTGCAAAATTCTCAGCATCAGCCTTAAGACCAAGCATCACCAGAGCGCCGGAGAATTTTCCAGCTGCTTCTTGTTCCACCCTGAGGGACCTCGTTATGGACTCTACAACTGAGCAGCTCTCGTTCTCCTCCAGCTTCTCTGACGTTGTTCTGTCCCTACAGTTTTCTCCCATGAGCCTCTCCCTTTTCTCCACATCTCCACTTGCAGGAAACCTTCTGGGTCACTCCCAGTCTTGTTGCTGGGCTTCTCTTCGAATCCTAAGATTCTTCTGTAGTAAATTCTTTTTAAAAATAGTTTTATTTATTTATTTGAGAGGCAGAGTTGCAGAGGCAGACACAGAGAGAGAGAGAGAGGTCTTGCATCCTCTGGTTCACTCCCCAAATGGCTACAAAAGCCGGAGCTGGGCCAATCCAAAGCGAGGAGCTTGGCGCTTCTCCCAGGTCTCCCAGTGCAGATGCAGAGGCCCAAATACTTGGGTCATCTTCTATTGCTTTCCCAGGTGAATTAGCAGGGAACTGGATCAGAAACAGGGCAGCCAGGACTCAAATCTGTGCTCATATGGGATGCCAGCATTGAAGGCCATGCATGGCTTAACTTGCTGTAGCACATCACTGGCCCGGGTTTGTTTGTTTGTTTGTTTTTTAAGATTTATTCATTTATTTGAAAGTCAGAGTTACACAGAAAGAGAAGGAGAGGCAGAGAGAGAGAGGGGCTTCCATCTGCTGGTTCACTCCCCAACTGGCCACAATGGCCAGAGCTGCGCCAATCCGAAGCCAGGAGCCAGGACCTTCTTCTGGGTCTCCCATTTGGGTGCAGGGGCCCAAGGACTTGGACCATCTTCCACTGCTTTCCCAGGCCATGGCAGAGAGATGGATCTGAAGAGGAGCAGCCGGGTCTCGAACCAGCATCCATATGGGATACTGGCACTGCAAGCGGCAGCTTTAACCACTATACCACAGCGCCAGCTCCTGGCCCCTGTTTTAATCATTCTGTATCTCTAGTATACATTTGGATTTGTATGCTGAAAATTTTGAAACATTGCTGAAATAAATGGGAAGATATTCCATGTTCATGGATTGGAAGACTTAATATTGTTAAGATGACAGTACAGTGAACTACAAATCCAATACAATCCCTCATAAAATTCTACTGACATTTTTTGCAGAAGTGGAATAGCTAATCTTCAACTTCATATGACACTGGAAGAGGCCACAAATAGTCAATACAGTTTTATTGTTTTTTTTTTTTTTAAAGATTTGTTTATTTGAAAGGCAGAGTTACAGAGAGGCAGAGGCAGAGAGAGAGAGAGGTCTTCCCTCTACTGGTTCACTCCCCAAATGACTGCAAAGGACAGAGCTGGGCCAATCCAGAGCCAGGAGCGTATTCTGGGTCTCCCACACTGGTGCAGGGACCCAAGGACTAGGGCCATCTGATTCTGCTTTCCCAGGCCATAGCAGAGAGCTGGATCAGAAGTGGAGGAGCTGGGCCTCCACCTGGTGCCCATATAGGATGCCGGCACTGCAGACAGCAGCTTTACCCTCTACGCCATAGCACTAGCCCCCATACAGTTCTGAAAAGGAAAATCAAAGTTGGAGAACTCACACTTTCTTTTTTTCTTTTTTTTCCTTTCTTTATTTGAAAGGCAGAGTTACAGAGAGGCAGAGAGAAAGAGAGAGAGGTCTTCCATCCACTAGTTCACTCCACAAATGATCGCAATGGCTGCATCTGGCCCAATCCTAAGCCAGGAGTCAGGAGTTTCTTCCAGGTCTCCCACGTGGGTGCAAGGGCCCAAAGACTTGGACCATCTTCTGCTTTCCTAAGCCATAGCAGAGAGTTGGATCGGAAGTGGAGCAGCTGGTACTAGAACTAGCGCCCATAGGGGATGCCGGCACTGCGGGCCATGGCTTTGCCCACTACGCCACAGTGCCGGCCCCTACACTTTATTTCAATTCTTACTACTGCTGATGTGCATCTTGGGAGGCAGCAGGTGATGGCTCAGATGTGTGGATCCCTGACAGCCACGTGGGAAAGTCAGGTTGAGGCTCCTGGCTTTCGCCAGTCCTTGCCCTGGCTATTACAGATTTTGAGGGAATGAACCAATACTTGTGAGATCTCTCCAACTTTGTCTTTCTGCATTTCTGAAAAAGATATAAACTACTTTTTAATAAAAATGTTTCCTTCCCCCCTTCCACTAAAAGAAATGTCTAGAATAGGCAAATTTAGAGAGTCAGATTGTAGACTGGTGATAGTCGAGTCTCAGGGGACAAGTGAGGTTGATTAATGAGTGTGGCATTTCTGTTTGGAGTGATAAGAAATACTCTAAAATTAGCTGGTGGTAAAAATCGTAACTCTGTGAATATACTAAGAAGCACTGAATTATATATTTTAAAAAGGTGAATTTTGGGCTGGTGTTGTGATGTAGCAGGTTAAGCTGCTGCCTGCAATGTCAACATCCCTTATGGGCACCAGTTTGGATCTCTGTTCCACTTCCAATCCAGCTCCCTGCTAATGTGACCAGGAAGGCAGTGGAGGACGGCCCAAGTGTTTGAACCTCTGTACTCCCCTGGGAGACCTGGAAGAGGCTCTGGCTCCTGACTTCAGCCTGGCCCAGCCCCAACCATTGCAGCCATTTGGGGAGTGAACCAGTGATTGGAAGGTTCTTCTCTATCTCTGTCTTTCCCCCTACCCCCTGTCTCTATAACTCTGACTTTCAAATAAATAAAGAAATCTTTAAAAAAAAAAAAAAAAAAGGAAGAAGACAAAGAAGAGGGGCCACCGCTGTGGTGTAGTAGATAAAGCTACCGCCTGCAGTGCTGGCATCCCATATGGGCGCCAGTTCGAGTCCTGGCTCCTCCACTTCTGATCCAGCTCTCTGCTATGGCCTGGGAAAGCAATAGAAGATGGCCCAAGTTCTTGGACCCCTGCTTCCTCGTGGGAGACCTGGAAGAAGCTCCTGGTTCCTGGCTTTGGATTGGTGCAGCTCCAGCCATTGTGGAATGCGAATTATATCTCAATAAAACTATTTTTTTTTTTTTGTTTGACAGGCAGAGTTAGACAGTGAGAGAGAGAGAGAGAGAGAGAGAGAGAGAGAGAGAAAGGTCTTCCTTTTTCCGTTGGCTCACCCCCCAAATGGCTGCCATGGCCGGTGTGCCGTACTGATCCGAAGCCAGGAGCCAGGTGCTTCTCCTGGTCTCCCATGTGAATGCAGGGCCCAAACACTTGAGCCATCCTCCACTGCCTTCCCGGGCCACGGCAGAGAGCTGGACTGAAAGAGGTGCAACCAGGAGAATCCAGCGCCCCAACCAGGACTAGAACCCAGTGTGTAGGGTTAACTATACGATCATTAAGTACACTAAAAATAGATCATTGTAACAATTAAGAATGGGAATCTGATCATTAAGTATACTGAAATTAGATTATTGTAAAAATTAAGAATGGGAATCCGAAAGGGAGGAGGAGGAGGAAGGGTTGGAATGTGGGTGGGAGGGAGAGTAGCGGGGAAAGTCCCACTGTGTTCCTAAATCTGTATATAGGAAATATATAAAACATGTATAACTTAAATAAAATTTTAAAAAACTCTAGCAACCTAAATATCTCACAGTATGAAGCAGTTTGCATAAATTATACTATATTCATTGGGGAGTATTATATGGCCATGAAAACATGCATGCTTAAAAAGTTAACCACATGAGACACAGACATGAAAACAGAACACAAAATATATGCTGTGAACTTGACAATATGTAAAAATAAAGATTGAGAACAACAACAGAAAAAAAGCAGCCCTTTCCCCAGATGCCCTGTAGTCTGATCTGCAGAAGTCCCCTGGCTACCCCTGACGCCTCCTTTGTCTTGTTTATTTCAGGCGTTAAAGGAGATAGATGAAGTTGGGGACCTGTTGCAGTTGAAGTATTCCCGCCATCGGTTGGTACCTCTACTGGACAGGCCCTTTGATGAGACTACCTACGAAGAGTCGGAAGACTGAGCCTTTTTGGTGCTCCCTCCGAGGAACTCTCCCTCGCCCAGGACAGTGTGTGGCCTCTCTGAGCCAGCTCCAGGAACCACACTTCTGTGGCCACCTCACGTGAAAGACATTGCCTCACCTGCTGACGGTGGCTGCCTCCACTCCAAATGGCATTTTGTAAATAGTAAAAACTGCTTCCTATCCTTCCTTCGCTAAACCTCACCTTTCAAAAATGAGGTGACTCACTTGGCTCTTTTGTCCATTAAAAAATGTTTTTATTTTATAACTATTCTACTTGTGAAATCACACTGACCCTAGCCACGTAGGCCACTGCCCTCTGCAGCCCCTGTGGGTTTGGGCCCACAGAGAGCTCCTGCAGGCCCTGGTCCTGCAGCCTCAACGCACACCTGGCCCTCCTCCCTAGGGAGCAAGTGCCTTCCACTTACTTCCCATCCAGGCCTCTGAGGTTACAAACTTAGGTGTCTTGGTTTAACCAGTCAAGTCATCAACCAAAGTATTCTCCATTTTAGTCCTAAGTTTAGCCTGTTAAGAAAAACAGTAAATAACAATGCTGAAAGACTCATTATGTAATTTCCCCAGGCTTTGGTCTTGCTCCAGCAGATCATTTCTTCCTTCCCCATCAAGTACTCCAGGTGGAGGGTGTGTCCAGATTCGGGGTTCTGCTCAGGCTGTAGCCCCATACTTTGATCCCCTGTTTCAGGCATCGTGTTAAAAGCACTCGTGTTCCACTGCGGCAGGCGCTGTGCTGCAGGTGCCCCCACACCTCTGTACAAAGCTGCCATGAGGCGTGACACACGCTCCTTGGCAAAGTGAAGGGCGGGGCAGTGTGGGAAGAACCGATCACTTGTAGAACGTCTGTGCTTAGGATTTCTTACTGCTCTCTCCATTGCAAAACAGTGACAGCCTCCCGCTGGTTCTGGGTCCAAATGAGGATTTAAGCTGATAAAAGAAAATGTTGGTAAATTCTCTGCTCATAAATAATTTATCATGTTCCTGTTTAAGGATTACAATGATTAACTTAGCTCTTTTGGAAGCTGATCCACTTACGTGTTGGCCTTCTGGATGCTGGTTCTCTTATTCTTGACGTCCAAAGACAGTTTTAACCTGCACCTGTGGCTAGATTCTGCCTGTCCTTCTGGGCCTGTATTTTTTTTTCTCTGAGGAATTCTGAACACTTATCTCTGCTCAACTGGGAGAGCCCATACTTCGGCTCTGTTTTCATACTGTACCCAGGCCAGGGGACTTCTTTCAGAAAGCTTTATACTGCTTGACCAAAGAACACATCTGAAAATCACCACTTTGAGGTTCTTACTTTTTCTGTTGACCAAAGCTTAAGTGATCAAGAGAACTTCTGGCTTTATTGTACCCTAGATCAGCTTGTGTTTTAGTGGCCAAGTATTGGAGGAGATGGTTTGGGAGGATAACGGAAAGCCGTGTGTGAAAGTCACTTTCTGCGTCTGTGTTTTGGAGCCTGCCCCTTTCGTTGCTGAAGATTCCCAATGCAGGTTCTTCCGGGTGTGCTGTCCTCTTGCCGTGTGCCCACGCAGACACCCGTGAGGAAGGATGCCGGCAGTGTTAGTGACTGTCGGTGAGGTTCTGCTTTCATGTCTTGCACATAAGTTATGTCTTCGTCACTCTCGGCATCTGAGAGCTTTAAGCCTTTGAGATGGTCAGATTCTGTTTTGCTTTTTAAAGAACAGGAAGAACCAAGGAGAGACACAGGGACTATATTTAGTATGTACCAGTTAAAATAATAATAATTTTGAAAAGACTGGTGACTAAATAGCCCTAAAAGATCACATGCATTGCTAACCTTTTCCACAAGTCTGATTTCCCGCTATAGAATCCCACTGAAATGTCGGATTGCTTTTGCACAGCAGTCACTGCCTACGGTGTAGGTATAAGGTTTGCAAAAGTCACAAACTTTAAGCAGTGAACTTGCCTTCTTATTTTGACTTGCATGAAGTTACTGCAAATTAAAATGTCAGTATGGGCATTTAAAATGTATATGAATCACTTTGTTGGTGGAATTAAGTTACCAGTTTGTTTCGAAGAGACAAAACTGACCTATCCGGGACCTCTGTACTTTCAAGAGGACAATTTTTTTTTAAATACATTTTTATTTTTTTTGAAAGGCAGAGTGACAGTTGATTTGCTCCCCAGATGGCCAACAGCCAGGGCTGGGCCAGGCTGAAGCCAGGAGCCCAGAACCCCATCTGGGTCTCTCCTGTGGGTACAGGGGCGCAGGCACATTAGCAGGGAACTGGAGCAGGACGAGCACCCAGGACTCAGATTGTTGTTCCCATATAGGATGCTGGATGCTGGTATCCCAGGCAGCAGCGTAACCTGCTGTGCCACATGCCAGCCCCTAGAAGACAAAATTTTGTTTGTATTATGCATGGTTGTCTCTTCATGACACTGTAATATAAATCTGGGGTCCAGTCATATCATAGGTACCGTTGTCTAAGTTCTTAAAGAAATGCAAATATATATAAATCCAATCACTGGGAATGAATACAAATCTAGGACATGCAAGGATTATTTAGTACACAGTGTAACATGGCCTGAGATTCAAGAATCTGCTAGAATTCAAACAGGTGTCAGTTAACCATCACTCCCAGAGCTGATCATAGGAGTTAATCAATAGAAGTTGACTGATCTTACCCCTTTTCTTCATCCTTTTTTTTTAGTTTGTATTGCCTTTGTCCATTTCACGTTCATGTGACCTCTTTGAGCAAATCCCATCAGAAGCCAGGACATGTATGGCCAGGGGACATGAAAATCTCACATAGAATCACATCAAGTGGCAGCTTCTCCTATCTTTATTTTAACCTAGTAGGGTCAAAGACTCCAGGGTACTCTCTTAACTTTGCTGTGCTTTGGATTAAAAAAAAAATTATTAGAAAACGATTTTTGGCATTGTCTTAACATCTGGTGCTAGGCTGTGGATTTCAGATGGTCTGAACGAGCTTCTTCCTGTATAGTCCCTCTAGAAGGTGAACAGAGTCCTCCTGACAACCTGTGAGGCCTGCACATTTGCCTCAGCCCCCAAGGGAGGCCAAGGGATGGTACAGCGTCCCTCTGCTTTTGTCTCTGGAGTCCCTCCCTGCTAGACTTGGCCCTTCTCTCTTTCTATACCTTCCAGTTCTTGGTTTGCCGAATTCCAGCTCCAGAGAAGACTGAGCTGCGGTGGCCCAGGGCCGTGAGGATCAGTAGGTCAGCCCCGTGGCTCTGCGTGTGCATCAGCCTGACATTTCAGGAAGAAGCAGGACATGATGACTTTCCCACCTTGTGGAGCCTCTGGGTTTCTCAAGGTCTAGGTGAATTTTCTAGTGTATGATACTGTTTGCTTCCTTCCTAATAGTGAAAACCAGGAGATTTTACATGGAGAGATGTTATGATTTTTCAAAGAAGGGAAAAACTGTGACATCTACCAGCACCTCCCTGTTTTTCCTTCTTTTCCAAATTTATGAAAATCTCTGGTCTCCACTGCTGCTGGGTTGGGTAATGCTACACGCAGTGAAGGGAAAAGAATCTAGGTGATTCTTATTTTGTAGGAAGTAGTAGCCGTGTGGCAAAACCACCTGAACAAGGTTAAGTACAGTTGTACTCTTATATAACAAAATTCCTGGAACCTAATTCCCAGGGTGTCCTTGCTCTTCTAGGGTTCTAGGTAAGGCAAAATGGCTGCTGTAACTGTGTCAATAGACAAAAAGGGAGAGTAGTGGTTTTCCTTTTCTGTCTATACTCATGAAGAATTCACATAGGTAAACTCTGCTTAGCCCAAAGCAATTGTGAGAAAGGAAATACGAGAATCTAGGATTCTTTTTGGCTGCTGAGCCCAGAAGCGATAGATGTTTTTTGTCCTGCAGCAGGCCCAGAACCTGCGTTGCCTCCCTAAGATGGAAGTTCAGTGTCCATCAGGCATCTTAATCCATCAAGCCAATTAATCCAAATACCTCCACGTGGAGAAATGCATGCCCCTGTCTCTCCTTGGTGTTAGCCACGTGAAGTGTGAGCGTGGGCTCCTAGCCCACAGCTGTGTCCAGCCAGCTGCCCAGCTGGAGGCCTGGCTTCCCCCCTTAAGACACAGAAGTGAACGCTGGAGTTGCCAGCTATTGCCTTGCTTTACTAGTGTAGAAAACGCTGCTGTTCTTTTGTCATTGCCGGTGACTTCGGTTTTCCCAGCACCTTCTCCTATCGACTGTTTTCCAGGGAGGAAACCAAAGGGTCTCACAGGCCCCTAAAGCAAATGTTATTCTCATCTTTGGTGATTCTGGAGCTGTCGCATTCGCAATCCACTCTTGACAGTGGCTTGGTTGGGGGAGCTGTGGGCAAGGTTCTGTTTACTGCATAGTACGCGGGAGAGATGGCCTTAAACTGCTTCTTTCTGGAATGATGAGTTATAATTCACGGACCTGAAAGAACGCACTGGCACTTAACCTGTAGTTTACTGTGTTCTAATGAAGCAATACCCAAAGCCCGGTTCTTTGGAGCAGTAGTGGGCCAGGTGAATGAAAGGCATAGACAAGAGCGGTACCCTGGTGCTGTGCTGCCTGCGTATCCTGCCTCCTTGCTGTCTGCCCAGATGAACCAATCCCTCTGTGCGTGAGGAGTCTCGAACCAACTCCGAGTCAGCTTTTGCAACACGATTCGCAGGTTCTCCTGCAAGCTTGCTAAGAGAGTAGGGGACTGACTAGGGTGGAGCGGCAACGTGTCCTCACCCTCAACATCAGGCCTGTCACCTCAGTGACGGTAAGCCGATGGTTGGAATTCCAACAAGCATCCTGGGCGGTTCTTCCCGGGACACTGGGAAGGTCTGTGCATGCAGCCGGCACGCCCCCTGGCTTGACGTTCCCTCTCTGTAAAGGCAGCTAACGGTAGAGAAGGGGGGACTCTGAGAGAGCCCTAGCTTATGGGAGTGCTGAGATGCTTCGCTGGCCCATTTTTCCCCCACGAACCAAGTTATCTGTAAACTGGAATTTGCAAGAGGTGCTATGACTATAACTCTTTCCGTTGCTGTAATGTTCATATGATCTGAGAAAGTGAGAGAAGGAGAAGTGTAAATAAAAATTTATAAATTTTAGTAATGTGTTCAAATGTTCCTTTCTCCCTACCCCTGCCTCCCCTTTTTGCCAGGTGATGACTTTATGATTATTTTTAAATTTTTTACGTTACTGGATGACTGTGAAGCTATGAATACTGGGTTGGGTGTGGATGTGTGCATTTTGAGAGTGCATGTTTCAGAACTGAAGGGGACTATCTGAGAGAACTTTTAAGGATCATCCCATGCAAATATATTCTTTTTTGCCCTAATAAAATATTAAGAAAGATACATCTGCTTCCATTCATTCAGCCAATAAGTGTGACTCTGTGCCAATTAACAGGAACAAACAGATACAGTTTCTACTTCCCAGTGGACAGGTCAGCATATGAACACGCTGCCACCTCAGTTGCCCCTCTTCCAGGCCAGCTCTCTGCTGTGGCCAGGGAGTGCAGTGGAGGATGGCCCAAGTGCTTGGGCCCTGCACCCCATGGGAGACCAGGAGAAGCACCTGGCTCCTGCCTTTGGATCAGCGCGGTGCACCGGCCGCAGCGCGCCGGCCGCAGCGGCCATTGGAGTGTAAACCAACGGCAAAGGAAGACCTTTCTCTCTGTTTCTCTCACTGTCCACTCTGCCTGTCAAAAAAAAAAAAAAAAGAAAGAAAGAAAAAAGAAAAGTAGAGTGATAAAAGGTGGTAATCTGTATCTGGTGTGGACAGGGGTGTGGCCTTTGGGGCTGGGATCGTCATGTAGATCAACACAGTGAGATCAGAGGCCAGGAGGAGACCCGGGTCAGTTGATTTTTCAACAAACATGCCAAGGTAATTGATGGAAACTCATTGTACAAAGTGATTGTCAAAAGATAATCACAGATAAAAAAGTAACATGGTTTAAAGGTTTACTTCATTAATGAGAAAGTGATAATGATGTTAGAACCAGTTCAAAGGACATAGTGGAAAACAAATGTATGGGTCAGGAATATTAAATGTGCAAATGAAACCAAAACTTTTTTCCACACAGAGAGGGAAGTCATTTGAACTTCTACAGGATAGGACAGAATTTAATTTCTATAGACAATTATTTTGCTTTGCTGTTGGTTACCTAGAACCTACAGAGCCAGAGCTCAAAGATAATGACTAGAATCCGCTAACTTGGAAGGATGCACTGTGTATAGACAATGCAGGTTGTCACGATGCAGGTTTCATTTTAGGATTTTGTCTTACTTGTTGGAAGGGCAGAATGACAGAAAGGTTTTCCGTCTGCTGGCTCACTCCCTGGCTGGCCACAATGGCCAGGTCAGGGCCAGGCTAAAGCCAGGAGCCAGGAACGCCATCCTGGTCTCTCAGGAGAGGCACTTGCCTCTGCAGTTTGAGGAGTGGGCCAGCAGATGGAGGATACCCACAAAACTCTGTTAAATAAATAAAAAAATAAAATCTCAGAAAGCATTACTGGGGTGTGAAAATACTTTTATCCCTCTTTGCCATAAAAATCCAACCTGTAAAGAAGAGAGCTTCACATTTAGTCTGGGAGATGCCATAGGGGGTGGCCATGCTTCTTGTAGCTAGCCTGTCCTGCACCAGGGGTCTGATTAGGTAAACCCTAGGATGCTGTCAAGATCCAACTCCTTTGACCAAAGCTTGGCAACTGCATATAGTTCATCCTAGTACAAACGCTTCCCATGTGCCAGGCAGGCAGCCCCCCGCCTTGACATGACAAAAGCAGAGAGGTCACACAGCTTAGGCAGTAACATCGCCCAGTTAGTAAATGGTGGAAGGTTTCAAGCCGAGGGGGCCAGCTCCAGACCCAGGCTGCCACCCCCTGCCCGCGTGCACCATTCAGAATACGGGGGCGTCTTCAGCTAGCTGCGCTCTTGGGAACAGAAGTTCCGGAAAACCGCAGTGCCCCCAAGAGACCCCAGCAGCTTCACGCCAACGGTTGGGGGCTTCTTGCCAGTCTCTCCAACTCTTCCAGGGACCCACTGCTCCCGACGGACCTGGGTCGCGGGCACACACTCCCCGACATCCCCAGCCATGCCCCTCAAGGCTCCTTTGCCGCAGCCAAGGTTTCCTCCCAGGCCCTCAGAGTCGCCACGTGGCCTGCCCGAGCGTCTCCCGGGAGGCGGTGGGCAGTGCCACCCTAACATCCAGGACAAAACTAGGGGACACCCCGCTGCGGGGCAGGGTCGCCGCTGTCTGCCCGAGGCTTCCTGCGACTCGGCTTTCTCCCGGGTTTAACGCGCCGCGAGCACTGGGCCCGCGTAGGACCCCACGTCCCGCGGCGGCCGCGGGCAGAGCGGCTCCGAGGCCTCCTCTCCAGGCGTGAATACACCTTGGCCCAGGAACACGCAGGGGCGCGGGCGGCGACGGCGGAGTCTGCCCGACCCTCCCGGCCCCACAGGGGTCGCAGCGCGGGGGCGGCCACCTCCCCCCAAAACCGGAATTCGCTCGGGGCCGCGACGGCGACGGCCGAAGGTGTGGCAGGCGGCGAGGCTGACGCACCACAGGGAGCCGCCCGCTAGTGCCGACGGCCCCTCCGGGGAGGGCGGGGAAACAGCAGGGTGGCCGGCCCGAGAGCGCAGGGCCCGGGGCCGGGGCCGGAGAGCGCAGGGCCCGAGAGCGCAGGGCCGGAGAGCGCAGGGCCCGAGAGCGCAGGGCCGGGGAGCGCAGGGCCCGAGAGCGCAGGGCCCGAGAGCGCAGGGCCGGGGAGCGCAGGGCCCGAGAGCGCAGGGCCGGAGAGCGAAGGGCCCGGGGCCGGGGCCGGGGAGCGCAGGGCCCGAGAGCGCAGGGCCGGGGAGCGCAGGGCCCGAGAGCGCAGGGCCCGAGAGCGCAGGGCCCGGGGCCCGAGAGCGCAGGGCCGGAGAGCGAAGGGCCCGGGGCCGGGGCCGGGGAGCGCAGGGCCCGAGAGCGCAGGGCCGGGGAGCGCAGGGCCGGAGAGCGCAGGGCCCGAGAGCGCAGGGCCGGGGAGCGCAGGGCCCGAGAGCGCAGGGCCGGGGAGCGCAGGGCCCGAGAGCGCAGGGCCGGGGAGCGCAGGGCCCGAGAGCGCAGGGCCGGGGAGCGCAGGGCCCGAGAGCGCAGGGTCCGAGAGCGCAGGGCCCGAGAGCGCAGGGGCCGGGGAGCGCAGGGCCCGAGAGCGCAGGGCCCGGGGAGCGCAGGGGCCGGGGAGCGCAGGGCCTGAGAGCGCAGGGCCCGAGAGCGCAGGGCCCGGGGCCGGGCCAGAGGGCGTGCGAGCGGCGCGCGCCCGCAGCCCCCGCGTTCCTGCCCCCGAGGAGGCGCGCGCGGCTGCAGGCGGCGGGCAGAGCCGCCCCGAGGGGGGGCGATGCGACCCCTGCCGGGCCGAGCAGGGCCGCTCCTCGGCGTGCCGCTGCTGCGGGCGGCTGAGGGCTGCCCCTGAGGGAGCAGCGTGGCCCCACGCCCGACCCGGGAGCCACGCGAGGCTGACGGAGGCGAGCGGCTGGGTGCGTGCATTTCCTCCTGTGAACCGCGCGCGGACCGGAGCCGCCCCCGAGGAAGCGGGGCAGAGGCCGGGGGCTGCCCTCGGGCACTGGTGGTGGCAGGTGCATCGCCTCGCCAGGGCCCTGGCCGAGTCGTGGCGGATCAGCCGTGGAATGAATTGCACTTGCGTGCCCAGTGAGGTGGCCCGACCCTCTGCCTTGGCCCGCCTCCCTCGCCCTGATGGAACCTCACCTGCAGCCACGCTCAGAGCTGTGCGCATGAGCTCCGGGAGGAGTCTCGCAGCGGACCAGGGGACCGCGGCCCTCAGCCAGGGTCAAGCGACTCCCTGGAGCAGCCTCATAATCGGATTCAGACAAGGATGTGAGCCCCTTCCAGTGTGAATTGAGGTGAGCTCAGAAAGTGTGTGTGTGTTTAGGGGTAGTCAGCCAGGGACTTATACATTATTATCACTTGGAAAAGCGGAAGACACAGTGGGACGCTTTCCTGGTGGCCTGTGGGTGGGCCTGCCTGTACGAGCAGTGAGGTGGAAGATAGGTGTTGGCTTTGGGGAGAAACTGTGGTCGGTCTCTGGTCCCTGAGGGGTCAACAGCCCAGCCCATGGTCTGCCCCCTTGTGGCGGGGATAGGGACGACACACTCATCCCCATGGGAACAAGTCAGAGCCAGCTGGGGCGGCTTGGTGGCAGGTGGTTTCAGGTCTTGGGTTCCCCGCTGTGCTAAGCTGTTCTGGTAAGAGGCCCCGGTGGTTCTCCCGTTTTAGAGGTGTGGACACAGGCCCCAGAGGGCAAGCAGGATGCAGGAGATGGTGAGTGCCTGAGAGACAGAGAGTGGGCCCTGCGGTTGGCACCTGGACTGCTTCAGCCCTATGCAGCCAGCGGGGAGCAAAGGATCCCTGCTGTAGACAAACCCCGGGGCCCCTGGCCAGCTGCACCTCCAGGACCGTGGTGATTAAATTCATTTAGCTGGCTTGTTTCTGCTCCCTAGGCATAGGTACTTTCTATTTCAGTATTCACCACTTTATATTGTAATTATTTTTAGTATGTTTGCCAGATCTGCCCCAAAGGGGACCTGCTGCTGGATGAGTTACTTGTGAGCCACAGTCAGACCCTCAGCTCCAGTGCAGGGCCTGGCAGTCCTCGAAACTACATGAAAGCAAATTATCGCAGTGAGGGGAAAGCCAAACCTGGAGTCCAGGGCCTCGGGCTCTGTGCCCAGCGTGTCATTAACGGGGAATTCACTGGTTTGGTTCTTCAAGTTTCACAGGTGGGGCTGAGCAGCTGTGCCCCGTCCGTTGCTGCCGTCTTATGAGACTGAGTTCACGGTGTTAGCTCAGGAATCACGCCTAGAAAACGCAGCCTGGGACCTGTGTTGTGGTGCCCTGGGTTACACCGTTGCTTGTGATGCTGGCATCCCATAGGGGGGCACCGCTTCAAGTCCCTGCTGCTCCGTTTCTGATCCGCCTCCCTGCTGACACACCTGGGAAGGCGGTGGAGAGTGGCCCCAGGACTTGATTGCCTGCCACCCACGTGGGAGACCCAGGTGGAATTTTGGGCTCTTAGCTTTGGCCTGGACCAGCCCTGGCTGTTGTAGCCGTTTGGGGGAGTGAACCAGTGAGTGTTAGCTCGCTCTCTCTCTCTCTCTGTCCTTCCCTCTCTTACTCTGCCTGGCAAATAAATAAAGCATTTTTATTTTTTTTTATTTTTTGACAGGCAGAGTGGACAGTGAGAGAGAGGGACAGAGAGAAAGGTCTTCCTTTGCCGTTGGTTCACCCTCCAATGGCCGCCACGGCCAGCGCGCTGCAGCCGGCGCACCGCGCTGATCCGATGGCAGGAGCCAGGTACTTCTCCTGGTCTCCCATGGGGTGCAGGACCCAAGCACTTGGGCCATCCTCCACTGCACTCCCTGGCCACAGCAGAGGGTTGGCCTGGAAGAGGGGCAACCGGGACAGAATCCGGCGCCCCGACCGGGACTAGAACCCTTGTGCCGGCGCCACAAGGCGGAGGATTAGCCTAGTGAGGCGCGGCGCCGGCCCCAAATAAAGCATTTTTGAAAATGCAGGCTGCTCTTTTAGAGCCTTGGGTGGGATGTTGGAAATAGCTGACAGAGCGTCTATGAAGAAGCTGAGGAGCATAAACCCCCAGACGTAAAAGTGGAGGGTGACGGGGGCGGAGCAGCCTCAGGCCTTGGAGTAGGCAGGAATCCCTGAGCATGGTGACACTTCATTGTCACCCCATCTTGATGTATGCATGGTCCCCATTGTCCAGATGGGAAAAAACAAACAAACAAACAAAAAAAAAAAACAGAGGCCCAGAGAAGTCAGGCGTCACTGGCAGTGTAGTGTGTCATGAGGAGCTGCTCCAGGGACCTGACACTCTGTGTGTCACACCCTGGCCTGCTCATGGCGGTCATCCTAGCAAACCAAACCCACCGCCCCGAAATCTGGGCAGGCCTGGCGCTGAGCCTCAGTGCGCTCCCACAGTAAAATGGGAATATGCACTTGTTCTGTTGGATGAGGGCTGGGTGAGAAAGCACTGCACCCATGGGTGGCATTGTCTTGCGAAGGGTGGGGGCAAGGTGATTTGTTGAGTGCTGGGCAGGCAGAATGACGCAGGGGGTGGTGGGAAAGGCAAGAGAGACGACCGAGGGAAGACAGCCCTTGGGACTGCCAGGACCGACCCATGTGGGGACTCAGGCAGCTCCTGCTGCAGCAGCAGGGGTCTAGTTGTCGTGGAAGGAAGTGCTTTTGAGGGTATGGGCCGAGGGGGAGGAACCAAGTGGAGAGGAAGGAGCCCGGGGAATCCCCGGAGGCCCGGGTGCACCTGCACATGCTAGGCATCGCCTTTCCTGCCGGTTGCCTGGAAGCAGGAGCTGGATTGCAGGCGGGGCATGGAACGTGGGACGGTCTCCCGGGCCAGGTGAGCGGCACCAAAATGCAGGTGCTCCTGAAGGTTGGCTTCCTCCAGCTGGGTTCCTGCCAGTCCTGTCCGTGAGTGTCTGGAGTGGCCTGGCCTTGCCAGTTGGCTTCCTCCTCTTCTCTTCTTAGGGGTAGGGCAATTCAGGAGAGCTGCAGGAGGGAGACAGGGCAGGAGCTGGGGCCTGGAGGCCAGGAGGCCAGGAGGCCAGGAGGCCTGGAGGCCTGGCTGCTCAGTGGCCCCAGGCCCCTAGATCTCCGTCTCCTAAGCTCCATCAGTTCCTCTCCCTTCAGACTTCAAACATTGTTGCTTTGAGGATCAAAGGGAGGAGCGCTGGAGGTGACAGGCGGACCAGTGCTCTGGGGTTGTTCATGGTCGCAGGCAGCACACCTGGAAGGGCAGGCCCGGCTGCCTGGAGTGAGCCGAGTGCCAGGGCTGACCCTCCACTCAGACCAGCTGCTCCGACCCTGCTTGGCGGCCCTTAGCTGTGTGACCACAAGAGAGTTGGGTCTGGACTGTGGCTGCCTCAACTGTGAGGGGGATGGTGCCGGTGCCTGCCTGCCGCTTGGTTAATGTGAGGATTGCCCAGGTCAGCACATAGGGGCGCTCAGTGGGACTGGCTGCATGGTTTGTGCAGCCCACTGCGGTCTGAAACTGTGGGGTCTCTAAGGATCTCAGGATGGCACGAACGCGGGGCCCCGTGCAAGGTCACGGGTTGCACACTAGGAAGCCGGCCCTGTGCTGGGCATGGTGTGCTCTGCCAGCACTTCTCCTGGGATGAGCTGTGAGGTCTGCACTGGGTGCCGGTGTGGGTAGGCTTAGAGAGGAGGGCCACAAGGGATTCAGCCAGCCCGCGCCTCTGCCTCTGGTCCCCTGGCTAGGCTGAAGTGGCCATTGCTGTTGAATGCTGGGTCTCCAGCCCCCATGGGAGGCCAGAGGACTGAGTGTACAGCCTGGCTGGGGGTAGAAGGGTCTGGGCCTCAGCAGCTGGGGCTGCTCAGGGGAGAGGAGGTGCTGTCTTGCACCTGGCACCTGGATTTCATGCTATAAACAAGCTCCTGACCTGGAGGCCCAGAAGAGCTGCGAGGGGAGCCGCAGCAGGTGAGCAGGCAGGCGTGGGCCATGCAGTAGGGGTCTGTGGCATCAGGACTCTGTCATGCTAACTGGAAACACATGGGCCGGGGAGGCCTGGCCAAGCCTGGGAGGGTAGGTGTCTCTGGGTGCCTGTGGGGGTTGTGGGGCTGTATCTCAGGATGTACCCCTTCTCTGTGCATGACACCCCTCTCCAGCAAAGAACGGGAGGGTAAGTGTCTCTGGGTGCCTGTGGGGGCTGTGGGGCTGTATCTCAGGATGTACCCCTTCTTTGTGCATGACACCCGTCTCCAGCGAAGAATGGGAGGGTAGGTGTCTCTGGGTGCCTGTGGGGGTTGTGGGGCTGTATCTCAGGATGTACCCCTTCTCTGTGCATGACACCCCTCTCCAGCGAAGAACGGGAGGGTAAGTGTCTCTGGGTGCCTGTGGGGGCTGTGGGGCTGTATCTCAGGATGTACCCCTTCTCCGTGCATGACACCCCTCTCCAGCGAAGAACGGGAGGGTAGGTGTCTCTGGGTGCCTGTGGGGGTTGTGGGGCTGTATCTCAGGATGTACCCCTTCTTTGTGCATGACACCCCTCTCCAGCGAAGAACGCGGTTGTGTATTTGTACATGCATGAAACTACACATGTGAGCTTAACAGACGGCGCTGGTCTTGTGGGGCCCAGGACAGGTGTTCTTCTTTTTTAAAATTGCAATTTGAAAGGTACAGACAGACAGACATAGATCTCACATCTGCTGGTTCACTCCCCAAGTGGCTGCAGCAGCTGGGACCATCCAATGGCAGGTTCTGGGATCTTCCTCTGCAACTCCCAGATGGGTGGGTGGCAGGGACCCAAGTACTTGAGCCATCATCTGCTGCCTCCCAGGGGGTGCGTTAGCAAGAGGCTGGATGGGAATGGAGGTGGACTTGATTCTAGGCACTCTGATGTGAGATGCAGGCATCCCAAGCGGTGGCTTAACCTGCTATACAATGACACCTGCCCACACAGGTCTTCCCAAATAGAACGGAGCCTCAAAATTCACTTTATAGCATGATGGGACTATACTTGCAGAGAAATTCTGCATCAGTGGATGGGGCGT
This sequence comes from Oryctolagus cuniculus, assembly GCF_964237555.1. Taxonomy (NCBI): domain Eukaryota; kingdom Metazoa; phylum Chordata; class Mammalia; order Lagomorpha; family Leporidae; genus Oryctolagus; species Oryctolagus cuniculus. The sequence continues at coordinate 23,229,526 of NC_091451.1, read as the reverse complement.
GGGGGCGGGGAGGGCTTCAGCTCCCAGTAAGATGTAAACAACTAACATGGTGCCTGGGGAGAGGGGTGCCCTTTATCTCTCCTTTCTTCCTCACTCTAGGGACTGTCCACTGCTTGTGTATTTGTACAAGGCACTGTTCTAACTCAACAACCCTATAAGACAGATACTGCTGTTACCCTAATTTACACAGGGAGACACTAAGGCAGATCATGTAACCTGCCCAAGGACATATGGCTAATACGTGTGTTAAGGTGAGATTCGAACCTAGCTCACGTGCACTCCAGCCTGCCCTTGTTCCCACCACGTTCAAGTGCCAGACAAGATGTAGCGTGGGAAGTGGCAGCCCTGGCCTCTGCCTCTGATGCCAGCAGAATGTGAGGTTATGGTCACGAGTGTCTGTGCACGTGTGTGCAATGGTGCACACACCTGGGTGTTGTAGTGAGCCAAAGCTGAGTGTGAGTCCTAGCTGTTCCTTCAGAAATCCCCTCCCCTCCCTCCAGATAAGCCTCCAGAGCCTCATCTTTAGTGTGAAGATAGTCACACACACACGCACACACACACACACACACACACACACACACACACCCGGGGCCGCTGGCATTCACTTGTCAGCTCAGTGATGATTTACTGCGCTCCCACAGATGCACCAGGCACTCTGCTAGGCACTGAGAACGCAGTGAACAATGCCTGCGGAACTGAATTCCAGTTGGAGTAAGTGACAAATGGGACACAGAGTCTAGCCCAGGCCGAGATGTTACCATGCCCGAGAGGCCGGTTACAGGCCATACGCCCTCGGGCCTGACTTCCCATCACCAGCGTCCAGGGCCCTAAGGGCTTTCACTGGTGCCAGAGCCTGCTCAGAGCTGTAAAGGCCAGCCTGAAGTGCCCTTTACCTCCAGCAGCCTCAGCCAATGACTAGGGAGGGAGGGAGGTAAATACCCCAGCTCCTTCCCCTGCACTGGGATGCACCTCCCGGCTCCTCAAGTGTCCAGTGGGATTGAGCTCTTTGCAAGCCTCCTAGAACATTCCTTATTGGCTGCTTCCCTTTTTCTACCGGCACCACCTGCTGCTGGTGACTCTTGGTAGCACCTTCCAAAGGAACCACTTGAACTTGAACCCCTGATCTCAGAGTGGGCTTCTGAGGAAACACAGCCCCTTTCCTGATCCCTTTCCACCCTCAGGGGATCCCGGGAGGAAGCTCCAAGAACAGCTCCAGGGAGCAAGGGCGGCACGCGCACGCCTGGCTGTGACATTTGGCCAGGACGCTCTTGCTTGTTCCGTGGTCCGGCTGGCAACCAGTGGAAGGATATGGTTGGGAGGGCTGGAATGGGCGCATTGAGGCCCCACTGAGAAGTGGGGCCTGGGCCAGGCTCACTCCCGTCATGGTTCCCATTTTGTAGATGCAGGAGCTCACAGCGTTGATGTCCCTTGCCAGGTCCCCGCATGTCAGAGCCAGGTGGCTGGCAGAAGCCAGACCCAGGCAGCCTGGCTGCAGAGCAGGGCTCTTCACTGCAGCACTGTCGATGCTCCAGGCTGTGCACTGTAGCGTGGGGAGCGGCAGCCCTGGCCTCTGCCCTTGATGCCAGCAGAAACCCCCTGCAGTGTGACAACCACAGATGCCTCGAGATATTGGCGCCGTTCAACCACTGCACCGCCCGGCACCCGTGGCATCCCAGTCATGGCCCTGAACTCCCTGCCCTGGGGCTGCCCGATTCTGTGCCCCGGAGGCTGCAGATGGCATGGAGTGCCGAGCAAGGTCACGGGCACAAAGAGAGCTTTGGTGGAATTGGAGGTGCTCCAGGAGCGGTCAGCAGAGGGGTCGCGGTGTTCCATTGCTCATCCTTTCACCTTCTGCCCTTCCACCCGTGCCGTCCAGACCAGGGCACGCTGACTCAGTGACAGATGCCAGCCCCGGCTGGCTGGGCCACCCAGAGATGACTGCTCTGGGGCTGGGTGCTTAATGCTGGCTGGGGCCGGCATGGGGTGAGGGGGAGAGTGGGGCTCGGGGCTGAGGCAGGCATCTGGGGACACAGCAGGGGAAGTACAAGGAGGAGAGATGGAAGATTCCAGGTCTCTTCTTTTCCAACATGTCAAGCAAAGAGAGGTAGTGGGAGGGCAACACTAGGCTCCTAGGCACCTGATTTGCGAAGGGCACTGTTAGGATGTACCCCTGTTGTCTCACAGTATGATGGTTTAGAGCGTGGGCCCAGGCTGGCGGCTGTTTCAAATCCTGGCTTTGCCACTACGCGTCTGTGTCCTCAGGCAAGTTACTTGCTGTGTGTCACAGTCATCTGTAAAACAGGTGACAGCCAGAAGGCTGTGGGGAGGATGGAGTGAGTAGTGTGTGGAGTAGCTGCTGGCATGCCGTCAGTGCCGTGGGAATGCCTGGTGAATACGGTCCTGACAGCCCTCCCAGGCAGGAACGAGTAGCTCGTTCTGCAGAGGAGGGACTCGCCAGTTGGAAAAGATCCGTGGAGGTCGAGCTGAACCACACTACCCCAGGGATAGGACAGGAAAGAGCCAAGGCCTGGTGGGGTGGGGGCCATGGGCTTGGGCCTCTGAGACTCATGAGGGGGGGCCTGGGATGGTGCTCCTTCTGTCTTGGCCTCAAGACCTGGGTAGTGGCTGCAGCCTGGGCACCCCCAGTGCCCCACTATCTGAGCAGATGAGCGCTGGCTGGAGTGGGAGTCGGGAGTCAGCCAGGCTCTGCATTTCACCTATCTGAGCCAAAGCAAGGACGGTCCTGGTGTGAACACCAGGGCCAGTGGCTAGTAGAAGGATGTGCTGGCCAACAGCTGTCCATACAGGCAGCCTGGAGTAGCAAAAGAGCCTGGGCTCCCACCTGGGAGGCCAGAGGAGTTGTCTGTGGTCACAGATGCCAAGGAATACAAGGGACATCAAAAAGCTCATGGAGGCAGGCATTGTGGCACAGCAGGGTAAGCCATGGCATTGGATGCCAGCATGCCGTGTTAGGGTGTTGCTTTGAGTCCTGGCTACTCTGCTGCTAACGTGTCTGAGAAGCAGCGGGTGGCGGCCCAAGTGCCTGGGCCCTGCCACCCATGTGGGAGACCAGGATGGAGTTCCTGGCTCCTAGCTTTGGCCTGACCCGGCCCAAGTTATTGCAGCCATTTGGAAAGTGAACCAGTGAATGGAAGCGCTCTCTCTCTTTTTCTCTCTCTTTCACTGTCATTCTGACTTTCAAATAAATAAATCTTTTTTTTTTTTTTTTTTTTTGACAGGCAGAGTGGACAGTGAGAGAGAGAGAGAGACAGACAGAGAGAAAGGTCTTCCTTCGCCGTTGGTTCACCCTCCAATGGCCGCTGCGGCTGGCGTGCTGTGGCCGACGCAGCGCGCTGATCCGATGGCAGGAGCCAGGAGCCAGGTGCTTCTCCTGGTCTCCCATGGGGTGCAGGGCCCAAGCACCTGGGCCATCCTCCACTGCCTTCCCGGGCCACAGCAGAGAGCTGGCCTGGAAGAGGGGCAACCGGGACAGAATCCGGCGCCCCGACCGGGACTAGAACCCAGTGTGCCGGCGCCGCTAGGCGGAGGATTAGCCTAGTGAGCCGCGGCGCCGGCCCAAATAAATAAATCTTAAGTTCATGGAAAAATTAAGAGAAGCTTATTTGAGTACAAAACACTTCTGAAATCTTTTCATAGCCCCCCTCCCCCAAAGATGTATTTATTTGAAAGGCTTGTACATATGAAAAGTGGGAAGGTTATCTGTCGGTGATGGAATACAGGTGATTTATGTTGTTAATATTTTGCTGTTTTTCCCAGATTTTGTCTGGTGACCTCGTATTACTTTATGATAGCTAAAAATAATGTGTTTAAAACTCAGTTTCACTTAAGTGGTTTTTTTTTTTTTTTTTTTTTTTTTTGACAGGCAGAGTGGACAGTGAGAGAGAGGGACAGAGAGAAAGGTCTTCCTTTGCCGTTGGTTCACCCTCCAATGGCCGCCACGGCCAGCGCACTGCAGCCGGCGCACTGCGCTGATCCGAAGGCAGGAGCCAGGTCTTATCCTGGTCTCCCATGGGGTGCAGGGCCCACGGACTTGGGCCATCCTCCACTGCACTCCCTGGCCACAGCAGAGAGCTGGCCTGGAAGAGGGGCAACCGGGACAGAATCCGGCGCCCTGACCGGGACTAGAACCCGGTGTGCTGGCGCCACAAGGTGGAGGATTAGCCTAGTGAGCCACGGCGCCGGCCCACTTAAGTGGTTTTATTTTAGTCATCTCCCGGTCCGTATCTGTACTGTGGTGAGCGCTCCTCCGGCGGGCTGCGTGGGGATCTGATGTCCCAAGCTCTCAGTTCCCAACCCACCCTGAGCAAAGGGAGGCTCCGAGCTGGCTGTGCCGGAGGCCAGGCAGCCTTCTTGTTGGCAGAGCCAGGGTTCGAAGCCAGCTTCTGTTAACCGAGCGGTCTCAACCCTGTCATGTTAGAACCACGGCGCCTTGGGTCAGGCCGCGCACACCCCATACCGGGGCGCTGGTCAAGTCCTGACTGCTCTGCTTCCCACCCAGCTTCCTGCCGCTGCATCCTGGGAGGCAACAGGTGAGGGCTCAGGTGCTTGGGTCCCTGCCCTCCACGTGGGAGACCTGGGTGGAGTTCTGTGTTCCTGGTTTCGGCTTGGGCCAGCCCTGGCAATTGCGGGCATTTAAGGAGTGAACCAGCAGATGGGAGATCTCTGTCTCTGTCACTCTGCCTTTGAAATAAATGAAATGAGTAAGCAGACATAAAAAATAAATAAATAAACAAATAAAAGAAACCATCATGCCTGGCCCACCCCAGTTAGGGAGTCAGGTGAATCGATGCACAGCCTGGTGCTAAGCTGCCCCCGAGAGGCAAGGAAAGTCAGCTGAGACCAGAAAGCTGGCTGGGAAGCAAGGTGGGGCCACTTAATTGGGCCAGGGCCTCAGGTCCACTCTTCTTGGATCCAGCTCTGAGGCCCCCTCACTGCCTGCCTGGTGTCTGTCTCCCTGCCGGTGACATGGAGGTGACAACCACTGGCCTCAGGACACCCCTGCCTGGCTGCCCACCAGGAAAGCTTTTCTGGCTCCTCTTCGGGGCTACCTGGAGGGCAGGGGAGGGGCACCGGCCTCCAAGCACAGAGCCCAGGGGGATGAGAGGAGGCGGAGCACCCTACAGAATGCAAGGAGGATGAGCACCAGCAGGGAACGATGAAGAAGAGGAGGGTACATGCATCTTGGTTGCTCCACCACAAGGTGCCTGTTGAGCCCATTTGATAAGGAATTTTTACCAATTTGTTACGTGGTAGAACACCTACCGTTCAAACCCCGAGTTCACAGCTTTATTTTTAGTGACACCATTCTGCTCTTTAGGCTCAGATGGCTAACAAATGTTATCAGTGAAATGGCAACGCTAAGAATTAGTCTTGGGTACCACGGGCGAGTTGTTACTGAGCACGTCATGTGACAAGCGGCTGGGTGCTTTGCATTTTACTAAGGTGTTTGCCATCTCTACTTCAGGTTTTTTTCCTAAGAATTCTAGAACTGGTAGCTTTCCAGCCAGGTGGGAAGGAGCTCTAGTTTTTTAATGGTCTCTGTGTTAGGAAGAGTCTGTTATTTGTCCACTGATGCGATTTCAGCTAGAGCCCAGGTTATCACAGGGCAACTATGGTTGTCATGCTGAGTTAGATGCAAATTAGCTCAGCCCAGCACTCCCTCCAAGGTGGCTCTGGCAGTGTGAATTACCCAGATCGGAACTCTGATTTTAACTGCCAAGTTTTGGCCAAGTCATATTCATAGGATTAGCCTGCAGGCTTCGCTGCCACCTAATAAAACAGGCAAAAATAGATGAAAGCAGTAGCCGTAGCTGCAGGAGACAGAGCACCTGGCTTAGAGGGCACTGACTCACGCTGGCACGCAGGAAGCCAGAGCAGGGCTTGTCTGGGAAGGTAACTCTGCCTGTTCAGGCAGTTACCACTTGTGTGATGTGCCAGTCAGAATCCTGCTAGAATGCAGCCCCAGTACCTCTAGGCTTAGAGCTCAGCAAACTTTTTTTTTTTTTTTTTTTTTAAGATTTATTTATTTGAAAGGCAGAGTTAGAGGCAGCGAGAGAGGTCTTCCATCCGCTGGTTCACTCCCCAAATGGCCGCAATGGCTGGAAATGAGTGGATCTAAAACCAGGAGCTTCTTTCCAGTCTCCCGTATGGGTGCAGGGGCCCAAGCACTTGGACTATATTCCACTGCTTTCCTAGGTGCGTTAGCAGTGAGCTGGATCAGAAGTGGGGCAGCAGGACTCAAACCAGCATCCATATGGGATACTGGCACTGTGGGCAGCAGCTTCCTTCACTATGCCACAGCACTGGCCCCAGCAAACTTAGTGTTAACAGGCATTTAGAAATACTCTTAATGAGGTCATTCTGTTCTTCCTTTTTCAGGGGTACTAAGAGGTCTGGAATTTTCTACTCCAGGAGCGGTACCTAATATGAGGAATTTCAAAGTTCATGGAAAATACAAATTATCTTTTACATATGCATACACACACATATATATTTTAATTTTTTTTAATTTTTTGACAGGCAGAGTGGACAGTGAGAGAGAGAGACAGAGAGGAAGGTCTTCCTTTGCCGTTGGTTCACCCTCCAATGGCCGCCGCGGCTAGTGCGCTGCGGCCGGCGCACCGCGCTGATCCGATGGCAGGAGCCAGGTACTTCTCCTGGTCTCCCATGGGGTGCAGGGCCCAAGCACTTGGGGCATCCTCCACTGCACTCCCTGGCCACAGCAGAGAGCTGGCCTGGAAGAGGGGCAACCGGGACAGAATCTGGCGCCCCGACTGGGACTAGAACCCGGTGTGCCAGCGCCGCAAGGCGGAGGATTAGCCTAGTGAGCCGCGGCGCTGGCACACATATATATATTTTAAAGATCTATTTACTTGAAAGAGTTAAAAAGAGATCCCCATCTATCTGCTCATTCACTCCCCAAATGACCACAACAGCCAGGGCTGGGCCAGGCTGAAGCTGGAACTCCACTGAGGTCTCCCAACATGGGTGGCAGGGGCCCAAATCCTTGGGCCATCTGCTGCTTTCCCAGGTGCATTAGCAGTGAGCTGGATGGTTAAGTGGAACAGGTAAGGCTTGAACTGGAGCACCTATGGGATGCTGGTGTCTCAGGCGACAGGTTAAGCTGCTGCATCACACTGCAGGCCCCCACGGGGACTTTTTGAAGTCCCCCTGGTCTATCAGAAACACATCAGCTTCTCTTTGTGAATGACAAATAGTTCACACTTCAGCATGACTCTGCAAAGGTCTTTGTGCCAAACCCCACCTTTGCTGATCAGTTCTTGGATCGAAGATGTTATTTATGAAATCCAAGGCCTAAGTTTTTGTTTAACAAGGGAGGCAATACCTTCTCCCTAGGGCTGTTAGGGGAGTTAAATGAGCAAATGCTAGCCAACTGCTTGCTGTAGTTTTAACACGTGGTAACTGTTCAGTACACAGCAGCACAGGGTAGGACTCTCTAGGTTTCCAACACATCTGGCCAGCACCTGCTGACTCTCTACTACAGAGAATCCTTGGAGAGTGGGCAGCTCAGAAAGCCACCTCCACCCGACAGTGGAGTGCCAGCACTGCTTGCTGCTAGCACCAACCGTCCCCTGCAGTCAGTGTCATCAGGCAGAACCCTTGTACCAGGCAGTCTGAGAAGGCTAGCTCAGGAACGCCTGGCCATGAGCAGCAGGCTCCCTTCAGGCCTCTAACCATCAAGGCTCACCCAGGGTGCAGAGGAGCCCTTCCAACCTCCAACTTTCTGCAAGTTAGAACCTACTAGGAAACTTGACTACAGAAGAACAGTCAGATGGAGATGGATATGGCAAGCTGCTGCTGGTGGGGGTGTGGAGCCCCCGCCCTCTGGCACACCACTCCCAGCACCTCCAGTATTCAGCAGAACAGCCAATCAGCCCAGGTTGCAGACATGTGTGTTTTTAAAATTATGTTTATTTAGCGTATGTACACAAAAAAGAAATCACCCTCTGACCCCACCCAGCAGAAAACATGCACAAACCCAAGGTGTATGTATGTGGAGGGGAAGGGCCCCAGCCCCAAGTTAGCGTTTGGGATGGTGCAATCCTGCAAGTCACAAGCCCATCAGGACAGGGCTGGACTGAAGTGTAGGGCAGGCCGGAGCTAGAACAAGCGTGCGCCATAGCCAAAGGTCTGTTTGATGCCCTCGAAGTAGTACCGCTGCCAGCCCTGCCGCGTCCGCTCTTCCTCGGGAGCAGGGATGCCACGGCCTTCCATGCATAACTCTGTCTCTCCGTTCTTGTCAACAAAAGTCAAGGTGATGGTGGCAAAGTGCCCTGGGAAAAGGCAGAGGGGAGGGAGGTTTCAAATCCAGGGTTTCCACCTGGGCTTACGACTAAGAGGAGAAGCAAAGGTTCTGGGGTATGGCAGTAAAGAAGTGTGCTTACCCTCTGGCCAAGATTTAAACCTCCACTTCATCACGATATGTTTCTCAGGGACCTAAAATGATCAGAGAGCTCAGCCTATAGCGTAGACTACAATGTACCCAGTCCTAGTTAGGATTAGCCATCTGCCTCTCACACTGACTCTATCCTGTGCAATTGTATTACTTGCAGAGAATTCAAATCACAGCATTCTTTTGAAAACCTAAACAAAACATAGTTTTATTAACCAGAGATTAAAGCCTTAAATTTTACCTACAGAGCTGAGAAAATTCACTCATCTGACCAAAGGCAGCTCCAAAACCTGGGGCTGGGGCCAGCAGGTACTCACCAGATCGGTGAATTCCCCAGAGACGTTGCCGTCTACCATGTGAAACTTCCCACCTTTGTCTGCGTCTAACACTGCAGGAGCGTGGGTGAAGGCCTGGACCAGCTGCAGGAAAGCAGGCGGGGAGAAGATGCACGGCTCTCAGCGGGACCCAGGGACAAGCGCCGCGTGCCTCCCCGCACGTCTCGTCTCCCCCCATCCTCTTCCACTACACTCCAGGCTTGGACTCCAGGGATCCTTTCTGAACCCACGATGCCATTACTTCCGACCCACTCACTTTCCTTTTTTTTTTTTAATTTTTTTTTTTTATTTTTTGACAGGCAGAGTGGACAGTGAGAGAGAGAGAGACAGAGAGAAAGGTCTTCCTTTGCCGATGGTTCACCCTCCAATGGCCGCCGCACTGCGCTGATCTGATGGCAGGAGCCAGGTGCTTCTCCTGGTCTCCCATGGGGTGCAGGGCCCAAGCACTTGGGGCATCCTCCACTGCACTCCCTGGCCACAGCAGAGAGCTGGCCTGGAAGAGGGGCAACCGGGACAGAATCCGGCGCCCCGACCGGGACTAGAACCCGGTGTGCCGGCGCCGCAAGGTGGAGGATTAGCCTAGTGAGCCACGGCGCCGGCTCCCACTCACTTTCCTAACAACAATTCAGTGAGTCCCACTTATTGACCCAACACTAGCACTGAAGAGAAAACCGGAGGAGCAGATCTAGTCTAAGAGGGTTAACAAAGCTGTTTTTCCTTTGCCTCTGCTTGTATCAGGAAGGCCTCCGGGCTCCAGACATCAGTACCTCTGCACGCCGAGGACCTGGCACACAGGCGGCCCGGGGCCTGAGGGACAAGCGCACGCTTACCTCTTGGGTGGTAAACACTCTATAGAGCTCCTCTGGTGATGTCAGGAAGGTTTCTCTAAGGGTGATCTTACAAGTGGGGATTTTGACACCAACAGGTTTGGCCTGGGTTTTTGCAGGAGCAGACTTAGCCTGTGAAAGTGGCAGTGAAAATGGTCAGTGGAGGGCAACGGTGACCTTCAGTCACCATGGCCCTGGGGGCAGCTCTACCATTCACTTCCACAAAGCCATTCACCTCTAGGGATAAGAGGGTTGGAGGGAATCTGTGTGTGTTTCAGTTATGAAGAGAACTTTTCCAGAAACATCCTCAATTCTCACAGAAAACAACCACTCTAGGAGGAAGACTCTGGTGCTCATTAAAAAACCCATCAGCCGAAGGTCAAGTCCAATCACCAGGCATTCTGGAGCACTCAGTGTGATTCTCAAACAGAATCTCTATGGCTCTGTAGCTGGAAGCAGTTTTCTCCCTACATCCTGGACATCCTTTAGAGCTGGCAGAAGGGCAACTGGGCTCCAAACCAAGCGCTGAGCCCGAACCACTGACTCCATCTCGCTGAAACACTGGCTCACCTGCAAATGCAGTGCCGCCAACCAGCTCTTGGTGAGTGATGTCAGTGATCTAACCCTTGGTATCCTGATGCCAAACGTCAGCACTCCAGTGAGGAGAGCTGCGTCTATGGTGAACACCATTCTGCGCTCACAACCTCTTAACTGGTGCTGAATGCAATCAAGAGTCACCGTGTGAAGTCCCTGAGAGCTTCCATTTGCTCTGGAGGTTGCAATATAGGAATAAAAGCCACATTTTGCTATAAATGAATAAAAGCCATATTAAAGATGGACATATGCCTACATATTGTAGACTCTATAAAGTGCCAGTGGCAGACCATAGGCTGTTCTGGCTTGGAGATCAGGGTCACAGAAAGAGCTGAGAAGTGGAATTAAAGAGGAGGCAGCTTTGCACTGCCTTTCGCGGACAGCCCGCCAGCCCATCACGTGCAAGCCAACTTACCTTGCGCTCCTCGGGTTTCAGTGCTGGCTGTCCCACTGGGTCTACTGACTCTCCATTCATTGTAGGCAAGATCATGCCCTGCGTGAACTCTGTAAAGACAAAATCCAGCTCGTGGAAGTTACTTTTTAGTAGCTGAGACCTGGGGCTTCATGACAGCTTGACAGACAGGGATGTCCTAACCCAAAGTGAGGTCCATGACCAGAAGACATGGTCTATCTTGTATCTCTACCTTTGGTCTATGCCAACTGCTGTGTATGCTACAAGATGTGCTATGTTCACTGCGGTTAGTTTAAAAATAACCCCTGGCTCAAATGGAAGCATTACAGCTTGTTAATGTAGGTGAGATCTACTGTGGAAGTCAGTGACTTCAAGAATGCCAGTTACAGGGCCTGCTTGTGGCCTGGGAGGTAGTGGGTAAAGATGCTCCCTGGGGTGCCGGCATCCCATATGGGTGCGGCTCCACTTCTGATCCAGCTCCCTGTTGATATGCTCCAAAAAGCAATGGATGATGGCCCAAGTGCTTGGGACCCCGTAACCATGTGGGAGACCGGGAAAAAGCTCCTGGATTCTGGCTTTGATCTGGCCCAGCCCTGGCCATTGCATTCATTTGGGGAGTGAACCAGCAGATAGAAGATGTCCTCTCCCTCTCTTCTCTGTAACTCTTTCAAATAAATAAATCTTTAAAAAACGTGAGTGCCAGTTACCATGATACAGACTGTCCCCTCCCTCCATGCTGCCTGACCTCCATACAACGGCCACAAGTCATTATGACACTGGGATACGCTTCCCCCTCTGAAGGGGTCCTGTGTCCTACGCTGGCTCCCTTTACAACACGTACCCTAACACCAGGATCAGAACAAACTGCAGAAATGGCACCTCAGGAGCAAGTGCTTAGCCTAGCAGTTAAAGCACACGTTAAGATGCTCATGTCCCACACTGGAGAAACACGGTTCTTTCTGCACCTGGCTCCCACTTCCTGCTAATGCAGAACCTGGGAGGTAACAAGTGATGGTTTAAGTAATTGAGTTCCTGCCATTCACATGGGAGACCTAGACTGAGTTCCTCGTTCCAGCCTTTGGCTTCCAGCTTAGTACCACTGCAGGCAGCTGGGGAGAAGAAGGGGGCTGGAGCTGTCTCCCACGTGCCCAACCTTCACTGTACCCTTCCCTCTAGAACGCATATCCAGGACAGTTCAGGACCACACGCAGATAACGAGTCCAGGGATGGCCAGTCTGGATCAGCACTGTCAGGTGATAATACAAGGTGAGCCTCAAATATAATCCTAAATCTTCTAGAATCCACTTTAGAAAGTTAAATAAAACAAGTAAAATTAATCATAAGAGTATATTTAACCCAATATTCCCTTACTACCATTTCAACATGTTATCAACATTGAGGGTATTGAAATACTTTACTTTTCTGGGGGGAGGGTACCCACTCTTTCAAATCTGTTGTGCATCTGACACTGGGCACACCTCAGTCTGGACTGGCCAGCAGCTCTGTCATCAGCACACTGCTCCATGCAGCTCTGCATCTTTCCCTTACTGGGCGCTACGCTTCAAGGTCAAATCAGCGCCATCCCCCAAAGCTTTACCCATCTTCCAGAGAAAGGACTGGCAGGCCCTTTACGCAGTCTCCAGGTGAACACCAGCTCCTCAAGGGGTACCTGTTTTGAGGGTGCTGATGTAAATTCCCATTGCTTCTCTCAGAAGTTTCGCCCCTTCTTCCTTCATTAAGGCCACGAGATTTGTGTCAGGCTCGTCTTTGGCAAGGCTCACACTAATCTGAGTGAAAGAGCAGAAGGCGGCGTAAGTAACTTGCAGGACACCCCATCATGCAAGGTGAGTGCTGAGCAGTCAGGTGACAGCTGACGTCTCCAAGGGAAACATGTGAGGGCGGGACATTTACACAGCCCCCACGTGTGTTCCTTCCCAAGTCCTGCCTGCCAAGGCAAAGGAGGCTGATGTTAGACCCACGGGGTTATTAGCCAAAGCAAAGAGATTAAACCAACCAAGTTGCTGTGGAGGCTTCCAATCGTACCCGATACCTGCAGAGTATCTGCGAGTGGGGTTCTGGACGGGGCAAGCCTGGACTACTCATCTTAAATGAGTCACTGTTCTCATCTGAGGCTAAGAAGATACGGAGGACTCAGAGCGAGTTAGGAAGCACAAACCTCCACTTCGTCCACGCTGTTTTCATCAGACAGATTGGGGATCTCCACATGTCCCTTGTACTGGACTCCTGATTTCGAGGTACCTGTCAAAAACAATGCACTATCAGTAGTCCCCTCTTTTGCAGGCAAGCTCTCTGCTCCAGGGACCTAACTACCGTCCCAGTTCAGCTTCTTTCAGACAGCTAGACCTTCACTCTGAGACTCGGAGAATGCCGGTGCCAAATGCAATCAACGCTTCTCCGAGAAATGTCTTTTGTCACCGGATTGCTAGAGACCAACTGTGTTACTTCAGGGTGGGACCAAGCGTTCCACGGACTGGGCACTGGCAGGAATTCTACTGGAGGATGTGGGTCAACGGTTCTGCCAGAACACTTGTTTTGAAAATATGAGTTTACTCCAATGTGATCCATGTATCAGGGAGAAATCACAAGGAGTTCAGAGTTGGAAACACCAGGTGAACCATGAAAAACACACCCAACTAAACTGACCTGCATAGGATTACACAAAACCCACTTCAACTTCAGACACCTATCTCCAATGGTCTCAGTCCAAGTGTGTTACAATCCACACCTGCTGTTTTAACGTTCCTTCAGATTGCACTGACCCTCCTGTCACAATGGCCCTCAAGATGCAACCCTTGAGGTGTCCACTGCCACAAGTCAGTATCAGGTCTTTTTCAAGAAAAACCACCATATTTACTGCAATATTTATGTTTTCCATATCATTTAACAAATTTTTAGTTCCTCTGTTTTTAAAAAGGTGGGGGCAGGTGTTCGGTCTAGCAGTTAAGACACCTGCATCCTGTAGCAGGGTGCCTGGATCCGATGCTTGGCTCCCTGCTAGCTTCCTGGTAATGCAGACCCTAGGAGGTGGCAGGAATGGCCCAGGTGACTGCGTCTCTGACACCCATGTCGGAGGTCTACACTGGGCCCTTGGCCCAGCAGCAGCTGTTGCCGAGTGAATCGGCAGAGGGAAACTCACTCTCTAAAAAAATAAAAATTTGACATTGGGGTGGGCATTTAGCTTAGCAGTAGAGACTGCTCCTACACTCGAGCGCCTGCTTCGACACCCTGCTCTGGCTCCCGACTCCAGCTTGCTGCTAAGGCATACTTTGGGAGGCAGTGTTGACGGCTCAGGTAACAGGGTACCTGCCACACACGCTGGGGGGCCTGCACTGAGTTTCCTGCCCCCAGCTTTGGCCCAACCTTGTAGATATTTGGGAAGTGAACCAATGATGGGAGGGGTTTCTCAAATTTAAAAAAAAAAATATATTGTCAAGTTTTGGGATGCTGTGTCCCTAATCCCATCTTCCTGGTAATTATGCCCCGTGGTTTTCATTTAGCGACTGTATATAATGAGTGCTTTGAAGGAACAAGTGCTAGTACACTAAGCTACAGGCAAAACTGACTCTCAAGCTTACTCAACATTCACCTTCACTTCTCCGGGCCTCAGTTCCTCAATCTGTACAAAGGGCACTGGGCGAGATAAGATGATACCTACAGTCTCTCCAGACCACAATGCTTCTGGCATATTTTAAGAAACAAACAAAAAAATCATGGGCAGACATATCTATTCCATCCCCTCTTTATTGTCATTCATTTCAGAAAGAAATGACGCACAAGGTTGTTTCACGCTTCACCCCATGCAGACAGCAGGTGTGGCTCACACACTGTAACTTTGCTGCCTTTTAAAACTCAGCTTCCCAATGGTTAGGACCACCCAAGTGGGGTGTATGCATGGCCTCAATTCTTTCTTAAAGCCCACAGAAGGGATTAAACCAGAAGATACATAAAACAGCTCCAAATTACAGTTACAGGCAAGCTTCATTAGCACTGTAGTCTAACCTGTTATGTTCACACTTGAGACACAAAAAAAATCAAGACAAAAACAAAAGCAAATGTAGCTAGTTTGGGAAAGTCAACACCTTCTGTGTCCCAACACAGACCCAAGCCCCAAGATGCCAGGACACAACCACTTCACTGGTGGGGACTAACAAGACCCACAAAGAAAAAAATCCTTTGGTGTCCCATGGTGTTGGAAGAAATTCCAGCTACTGAGACTGCCTCATGCAGACCTCAAAGTAGCACTGTAACTCCTCCCTAACTGTTCTGTTCAGCTCCTGCCAACCGAAACAGTTAACCTCTTCCCTGACAGCCCAGCCTAGGCTTACCTGTCCAGTTGAGTTTGATGCTCCACTCATAAAAGAAGATGAGTTTGCCTTTGCGATTGTTAATGGACGCCTCTCCATCAAGCTTGCTCACTTCTGTCACCTCACACTTGCCCTCCTCATTCTGCACCCGCACTGCCAGGAACAATGTTTTCAGCTTATCTGTGGACCAATTTGAAGCATCCCTCTCTGTCCTGCAAAAGAGAAACACAGCTACGGACCAGCATTCAAGAGAGCGCAAAGGAAAGGAGGCCTGACCAAGCCCTCCTCAGTTCCACTCCACAAGGCCCACAAACACGCGGCTTTCTTTCAGGAAGCCCCAGGACTGATTTTAGCTACCAAAGACAAAGCCGCGCAGAGCAGCGCGAGCTGAAGGAAAAGTATGCGCTCCTGTCTCAGCATGGTGCAAGGCTGACTTGACACTTTCCTAGGGCGCCCTCGTTTGACCAAGTGGAAAACCGCACACAAGCCAGGATTCTTGAGGAAGTTCGTGGAAGATACAATGAAAAGGTTCACTCTATCTTAGTGCAACAGAACCTTGACCTCTTTAGCACTGTAAATGCCCTACACGTTCTACAGGGCTTCAGAGCAAACCACAAAAATTGCATCAGGTACTCTAAGTACGTCAAGAAGAAGGAGACAGGCCTTGCTATAGCGAAGAATCTCCCCGTGCCCCTTCCTACTTACTACCTATAAAATAACAGCGAAATTTGCAACTAAGTCCAAGTACAGCCAACGGTGTGAGCAAAGCTCAGCAGGATTCAAATGGAAGCTAGCATTCCTTCTGGAAGACTTTAGATGAAGGGGCAGGCTTTTATCAAACCACGCTGCCCGGCAACCTGGAGTTACCAACACAGGCGACCTAACAGTTCCGGGTGAGAGGCGGCAGGCTGTGCAGCATCACGGAGCTCTGGGAACAACCTGCACTACACGTGGCAAAGCTGCATTTGCTAGCCCGAGGCAGCGGTACCCTAGCACTGATATAATTTCGCCCACCCTAAGCCGCCAACAGCGAGGGTTTGGGGTTCTCGGGTTCTTCCGGCCACGTGCAGGAAGCATCGCCCGGCTCAGGCTGGATGCTGCGGCCAGGGCCTTCCTTTCGGGCTCTCTGAAGCCCCTCTCCTGGGACGCAGCCTTCCACGACGGGGCCCCCCTCACCCCAAACACTAAGCCAGTGACCTCAGCTGCGGAGGCCTGGGACTACGGACCCCTGCCACGGGAAGTACCCATCCTCATCTCCATCTCCGGGCGGGGCTGCCTCCGCCTCAACTCTGTCCGGGCCGAGATTCCAGCAACCTTGAAATCCCAGCGTGGACGCATCGCTCCTGCGGCCTGCCTTTCTGGCTCTCACCAGTGCCAGTTGTTGACGTTGGTGGCGTCCGCCCGCTCCTCCACGATCCAGCGTGGGTCGCCCTCACCCCACTTGGCCATCAGCTTTCCAATCTCGCCGCCACCAGCTCCCGAGCAGCCGCAGCAACAGCCTCAGGACCTCTTGGTCCCAGCCGCCCAGCAGCGCCTGGAAACTACTAGAAGCGGCCGCAGCACCTTCTGGCTTGCTTTTCCCTCCACCCCCAACCCCTCCCCGCCTTGACTTCCGGCTCCTCCCCACTTTCACCGACTACTTCCGTTCCAGCCAGACTGACCGTAGGTTCCGTCCGTTCTAGAGTTCCTTGAAGCTCCCTCGGTTAAGCCCTCAAAGAAGCCGGAAATAAACCTCGCACGACCATTCCTCGCCCGTGAAAACAGAGAGAACACGTCCCATTGTTTCCCTGGACTCTAATTCGGCCTTACTGAGCCTCATGGGAGTTGTAGTCTTAAGTGACCCTCAGGATAACCGCGGAAGGTCGAGCTGAAAGTAAAGGAAATGACGTAGAAGTGTCTCGCTCGGATTTCTGGGGGCTGTAGTTCAGGAGCCCCGTGGTCTCCCGGGACTGCGCCTTACACAATAGGCAGCGGAACTACAACTTCCAACGTGCCCTGCGACCTCTTTCTTTAGCCATCCCTCCATGGCGCCACCCCGCCCTTCACGACCGCCTCCTTCCGCCCCTTCCTATGCCGCACAGCCTGACTAGAAAGGCTCGTCCGGTAGCGGCGGACGCTGTCGCTGTCCTGAGAGGGAGGGCTCGATGTGGAAGAGGTGAGGGTGTCCCAAGGCCCTCGGGTCGCTTATCTCCGCATCCTTCCCCTCTCTGAGGCATCCCTACACCTCCTCCCCATTGAGGCCGGATTCTTGGAGCCGGGGCGACCCTTGGGAGCCGGCGGGGCTGCGAGGGAGCCCCCAGCGTTTGTTTCTTAACCAGCATTTACTCTGTCAAGGTTCCGCTTGGCTCTGGCGGTGGCGGCCGAAGGCTTCCTGGACGTTCGCCCCGGAGTCAGCGTGTTTTGACCCGTAACCCCCCTGTCCCTGGTCTCGGGTCACAAACCGCACCTCAGCTGGCTCGAAAGATGATCGAGTTGAAACCGAGTGTGACGTTTCAGTAGATGGTTTCTGGAGTGTCCGGAGGCAGGGAGCGTCTTGGTTGTGGTTTTTTTTTTTTTTTCTTTTGTTTTTCTTTTTTCCTAACATCCCTCTGTTCTCCTACGTCGTGTTCCTGTTCTCACCTCGGATCTGTCACCCTCCCTGGTGGACTGAGTAAACAGGTGACGCCAAGGACCGGCCTCTGAACTATTTTAAATCATGTGGAAGCACCTTGGTCAGTCGTCTTTAACAACTGCCTGGTTGCTTTGTAACTTCTAGAGCTTTCGAATCGTGTCTCTTCGCTTGCCGGGTCAATCTGGGTTCTCTTCTGGTGCTCGGAGTACACGATAGGGTCAGCTCGGCACTGCCGTGGGACGGTTGAGGTTGCAGGACTCCTGATGCCGGCTGAGTTGTTAGAAACGTTCGGGGCCTCTCTGTGGATGCTGCCCGTGGTGGAGGGACGATCTGCCCAGTTGTCCCGGGAGTGAAAAGCAGGTGGTCGGAAGGACCGTGGGAAACTGTGGGACTGGTCTAGGAGCCAGAAAACCTGGGTTACCTAGTTTGCTGTGGGACTGATTGATTAACCAAGTGGTGGTGGTGTTTGATCCTTTGGTGTCTGACTTTCCTCATCAGTGACACGGAACAGGAGTCCGTGCGGCCTGCCTTGCAGGAGTATTTGGAGGAGCAAGTGACTGAGGACTGTGCTTTACGACCTTGCACATGTGCTAGAGACTTGTGTTCTGCACACATCTTCAGCATTTGTGCACGCTTTCAGTGCTTTTATATTGTTTATTTTTTAATCTTTGGGATTTGCTAAAGATACTTCTCTAACTTATTCCAAGGTATTGGCATGGCTTATTAGTAATACAAGTTAATACTGAGCGTTAATTTTGTGTCAGTCACTAAGCACTTTACATGTATTAATGGGTTAATCTTCATATCATCCCTATGAGGTAGTTCATTTGTTATGGCCATTTTACAGGTAAGGACACCAAGAGAGAAGGGGTAAGATACCTAACAGGAAAAGGAACAAACATTTAGTGTTTCCTTTGTGCTAAGCACTGTGAAGTGTTTCCTGAGTCCTCTCTGTTTTTCAGTCCAACCCATGAGTTAGGATGTAATTTTCTCCAAGGCTTAAGTGTAGTTTGCTCAGAATTGGAGAAACCAAGATTTCAGCTCAAGGGTGCTTGACTACAATGCCTGTGCTTGTGTCGTCAGCAGCTGTTTCTTAATTTTTACTTAGAAAAGGGTTTAAAAGGCACATCTGGGTTCAGCAGAAATCAGTTAGTGATGTCTGCCTTGGGAAGGGACCAGCTAGAGAAGGTTTGGACCATACCTTTGCCTACCCCGTGTCCTCTGAGTTGAAAATGCCAGGAAGCAAGAGCAGAGTGTAAGAGTCATCGAAAGCCTCAACAGGGCCACTGTGATGAGCTTTTACTGAGAAAGCTGCTGTTGAAATAAGAGGAAAAGCGAATCGATTGCTTTGGAGGTGATTTTTGGTGCTAGAAAGTTTTAATACTTGGTTCTTGGCTCTGACTTACTTGGCATTGATAGTTTAGTTTGTAATTCTAGGGTAAAACTTGTTTTTGCAGGGTGAAATCTAGTTTTAGAGTAGTTGTGAGAAAGACTTGTGGTTTTCTGATTGATTTCTTACATACTTTCTTTTCTTGGCTATGTCCTCATTTCTCATACTCTGGCCAGCGGTTGTTTAAAAAAAAATCATAATTTGAAGATACAGCCGTGATCATTCTTCTTTGAATTGCTTTGCTTTCGTTCTTTCAGGCACTTAAGAAGCACATGGGCGAGAAGGTTCTTTGTCCATTTTATTCACGGAAGTATCCTCAAACCTAGAACGGTGCCTCAGAGATGGTACTCGGTAGATACATGCTGAATACATGAATGCAGTTATTAATCTGTTTCTCTGTGTCTGCAGCAACGTTTGTGGTGGATTAATTGTAATTTATTTATTTGAAAGAGAGACAGAGATATTCCTTCTGCCAGTTCACTCACTAAATGCCTACATCAGCCAGAGCTGGGCCAGGCCAAAATCAGGAGCCCAGAGTCAGTCTGGGTCTTCCACGTAGGTGTCAGGAACCCAAGTACCTGAGCCATCATCTGCAGCTTCCCAGGGTGCACATTAGCAGGGGCTGGATAAGACGTGGAGGAACCCAGACTTGACTCAGGCACTCCCGTATAGACTGGGAATGTGCCAAGTAGTGACGTAACTACTGCACCAAACACCTGTCTTCTTAATGGATTCTGACAGCATTTGCCTGCCTTGTACTGTTACCTTCATGTACATCTGTGCTGAGTACTTCAGCTCTGTTGTAGGGTCCTTCAGGAGATTAACTGTGTCTTGCACTTCTTTATATCCTTACAACACTTGAGAGAATGCCTTGAACAAAGTAGGTGCTCTAGAACAATGATTACTTCTGGGTGACTACAGGATCAAAAGTATGATTGGATCAGTTGGAGACCCAGGAGTCTGATTTTTATGGCTGGTTCAAGTATTTGCTTTATTGGCTTCTTTTCTAAATCCCTATTACCTTGGAGCAGTTAGTAGTGGAAGCTCTTGTGTGGGGGGGTGTTATGAGTTGGTGTGTGTGTGCGAAGACAGAAAGGGCCACGTATCTGTCTTCCTCTCATTTTAGATGAGTCGGACAAAGGGTGATGAGGAGGAATACTGGAATAGCTCCAAGTTCAAGGCTTTCACTTTTGATGATGAAGATGATGAGCTTTCACAGGTAGGTTTCCACAAATAGTTGCTCAAGGTCACACCTCCTCCACAATGCCACTCTAAAATGACCTCTCCTTGCATCCTAGGAACCTGATTTTCGACCCTGTCCCCATTAGACTCAGGAATGTTTTGGGTTAGAAAAACATATGGAGAAAAAGCTTAGGAAAGAGCCAGACAGATTGTAGGACTCGACTCTGTCTTTGCTGCTTTATCCTGTTCAGATGATCTATTCCTTTCATTTTTTAAGAACCCCACGTTTTTTATTCATGTATTATAATTTATTATTTCTGAAATATGAACCTGGTTGCTAGATTCATCTTTATTGGGTCTATTTTACAAACAGAAAAGCAGACTCGTTTTTGGAGAACTGAATAAATCTGCTCAGGTTTATACATCAAGTCATTACGAGGAATATAGCAACGTGGCCTTGATTCCCCCAGCTCTTTTACTGTTAGACTGTAAAGTTGGCTAAAAAGCTTTTTTTGGCATCTGTGTGGTAGGGTACACTCTAGATTGCAGAATGAAAGTGTGAAGAGTTGGTCATTTTCACATCCTCATTGCTCGGCCTCCTTGGTTGTTGAAGAGAGAAGTGGGAAGTGAAGACCGCCTGAGCACCCTTCATTATGTCCCTTTGTAGTTAAAGGAGTCCAAGCGGGCAGTGAACAGCCTTCGGGACTTCGTGGACGATGATGATGACGACGACCTGGAGCGAGTCAGCTGGAGCGGGGAGCCTGTGGGAAGTAAGTAGAAGAAGCCTAGGAGGGCGTTGCTCTGTAGAGTCCTTGTTACCAAGGAAGGCCCCAGTGGCTGTCTCCTGAACACTGGTCAGGAAAGGGAAGGAGCGTACGTCTGGAAATGTAACCCCAGAGAAGGTCACTGGAGAAGTGCAGCAGTGGTTCCCATGTGGCTCTGGGGGTCTGCTGTCGTAGCACTGATTCTTTTTTTTCTTTTTTTTTTCTTTTTTTTAAGATTTATTTATTTGAAAGACAGTGACAGAAAAGAGAGAGAGATCTCTTCCATCTGCTGGTTCACTCTCCAGGTGGCCACAACAGTGGGCCAGGATGAAGGCAGGAGCCAGGAACTCCATCCACATCTCCCACGTGGGTGTCAGGGGCCCAAACACTTCAGCCATTTTCTGCTGATTTCCCAGGCACAGGACCAGGGAGCTGCATCAGAAAAAGAGCAGCAGGGGCTCCAACTGGCAATCCAGTGTGGGATGCCTGTGTGGCAGGTGGTGGCTTAAAGTGCTGTGTTACAATGCCAGACACCTAGTGCTAATTTTTTTTAATGGATCAAATTAGACATATATTTTGAATGAAATTACAAAAAAAAAGAACGCATTAAAAATATCAGCAGCAAAATATCTTAAAGGATAAAAATAAAAACTATTTTATTTGGAATTGTTGATTTGCTGCCAACAGCTTATCTTCTTCTTTGTTTTGATGGACAGCTTGTGTACACATCTTCCAGCTTGTCCTCCGAGGCTTTGGAATCTAGTGCTGATTCTCGGCTGGCTGTTTCAGAGTCATTTGAGGTGCCTGTTGAAATAACAAGAGTCCTGGGCTTTACCCCAGACAGCCTGATTCACTAGGTCTTGGGGGAACTCTGAGACGGGGATGTTTCCATTTTTAGTAAGCATTACAGGTGATTTGAATATGTAGTTTGTTGGGGGAACTGCTGATTTAGATGTTCATAACTGGTTGACAGAACTGACTTCCCTAGCTGCCAAACCTTACTGCCAGCTGTTACATGGTACCACTGAATGTCTTCGCAGAGTCTGTCTGAGCTTTAAGAAATATTTTTAGTGGGGCCGGCGCTGTGGTGTAGCAGGTAAAGCTGTTACTGGCATCCCATACGCGTGCCAGTTCGTGTCCTGGCTGCTGCATTTCCAATCCAGCTCTCTGCTATGGCCTGAGAAAGCAGTAGAAAATGGCCCAAGTGCTTGGGCCTCTGCACCCGTGTGGTAGACCCAGAAGAAGCACCTGGCTCCTGGCTTCAGATCAGTTCAGCTCTGGCTGTTGCAGCTACTTGGGGAGTGAACCAGCAGATGGAAAACCTCTCTCTCTCTCTCTCTTTCTCTGCCTCTCTGTAACTCTGCCTTTCAAATAAATAAATGAATAAAAGGAATATTTTTAGTTAAAAGTTTTTTTAATAGGAAATATAACATGATTTAAACATTTAAAAAGTACTGAAAGTATACAGTGAACTTGCTGTATCACTCTGTTAGAATCTTCTTAGTTTGCAGTCCCTGCCTCTCAAAAAGTATTTGGTATTTTTGATTCTTATGAATTCATCTAAAGATTTCTTTTTCCATTTGGAAATACCTATAGGAATATATCTATATTTTTTAAAGATTCATTTATTTATTTATTTGAAAGGCAGAGTGACAGAGATGGAGAAACAGAGATCTTTCATCTCCTGGTTAACTCCCCAAATGTCCTCAAGAGCCAGGGTTGGTGCAGGACAAAGCCCAGTGGCAGGAACCCAAGTACTTGGGCCATCATTTGCCGCCTCTTAGATGCATTAGCAGGCAGGTGATCTGATGCGCTTTGTAGTCAGGACTCAGAACTGGCACTCCGCTATGGGATGCAGGCATCCCAAGTGCCAGCTTAACCTGCAGTGGGTAAAGCTACAACACCCATGCAGGAAATGTGTGTTACCCCTGTTTTACATAGCAGTAGCACACTTTATACTTCGCTGTTTTTATGTGATAATACAGCTTATCTGAATTTAAACAAATTTCTTATTTTTTTGTAGCAGCGTGGTGTTACACTGTATGAATTTACAACAGTTTATTTAACCATTGCACTGTGGGTGAACTTTAGATCATTTCCAGTCTTTTCTTTTCTATGGTCCTATTCTATAGCCTTGAATTCTGACCGTGTATGTAAACAAAAGATCAATTTTTAGAGTGGAATTACTGGCATAGCATATTTATATCTGAACTAGATAGATATTAGCCAGTTGCCTTCCACAGAGGTAGTACTCCCACCAGCAATGTAGGAAGTTTCTGAGTTCTCACAGGCTTGATGATGAGTGTATTATGAAGCTTTTGGATCTTTGTCCGTATTACAGGAGACTAATGGTATCTCGTTGTACTTTGAATTTGTGATACTGTTGCTGAGAGTAAGATTGAGCATCTGTTCATGTCTAAAGCCATTTGAATTTCCTTTCCTGTGATCCATTTACTCACGTCTCTGCCTCTTTTTCTGTTGATTAGCATATTTGATTCTTTTCTCTCTGCCCATGTTGGCCAAAGCATTGGGGCCTCTGGAGAAAAGCTTTCAGAATGCATTGAGTGTTGGCTGTCACAGATTTGTTTGAGATGAGGATTACTGATTTAGTTCTTACTATCTCGCAGGTATCTCATGGTCCATCAGAGAGACTGCTGGTAATAGTGGGTCTACCCATGAGGGGCGTGAACAGCTAAAGAGCCGAAACAGCTTCTCCTCCTGTGCACAGCTGCCCAAACCTGCTTCTACCTACTCCTTGAGTAGCTTTTTTAGAGGTAAAGAGTAATTGGTTAAAAGAAAAAGAAAGTCCTCTTTTCCTTTTTTTTTTTTTTTAAGATTTATTTATTTGAAAGAGTTACAGAGACAGAGAGAGAAGGAGAGACAGAGAAAGATTTCCCATCTACTGTTTCACTCCCCAAATGGCTGCAATGACTGCTCCACCTGGCCAGAGTTGGCAGTCTCTTCCAGGTCTCTCATGTGGGTCGCAGGGGCCCAGGGATTTGGGCCATCTTCTGCTTTCCCAGGCGCATGAGCACAGAGCGGGATTGGAAGTGGAGCAGTCACGACTCAAACCTTTAACAGCTTTAACCTGCTGTGCCACAGCACCACCCCTCCCCCACTTTTTCCTTTTTAAAGAAAAATGCTCATTTACTCTGGAAGAAAAAGGCCACTGGAGGATAAAGAATTATCGTTAGAGCTGGCAGCCAGGTATTAGGAATGGAAGTACTGAGAGAAATTCAGGAAAATTGGACAGGATTTCTAGAACATGATGAATATAACTGACATTAAGCTTTTGTCAGGTATTAGAGAAATTGCCTGGATCAGAGTTCCTCCTTACTCCTGTACATTGTTGTTGGGAACCCTTATGCATTGCTGGTGAGATTACGAAATGGTTTAGCCACTCTGGAAGATAGGATAGCATGTGTTCACAGAAATTAAACTTGGACTTACCATATGCTCCAACAGTTTCGCTTCTAGGTGTATACCAGAAAGAATTGAAAACAGTGACCCTTTTTTTTTTTTGCTTTGTTTCAAATCTTTATTTGAAAGAGTGAGGGGTGGGTGGTGAGGGAAGGACAGATATCTTCTGTTCCCTGGTTCACTCCCCAAATGGCCTCAATGGCCAGGACAATTAAAAATTTTTCTCTTGGGGCCGGCACCATAGCTCACTCAGTTAATTCTCCGCCTGTGGTGCTGGCATCCCATATGGGCACTGGTTCTAGTCCCAGCTGCTCCTCTCCCAGTCCGGCTCTCTGCTGTGGCCCAGGAAGGCAGTGGAGGATGGCCCAAGTGCTTGGGCCCTGCACCTGCATGGGAGACCAGGAGAAGCACCTGGCTCCTGGCTTCAGATCGGCGCAGTACTGGCCGTGGTGGCCATTTGGGGGGTGAACCAACGGAAGGAAGACCTTTCTCTCTGTCTCGCTCACTGTCTATAGATCTACCTGTCAAATAAATTAAAAAAAATTTTTTTTCTCTGTAGAGTGGTTGTTGTGGCGCAGTAGATTAAGCTGCTGTTTGGGATGCCCACATTCCACGTTGGAGTACCTATGATCAGGTGCTGCCTCTACTTGCAATCCAGCTTCTTACTGGCATGTGTCCTGGGAGGCAGCAGATGATGACCTGGGTACCTGGGTCCCTGCTACCTGTATGCAAGACTGGGTGGAGTTCCTGGCTTTGGCCTGGCCCAGCCCTGGCTGTTGTGGGCATTTGGGGAGTGAATCATTGGATAAAAGATCTCTGTGTCATTTTACCTTTTAAATAAATGCATAAATCTTTTTTTAAAAGAGTTTTATTTATTTATTTGACAGGTAGAGTTACAGATAGTCAGAGAGACAGAGAAAGGTCTTCCTTCTGTTGGTTCACTCCCCCAAATGGCTGCTACGGCCGGTGCTATGCCAATCCGAAGCCAGGAGCCAGGTGCTTCTTCCTGGTCTCCCATGCGGGTGCAGGGGCCCAAGCACCTGGGCCATCCTCCACTGCCTTCCCGGGCCACAGCAGAGAGCTGGACTGGAAGAGGAGCAACCAGGACTAGAACCCGGCGCCCATATGGGATGCGGGAGCCACAGGTGGAGGGTTAACGTAGTGCGCCACCGCACCGTCTCCTAAATACATAAATCTTTAAAAGTATTTTTAATGGCATTTCATATTTCTGAAATTGAATAAAAGCTTATTTAAGCCTTAAGTTCTATTATTGCATAGTAAAATTCTGTAAACACTGTGTCCTTAACCAAGTGCTGATGGCTCTGGCGACTGTTCACCTCTGCCTTATGTTCTTTACCTTTAGGTAGAACTAGACCTGGAAGTTTCCAGTCCCTTTCTGATGGTAAGCATTGAAAACTCTTCTCTCAGTTGCTGTGGTTAATGTTATAGGTCTGGGGTACAGCCTAGAGAGGCGTGAGGATAGATGACTAGATGAACCATCTTCTGAATCCACCATCATTAGTAAAGAAAACTTCTTGTGCTAAGTGAAGAGTTAGAGATCATTCTGGCTACAGGGGCAAGGAATTACTTCTAGGGATGCCATCTTTGGGGAAGAACTGAAATCTGTATTTGACCCTAAAGATATCTTAGGAGACCGCAAGTTAAAAAAATGAAGTAAGTTAGAGGGGATCTCCAGGGAAAAGGAACGACAGGGAACAGGACTCACGGTGGCCCTCGGAAGCAGCTGTGTGTTGTTTTCCAGCTCTGTCGGACACACCTGCAAAAAGCTATGCTCCAGAGCTGGGAAGACCCAAAGGAGAGTACCGGGTGAGTTGTATCTTGGGCTAGTATGACGCTTTACAAGACAAACGTGTCTTGACATATGTTGCCTTGCTTGATCTTCCTAACTCTTTGAGCAGCTATCCTCTTTTATGGGTAAGAAAACCAGGTTTCCAAATGTGAAGGGTTGCCTGTGGTCTTTCGCTTGGGAGAGTAGAACTTGAACTCAGAAACTGTTTTGTAATTCAATCCTAGTATACTCTTCTTATCCATGATGCTACCTTTTGAAGCCTGTAATTTGCAACTCAGTGATCGTCACTACAATCTGAAAGATTGGTGGAGCTCAAATTCCCATGAAACATTTAAAAAACAAATTAACTCATAAGGAACTATATTCTAAAATCAGAAAAGGAACATGTCTCACACTTCTGTCTTCTGTTGGCCAAAGGCTTTAGTTATTAGGGTGTCACAATGTGACTCTCAGTATGTCTAGAGGTTAGAATCTTAAACCAGTAGGTATAGGGTCACTGGTTTTGTCGATTGATTCATCCCTCTTTGATCTGTCTCCTGCCTGTGTTGCCCCTGGTATAGTCCCTTCGGTAACTCAAAACAGGAGCATCCCAGTTCTTCATTTCTCTTCCCCTCTCACTAAGTGCATCTCCCATGGGGCCCAAGACCACGCCTCTGAGGGGAGGAGCTGGTGCACTGTTAACTTGCTGAGATTCATGTGTTGCTCGTATTTCAGGATTACAGCAATGACTGGAGCCCTAGTGATACAGTGCGACGCCTCCGGAAAGGAAAGGTAAGACCACTGGAGAGAGAACTCTTGTGGGATTCTTTGGGAAACTTGTACCCACAGAGAACAGTTCTGAGTTCTCTCCTCAGTTTCCATTTGTTAAATCAAGTGACTTTCAGAGGAAAATAAATTCACTGAAGTTGAAAGCTACAAGATTTCTGATTCTCCAAAGCTTATGTTCCTTAGGTGGGGTAGTGAGGAAGTAGTGATGGATGAGAGTGAAAAGTACATTGAAGAGTGGAAGCAGGGTTGAGCATTTGGCCTAGTGGGTAGGATGTCCTTGTCCCACATTGAAATACCTGTGTTCAGTGCCAGTGTCTAGCTCCCAACTCCAATTTCCTGTTAATGCAGTTCTTGGGAGACAGTGGTGATGGCTCAATTGATTGGGTTCTTGTTGCCCACAGGGAGAACTGGTTTGGGTTCCTGGCTCCCCAGCTTCGGTCCTCTGCTCCAGGCTGTTGCAGACATTTGGGCAGTGAGCTAGCAGATGGGAGCTTTCTCTCTCTCTCTCTACCTCTCAAATTTTTTTAAAAAGGAGAGAGAAGTCTTGTGTTTAGGTCTGTGATCTGCTTTGAGTTTATTTTTTATATGTTTTGAGGTTCATTTTCTCCCCATATAGATCTCCATTTTTCCAACACTATTTATTGAAAAGGCCATCCTTTCCCCACTCAATTATCTTGGTTCCTTTCTTGAAAATCAGTTGACCATGTCTGTGTAGGTCTATTTCTGGACCGTATTCTGGTTCATCAATTTACTTGTCTATCCCTATGCCAATATCACAGTTTTGGTTACGATAGCTTGGTAATCAATCTTGAAGGCAGATAACTTCAACTTTGTTGAAGCTTGTCTTCAACTTTGTTCTTTTCCAAATTTGATCTGACTAGATCCTTTATATATATATTATATTATATTATATTATATTATATTATATTATATTATATATATTTTGAAAGTTAGAGAGAGAGTGAGTGAGTGAGAGAGTGAGAGAGAGGTCTTCTATCTGCTGGTTCACTCCCCAAATGGCTGCAACAGCCAGGGCTGGGCCAGGCCAAAGCCAGGAGCTAGGAGCTTCTTCTGGGTCTCCCACATGGGTGGAGGGGCTCAAGTACTTAAGCCATCTTCCATTGCTTTTCTAGGTGCATTAGCAGGGAGCTGGATCAGAAGTGGAGCAGCCAGGGCTTGAACCGCTGCTCATGTCATGTTTGATGCAGGCACTGCAGGCGGCGGCTTTACCCGTTATGTCACAGCGCAGGCCCCAAGATCCTTTAAGTTTCAATATAGCTTTTAGTAGCTGCTAATCAGGATCTGTAAGAGAGCTGCTTAATTTTGATTGGAATTGTTTTGAACCTATAAATCAACTTTGGGAGACTTGATATCATAATAATTAAGGATCAAATGAATCATAGACCTAAATATAAATAAATGCTAAAGCTATAAAACTTCTAGAAGGAAATATAGGTAAAAATCTTTGTGACCTTAGGTTAGGCAAAGATTTATTACCTAGGAAACAAAAAGCATGGACCATAAAAGAGAAAGTTGATAAAATGGACTTCATTATATGTAAAACTTTTGTTCGTTGAAAGCATTATTAAAAAACATGAAAAACTACCAGTGATAAGACAGATAATCCATTAAAAAAATTGGCACAAGAATCCAGCGCTATGTCACAGCAGTCAAACTACTGTTACAATACTAGTATTCCCAAACTGGAGTGTTGGTTCAAGTCCTGGCTAGTCCAAGTCTAGTATCCTGCTAATGTGCCTGGGAAGGCAGTGGAAGATGGCCCATGTATTTCTCTTCATCTGTCTCTGTCTCCTCTCTCTGTTGCTCTGCCTTTCAAATAAATAAAATCCTTTTTTTTTCTTTTTAAAGATTTATTTATTTATTTGAAAGGCAGAATTACAGAGAGAGAAGGAGAGACAGACTTCTGTCTGCTGGTTCGCTCCTCAAATGGTCCCATCTGCTTTGCCTGGACCAGGCCAAATCCACGAGCCAGAAGCTTCTAGGTCCTTCCAGCTTTTCTAGGACCTAGACTTTCTGGATCTCCCACATGGGCCTAGGGACTTGGGCCATCTTCTGCTACTTTCCCAGGCACGTTAGCAGGGAGCTGGCTCGGAAGTGGCATAGCTGGGACTCAAACCGACACCTGTATGAGGTACCAGCATTATAGGCTGCAGCTTAACCTGCTATGCCACAGCACCAGCCCCAAATAAATAAATCTTTAGAAAAAAAATTGGCACAGCACCAGCTTAGTTGGTAAAGCCTCAGTCGGTGATGCCAGTGTCCTATATGGGTGCTGATTTGTGTCCTGGCCTGGGAAAAGCAGCAGAAGATGGCCCAAGTATTTAGGCCCTTGCCACCCATATAGGAGACCCTGATGAAGCTCCTGGCTCCTGTGCTATCAGTGTATTGCGACTAGAATAGCTAAATGTCGGGGCCAGCACTGTGGCATAGTGGGTTAAGCCATTATCTGCAGTGCTGGCATCCCATATGGATACCAGTTCAAGTTGTGGCTGCTCCACTTCCAATCCACCTCCCTGTTAATGTGTCTGGGAAAGTAGTGGAAGATGGCACAAATGCTTGGGCCCCTGCACCCATGTGGGAGACCTGGAGATCCAAAGCTCACGGCTTTGGATCAGCCCAGCTCAGGCCATTGCAACCATTTGGGGAATGAACCAGCAGATGGAAGATCTCTCCCTCTCTCTGTAACTGCCTTTCAAATAAGTAAATCTTTATTAAAAAAATAGCTAGATTTTGAAAAAAGGATCATAACAAGTATTGGGAGGATGTGAATTAACTGTAGTCTCATATACTACTGATGGGAATGTGAAATGGTGAAACTACTTTGGAAAATAGCCTGGCTGCTTCTTATAAAGGTAAACATGTACTTACCATGCAACCCGGCAGTTTCACTCCTTGACACTTGTAGCTCAAGATAAATTAAAACCCGTGTCCACACAAAGACTTATACACAAATGTTCATAGCAGCTTTATTCATAAAAACCCCCAAAATGGAAACCAGCCAAATGTCCATCAGCTAAGTGGATAAATAAACTGTAACATATCCGTACGATGGGAAACAACTAGACAATGAATAAGAGCAAACTACTGATACTACAACACATGGTTTCATTTCAGAAATATATGAAATGAGAGCCGGCGCCACGGCTCACTAGGCTAATCCTCCGCCTTGCGGCGCCGGCACACCGGGTTCTAGTCCCGGTCGGGGCGATGGATTCTTTCCCGGTTGCCCCTCTTCCAGGCCAGCTCTCTGCTGTGGCCCAGGAGTGCAGTGGAGGATGGCCCAAGTGCTTGGGGCCTGCACTCCATGGGAGACCAGGATAAGTACCTGGCTCCCGCCTTCGGATCAGCGCGGTGCGCCGGCCGCAGCGTGCCAGCTGTGGTGGCCATTGGAGGGTGAACCAACGGCAAAAAAGGAAGACTTTTCTCTCTGTCTCTCTCTCTCACTGTCCACTCTGCCTGTCAAAAAAAAAAAATAATAATAAAAATAAAATAAAATAAAAAAAAAGAAATATATGAAATGAAGGGTTGGCGCTGTGGCATTGCAGGTAAAGCTGCCGCCTGCAGTGCCGGCCTCCCATTTGGGCGCTAGTTCGAGTCCCAGCTGCCCCACTTCTGATCCAGCTCTCTGCTATGGCCTAGAAAAGCAGTGGAAGATGGCCCAAGTCCTTGGGCCCCTGCACCCGTGTGGGAGACCCTGAAGAAGCTCCTGGCTCCTGGCTTCAGATCAGCGCAGCTCTAGCCATTGCAGCCAGTTGAGGAGTAAACCAGTGGATGGAAGCTCTCTCTCTCTCTCTCTCTGCCTCTCCTCTCTCTGTGTAACTCTGACTTTGAAATAAATCTTTAAGAAAATGAAATATATGAAGTGAAAAGCTAAGCTAAGTAAAGAGAGTGCATATTTTGTGATTTTGCTTTATTAATTTTTTAAAAGATTAATTTATGTATTTGAAAGGCAGAATTAGAGAGAGAGCTTCCATCCATTGGTTCACTTCCCACATGGCTGCAACAGCTGGAGTTGGATCAGTTCAAAGTCAGGATCCAGGAGCTTCTTCCGGGTCTCCCACAGAAGTATAGGGCCCAAGCACTTGAGCCGTCTCTGCTGCTTTCCCAGCTGCATTAGCAGGGAGCTGGATTGGAAATGGAGCAGCTGGGACTTAGAAACAGCACCCATAAGGGATGCTGGCACTGTGTGCAGCAGCTTTACCTGCTACACCACAGCACCGGCCACAGTGTGATTTTATTTTTATAAAATTTTACAAATAGCAAAGCTAGTAAACTGATGAGTAGTTGCCAGGAGATGGGAATGGAAGGAGAGTGTTAATGTCAAAGTGGACAAGGGAACTTTCTGGGCTGATGGACATGCTGTCTGTTATGTTAGTGGTTATGTGAATGTACATACTTGTCAAAACTCACTCAACTATTCACTTAAATAGGATAGTAGGTTTTATTGTTCTTATTCACAAAAGAGCAAGTGATCTCTCTTTGTTTGCGTTGTCAAAACTTGAGGACATTAGCATCTTGTGGGGCTGAACTAAGAGAGCGAGTGGTGGCAAGATACTGTTTCCCAGGATACTGGGGACCATGGTGTAAGCATAAAGAGGCTGTTCTTGAAGCAATCACTTTTCATTGTTGCCCATTCTTCACTGTCCAATGACAGATAACAGAAAACCGTCTCCTACACAGTGACTGTGTTTGTCTCTGCCAGGTCTGCTCTCTAGAAAGATTCCGCTCCTTACAAGACAAGCTACAACTTCTGGAAGAGGCAGTAAGCGTGCACGATGGAAACGTCATCACTGCAGTAAGTTGGGTTATTTCAGTTGTTGCAGTTTGTTCTCATTAGTTTCTGAAAATTCAATCAAAGTAGACTTTAACATTTTAGTTTAAGCATCAAGTAAGTGATCCTGTTTCCCCTTGATGTGTAAGGTTTTCAGTAATCTGTTCTCCAGGGCTCATCTGGTGGGAGATATACTGTTTGTGGATCTCTTGATTATAACCAAGAAACAGAAGATTGACTACTTCATGTTATAAAAAATAATCTGAGGGAGGCAGGCTGTGAGGACGGCCTCTCTGAGGGAAGTGTCTCTGTGGATTCCCGAGACCAGCTCAGTTCATTGCCTGTCCTTCCATCACACAGAGCTGTTGTCTCTGCCTACAGAGATTCCTAGTGCGTTGTTGGCCTCTTTCTAGATATTGGGTAGACGCCGCCTTTGTGTTTGTAAGCTTGCACATTCTTTGTTCTCTTTTCCTCTAGGTTCTGATTTTCCTGAAAAGGACTCTGAGCAAAGGTGAGCAGCAAGGTGTCATGATATCAGGAGAGAACAGCATGTGGCCTTTGTGATGATGTTCACCAGGATCAGGAGTCCCAGAGGCAGCGGGGGTGGCCTGGGACTTCACATCGCTGAAGGTGTCCTTTGGGATGATGAACACATTAACAAAGTCCCCTCTGTTTAGTAGACACATAGATGGCTGTGTGTGTTGGTTTAGGTAACCCAAAGGCCATGCTAACAGCCTGCTGTTTGTACTGATAACTCAAAAGACCATAGAGTTGCTGGGGACTGAAATGAAGGGGTAAACATTCTTAACTGGCCCTAGGCTTTGGAGAGATTGTGCATGTCTTATGTGAGTGGGGAGGCCAATTTCACATTTGATTGACAGGCATTAATCTTCCTCTCCCTAATTCTTTCTGCTTGGCAGAGATCCTCTTCCGAGAGCTTGAGGTGCGACAGGTAGCCCTGAGACATCTCATCCACTACCTGAAGGAAATAGGGGATCAAAAGCTGCTTTTAGACCTCTTCAGGTAAGAGCTGATTGTCTGGTCTATAATTTTATCAAGTACTGCTTTTAAAGTACTCTAGGGACACAAAAAAATAGAAGACACTGTCCTTTTCTGAAACAGTTAGAAGACAAGATATTGAAGTGTGGTAGGATAACTGACAATAAACCACAGCCTATGACAAAGTGACAGTGTGATAGGGCAGTTAAGAACCAGACCCTGGAGTCAGACATACCTGGGTTGAATACTACCTCTTGGTTTGTAGAGTGACTTTAATTAAGCAAGTTATCACAATTTGGGGGACACAGAACGCACTGTAGTATATACATGAAAAGGATAAAGTGCAACACAGAAAATCTGTTTCTAAGATTGTACTGACAGAGGAGAGTGCTCTAATCTTTCAAAATTTTGAGTCCATGTGTATGAAGAGTCTTCAAAAAGTTAATGAAAACTCCGTATGATAAAAGAACTGTGCATGGACTGCAAAGATATTTCGCACAAAACAAACTTTTAATTCCGTTTTCCGTGAACTCTCACGTTAGTACCCTGCAGTGCCTTCTTCTCCACTTTTGTTTAGAGAAAAGCAGGAATAGTGATAGTGATCCACCACGTGGTGGTAGAGGAGAAGGGCTTATTTTATGTAGAGAGGGAAATGAGTGAACTGTGCGTCTCCTACAGCAATCGCCCTATTTTGTGAGGTTATGCTGCCACCTCACAAAACAGATAAAAACGCCCTGCTCCCTTCTGCTTTTTCCCAGGTTCCTAGATAGAACAGAAGAACTTGCGGTAAGTGTGGCCTTCATTTCAGTTGGGGACCTATGTAACAGAAATCTAAGCCAAAACCCAGCCTCTGAGATCCCTGACTCAGGCAGGCTTTTGTAGTTAACCAACCAGTTAGGATGCTCTCATCTTATATCAGAGTGCCTGGTTTTGATGACCAGCTCCCACTGAGGATTCCAGCTTCCTGGTAACGCAGGTCCTAGGAGGCAGCAATGATGGCTCAAGGAATTGGGTTCCTGTCACCTAAGTGGGAGACCTGGAATTCAGCTCACAGCTTCTGGCTTTGACCTTGGCCCAGTCCCAGCTGTTAAGGGCATTTGGGGAGTGAACCAATAGATGTGATCTTTGTTTCTCTGTCCATTTGTCTCTGTCTGCCTCTCACAAACGAGAAAATAATTAAGACCCCAGACTGATTGAAGTGTTTTATTTCTTTTGATATTAATTATATCTAGATGAGAAAGGCATTTGGGGAACCTGAGAATTTGAGATGGTATATTTTCTTCTTGTGTGTTCTTTTGGTTGGGTTTATGAGTTATTTTTTTAAATAAGTTAACTAAAACTGGCCTGATCAATTTATAATTTGTTTTTTAGTTGCTTTCAAGTCCTGGTTTTGAAGGAGCTTTTGGGTATTGGCTTCTAATATGAAAGAAAATATTGAAAGCTAAGGAGATAAGAAACCAAACATAAGTCAGGAAGAAACCAGATGTAGGTCAAGCTGGTGATGCACCCAAGGTACATTTTGACCTACGGCTCAATGGCCAAGGATTAAAATTGGTTTTTGGCAGATTTTCACCAGCATCTGAACTCCTAGAATACAAAAATAAATCTGAAACTTTGCCAAAAACTTAATGGTATTATGAAAGTTGTAGCAGTTCCATTTTTAAAGTTTTGACATTATAAGAATAAGAATGTCTTGGCATTACCCATGGCAGGATTATTCCTTTAGTCCCTGTTCTGTGCATTTTGATTTATTGATGCATATGTTCAGTCGGCACATTTAATAATGTTGTTAACCTTTGCATAGCAGAATTAATTCAGGAAAATGTTTTGTAATAACGTTTTCTAGAAGAAACTCATTTTTTAAAACTTTTCTTCGTATTCAGTTTGAATTGAAGATGATTTATCATGCATATTATTGTATATAAACTTGGAGTTGCCAACTTTGTAAATTTTGGAAATGGCAAAGCTGATAGTCTGTTTTTTTTGTTTGTTTGTTTGTTTGTTTTACAGATTTATTTATTTGCTGGAGTGACAGAGATACAGAGGGAGAGATAGAGAGAAAGAGATCTTTTATTCACTGGTTCACTTTCCACCTGGCTAAAACAACTAGGTTTTGGCCAGACTGAAGCCAGGGCTATGAACTTCATCCTGGTCTCACATGTTGGTGGTTGGGTCCTAAGTACTTGGGCTGTCCCCCACTGCCTTCCTAGGCACATTAGCAGAAGGTGGGATCAGTAATGAAGGCACTCAGGGCCGGTGCTGTGGCATGGTAGACCAAGCCTCTGCCTGTAACACTGACATCCCATATGGGCGCAGGTTCAAGTCCTGGCTGCTCCACTTCCAATCCAGCTCTCTGCTATGGCTTGGGAAAGCAATGGAAGATGGCCCAAGTTCTTGGGCCTCTGCACCCACATGGGAGACCTGGAAGAAGCTCCTGGCTCCTAGCTGTTGTGGCCATTTGGGGAGTGAACCAGCAGATATGGAAGACCTTTCTCTCTGTCTCTCCTCTCTCTCTGACCCTGCCTCTCAAATAACTAAATAAAAATCTTTACTAAAAAAGAAATTAAGGCACTTCATATGGGATGCTACTGTCATAAGCAGTAGCTTAACCTGCTGTGCCACAATGCCAACCTCTCTGTTTTTAATTTGTCCTCATAAATATGATTTCCCCAATAGAACTTTTTATTGAAAGACAGACTGAATTGAATAACAAAATTAACTATAACTTTAACTGTACCTTTGTTTTTAAGATTTATTTTATTTATTTGAAAGGCAGAGTCACAGAGAGGGAGGGAGAGACAGAGAGAGAGGTCTTCCATCCACTGGTTCACTCCCCAGATAGCTGCAATGGCTGGAGCTGGGCCAGGGGAAAGCCATGAGCCAAGAGTTTATTTCAGGTCTCCCACATAGGTACAGGGGCCCAAGGATCTGGGCTATACTCTGCTGCTTCCCCAGGTACATTAGCAGGGAGCTGGATTGGAAGTGGAGCATCTGGGATTCGAACTGGTGCCCATATGGGATGCTGGTTTTGCAGGCAGCTTTACTCACTAAGCCACAGCAGGGTCCCTAACTATACTTCTTAAAGGTTAACTTTTTTTTTTAAAGATTTATTTATTTTACTTGAAAGAGTTACACAGAGAGAGGAGAGGCAGATACAGGGAAAGAGGTCTTCCATCCGATGGTTCACTCCCCAATTGGCCGCAACAGCTGGAACTGCGCTGATCTGAAGCCAGGAGCCAGGAGCTTCTTCCGGGTCTCCCACACGGGTGCAGGAGCCCAAGGATTGGGCCATCTTCCACTGGTTTCCCAGGCCATAGCAGAGAGTTGGATGGGAAGTGGAGCAGCTGGGACTAGAACTAGCGCCCGTATGGGATGCTGGCGCTTCAGGCCAGGGCATTAGCCCGCTGCGCCACAGCACTGGCCCCAAAGTTAACTTTTTAAATATTAGGAATGATTACATAGCAGATATTTTGCAAAGATTAAGTTATGTCATTTCTGTTATTATCATTTTTTTTATATTCATCTGAAAGTATATATTGTCTTTTCTAAAGCTATTTGTCTAATATTAATATTAATCTGTTTCTTTTCTGTTTTATCTGTATATCAACCTATTTAATTTTTCATATCTTTATTTTTCTCTCTCAATTCTTAGAGTGTTTTAGTAATTATATGTAAAATTATAGCTTTCACAATCATCACTAATTATTACATCATTTAACTTTTGTAATGAATGGACATACTTTAGGGTGTTTTTTAGAATTTCATGATAGAAATCGCATAAAGAAGTTTTTCACTGAGTTACATATAGAGCCTATAGTATTTGTAGTGAGCAGTGAATCAGAATGATATACCCTGTTCTTGTTACTGATAATGTTGTCAAAGAGTTTCATGATTATACTACCCACCACACCACAATGCCAGCACCCAGAGCTTCTTATAGTGATGGAATATTCTGTATTTGTGCCAGTGTGGAAGTCACTAAGGACTTGAATTTTTAGTTTAAATTAAACAACCAAAAAAAATGGTTACTATACTGGATAGTATAGAGACAGATAAACTTACTATGGCTTTGAATCACTCTATACTCTGCCCAGCACACATAAACATCCACACCCAGAGGAAAGTCTGGCTTACTCAACTACCTCTCTCTCAAGGAGACAAAAGAGCTCAAAGCCCTTCTCTTTTCTTATAGCTGTCCCATTATCGAGAGCATTTGAACATTCAGGACCCTGAGAAACGAAAAGAGTTTCTGAAGACCTGCATTGGGTAAGTATGGGGCAGAGTTCTCAGTATGAACACCTTTATGTAGAAGGAATGAAGAGGATGTCTTAGAAGTTAAAATGGATAGGAAGGGAAAGGCAGGTAATGAATCAGTCACACAGTCTCATCTGCTGGTTCCCAGACACTAGCCTCCAACACAAAGTTTCACTGACTGGTGGTAAACTGAGAAAATAAAGACAGCGTAGGGAATTTTCTATTCTTCTCCCCCCCCCTTTTTTTTCTTTTTTTCTTTTTTTTAAATTTATTTATCTGAGAGGGAGAGGGAGAGAGAGACAAAGAGAGAGAGGGAGGTCTTCCATCTACTGGTTCACTCCCAAGATGGCTGCAATGGCCAGAGCTGTGCCGGTACAAATCCAGGAGCCAGGAGCTTCTTCCGGGTCTCCCATGTGGGCACAGGGGCCCAAGGACTTGGGCCATCTTCCACTGCTATCCCAGGCCATAGCAGAGAGCTGGATGGGAAGTGGAGCAGCTGGGACTCGAACTGGCACCCATATGGGATGCCGGCACTGTAGGCGATGTCTTCACCTGCTATACCACAGTGCCGGCTCCTCTTTCCTTTTTTAAAGGCAGAGTTACAGAGAGAGAAAGAGAATATTCAATCCATTGGTTGCTACCCAAATGGCTGCAATGGCCGGATTTGGGCTTATCAGGAGCCAGGAGCTTCATTCAGGTCTCCCATATGGGAGCAGGGGCCCAAATACTTGGACCATCTTCTGCTGTCTTCCCAGGCACATTAGGAAGGAGCTGGATAGGAAGTGGAGCAGCTGGGACTCGAACCATTGCCCTTACAGAATGCCAGTGCCGCAGGTTTACCCATCATGCCACAATGCTGGTCCCAAGTTTTTTCTTCTAAAGCTAAATTTGGAGCCAGTGCTGTGGTGTAGCAGGTAAAGCTGCCACCTCCAGCGCTGGCATCCCATATGGGCACTAGTTCGAGTCCCAGCTGTTCCACTTCCTATCCATCTCTCTGCTAGGGCCTGGGAAACCAGTGGAAGATGGCCCAAGTCCTTGGGCCCCTGCGCCGCCCGCATGGGAAACCCGGAAGAAGCTTCTGGCTCCTGGCTTCGGATCAGCTCAGCTCCGCCTGTTGCAGCCACTTGGGGAGTGAACCAGTAGATGGAAGACCTCTCTCTCTCTGACTCTTCTCTCTCTGTTTAACTCTGCCTTTCAAATAAATAAATAAAATCTTTTGGAAAAGATTTTATAGATTATCTTGTATTCTAGGATTTTGTCCATACCTCTATTTGTTTTAAAATGGATTGTAATTTTTAAAAATTACTTTATGTAATACAATAAATGGCTGCACTGTATGCATTGAAACTCCAAAGTCCAAGAATCACTAATCCAGTACAAACTTTCATCTAGAATATAAATTATTTTCTTTTAAAGATGTATTTATTTGAAAGGCAGAATTACAGAAAGAGAGAGAGAGAGGGAAAGACAGAGACCTTCCATCCTCTGATTCACTCCCCAAATGGCTGTAATGGTCAGGCCTGGGCCAGGCCTAATCCAGGAGCCTAGAACTCTGTCTGGGTCTCCCACATGGATGCAGTGACCCAAATACTTGGGTCATCTTCCCCTTCTTTCCCAGGCACGTTAGCAGAGAGCTGGATTGAAAGTGATGCAGCCATGATTGCAGCTGGCACCCTTAAGGGATGCCATTACATCAGGTCGAGGCTTAACATGCTATGCCACAACACTAGCCCAGATTCTTGTAAAAACCAGCCCTGTGTATTACTACTCCTGTGATGGGACACTTGCTTACTTTTAGAAGTAGCCCAACTTATTGCTGGACAACCTTCATTATTAGAAAGTGCTTCCTTATGTTAAGCTGAAACTTGGTATCTTAACATAGTTAAGGGTAGGTATTAGTCCTTTGCTCTCCATATTCAGTGTTCACAGTTGTTTGAGCCATTCTTTATGTGACATGATTTGTAGGCTTCACAATTAGAAATTTTGTTTATGTCAGTGAAATTCTTTATTTTAATGTTACCAATACTGAGCTATGTCATGTGGCCTCTTGAAAACAAAGAAAAGAACTACAGTAGTAGAATTACCTGAACCTGTTAACTCCCTTATCTCTTCTAAAAATTCACTGTGGCTAACAGTTAGCTGGGATATTTTAGTTGAATTTTACAGTTCTTCCTAGAGCGAATGGAGTAGAGTAATAAGGCGAAATTTTCTAAAGGATAGATCTATGAACTGAGAGGTTAAAATCTGGGGCTGGTGCTCTGGCATGGCGGGTTAACGCCCTGGCCTGAAGCACCGGCATATGGTGCCAGTTCGAGGTCCAGCTGCTTCACTTCTGATCCATCTTCTTGCTATGGCCTGGGAAAGCAGAAGATGGCCTAAGTCCTTGGGCCCCTGCACCTGCTTAGGAGACCTGGAGGAAGCTCCTGGCTCCTGGCTTCATAGGCACAGCTCCAGCCATTGCAGCCTTCTCTCTCTCTCTCTCTCTCTCTCTCTCTCTCTCTCTCTCTGCCTCTTCTCTCTCTGTGTAACTCTGACTTTCAAATAAATAAATCTTTAAAAAAAAAAATCTGGGTTCTACTTCTGGCCTTAACCCACTGACTTATTATCCCTTGACTTCTTCATGTGTAGTATTGACATTTGCATGGATCTTTGGCAGTCTACACGTGTGACTCA
Source organism: Oryctolagus cuniculus (assembly GCF_964237555.1). Classification (NCBI taxonomy): domain Eukaryota; kingdom Metazoa; phylum Chordata; class Mammalia; order Lagomorpha; family Leporidae; genus Oryctolagus; species Oryctolagus cuniculus. Next base: position 23,189,936 of record NC_091451.1, on the reverse strand, counting down.
TTCATCAAACGAGTTAAACTCCCACTACCCCCATATGAGAGGATTCATATTCATTCTGCAGCAAAATCACTAATGAATGTATGTATTTTGTGGACTTTAGGATCCTTCTTGAATTGGCAAAATACAAAACTCAAGCAAAAGATCTATTTTGTGCTTGCTCTCTCTGCCTTTATGGGATGCTCTATTGGCAAATTGAGATTAGACTTTCATAGCACTGAGAACTTCTTATGCTTATGGTGGTGATTTAGTTTAATTAGATGTGTTTCCTCTTTGAATTGAAAAAGAGGTACTAACCTGCTGACCCTCTACCAGTTTGCCATTTTCAGCAGAAGATTCTGCACACATTCAAGACCATTACACGCTCCTGGAACGTCAGATCATCATTGAGGTTAGACTCTTCACCCCTGTTTTCTGCTTCAGTGTCGGGGCTCGGGGCTCAGGGCTCAGGGCTCAGGGCTCAGGGCTCAGCCTCTGAGAGACATCTGTGTTCCACACATATATGTCATTGTTGTTACAGTCTCTAAAACCTTTCGTTTTCTTTCTCTACAACAATAGCCCCCTTCCTCCATTGGTCCTAGGCGTCCTTTTCCTTCTTACCTGCTGTTAACTTGGGAGTATTTCCTCTTCCTCCCAAATTCCTGTATCATCATCACTTCTCTGGTCAACTTGGATCCATGACCATTTTATGGATTTTAAACTCCCCTTGGGCAGCCTAGGTCATTTCTTTCCTTTCTCTTTTGCTTCATGCCTGGAGTAGGAAACATAACTGCTGTAGTATAAAAGGTTTTTCTCTGGCCTCTCCTCTGTGGATATTTTTTTTCTCTTGGCTCACTCCACCATAGGCAAATGACCGACATCTAGAATCAGCAGGACAGACTGAAATCTTCCGAAAGCACCCCCGCAAGGCTTCCATCCTCAACATGCCGCTGGTGACGACGCTCTTCTACTCCTGCTTCTATCACTACACGGAGGCGGAGGTACAGGCACAGGATGCAGGGAAGACCATGCAAACGCTCACTGTACAGAACCGAGTTCAAATCCAGTATTTTGGTTTACTGTAATAACAGTGGATATATATAGTTCTCAGAAATCCACCTAGCTTTTCTGGCCCTTAGCAGCCGGGAGCCAAGAGGAAAAATAAGTTGTAAGAGTTTGCGTGGGTTCAAGTGAGTTGACATGCTGGTATAACACATTTTATCTCTGGTCCTGGTAGCAGTCTTTGTTTAAAAGTCCCTGATTTCAGATGGATTGGCGTGGCATAGAAAAGAGCAGCAGTGGTGTCAGGTAGCTGTGGATGCTTTTTTTTTTTTTAATTAGAGAGAGAGAGAGAAATCCTCTATCCATTGGTTCACTCCCCAAATGGCCACAATGGCCAAGGCCAGGTCAGGCAGGAGCCAGGAGCTTCTTCTACGTGGAGCCAGGGTCTCCTACGTGGGTAAAGGGTCCCATACACTTGGGCCGACCTCCATTGCCTTCCCAGGTGCATCAGCAGGGAGCTGGATCGGAAGTGGAGCAGCCGGGACTCCAACCTGTTGGAGCGAGAGGAGAGACAGGACATGGGAACTCTTCGGCAAAGTGCCGCCAGGCCAACTCAGCATCTTTTCTGTATTGATAAGGATTACAACAGTGCATGCACATCTCCATATAACTCTAAGGTTTTTCTGAAGCTTATTTAGAAAGACATACTAGATAAGCATGTCTGGGAAAGCAGCTGCGTGTCGTGGTGAAGCCAACGTTCCCTCAAGGGCTCAGTGCTCCTCTGCTTAGCAGGTCATAAACTATCCTTAATCCGTCCCTGCAGTCACACTCGGTGTTCTGGGAAGAAATTATCTTCACTAGGAGTGCATTGGCAAAAATCTTATTCTCCATACCAAGGGACACTCATACGGGATGCCAGCACTGCACAGGCACAGCCCTCTATGACACAGTGTCAGCCCCTGTGGATACATTCAAAACAAATCTGTTTTTTTTTTTTTAAAGACGTTTGGATTTAAGCATCACAGGTAGTGATTTCCCCTTATTGGGATTAGCAGAAAATTGGAAACATACCATATTTATGAATCCAGTTCTGAGTAAACTAGACCGTAGTGATACCTGATTAGATCTATGGAGATTTTCTCTTAATTTCTGGGTTCAAATGGTTACAGAGTGACAGGTAAAAGTCTATGTCATGGAAAAGAAATGTGTGGGATTGGGTGGGAGGTGGGAAAGTCAGCATCACTAACGTTCCTTTTTCACTTGCATTCCAGGGGACATTCAGCAGTCCCATCAACCTAAAGAAGACATTTAAGGTAGATATTAAACTGGTCAGTGTTTTATAAATTGGTCAGTATTTTATAAAAGTATGGAGTAAATGTGCTTTGTCACTCTGTAACAGTAAATCCTTTGATAGTCAAGGTTATAAATAGAAAGGAATGAGTTTGTGAGAAGTGAGAGAAGACAGTAAGTGAATGGTCTGTAGCAGTGCTGGACTTGGAATTAGGGATTATTGATGACTGAGAAATTTCTTGACTTTAAGGGGCAGAATCAATACCAGGGAAAATTTATGCCTGTCTTTAAAATTTCTCAAGCACCTTTACACATTTCTAATTCCTTTTAATTTCTCTTGATCTCTGCCCTCTAGATCCCAGACAAACAGTATGTCCTGACAGCTCTGGCTGCTCGTGCCAAGCTCCGAGCCTGGCATGATGTAGACGCCCTCTTCACCACAAAGGTGGGTGTGCTGGAACTGCTGGTGCTGTTGAAACCTTGGGAGACGAACGGGTCCTCAGACCACACTATAAGTGCCACTTACTCGTCTCCACGTTTCCTTCCACTTCTTATTTTCCAAACTTTCAAACTTAAAAGTTGAAAGAATATTGTAATAAACACTCTTAGTCTTTACCCACTTCACTAATTTATTAACATTTGTGCTGTATTAGCTTTCTCTTTTGCTATACACATACATTTTTTTCTGAGCCATTTTAAAGAAAATTTCAGATGCCAGAATAATTCTCTTTTAAATATTTAACTGTTTATCTCCTTCATAGGCACAGTGTGGGTGGCAGGGATCCAATCACTTGGCCATAACTACTGCCTCTCTGAATATGCATTAGTAGGAAGCTGCACTCAGGAGCCACATCCTAGAATCAAACCCAGGCACTTTATTGTGGGATGCCATCATCTTCTTTTCACTTTAAGATTTATTATTTGAAGGTAGAGCGCCAGAGAGTGAGGGAGAAACAGAGATCTTCCATCAGCTAGTTCACTCCCTAAATACCTATAACAGCAAGGGCAGACATGGGTGCAGGCGTCCAAGCCCTTGGGCCATTATCTGCTGCCTTCCCAGGCGCATTAGCATGAACGTGGATGGGAAGCAGAGCTGGAATTCAACCAGCAGCTCCTTCCTAGCTCAGCTGAAGCTGCTGAGCAACAGCACCTGTCTAACTCATTGTTTTGTTTTGTTTTTGACAGGCAGAGTGGACAGTGAGAGAGACAGAGAGAAAGGTCTTCCTTTACCGTTGGTTCACCCTCCAGTGGCTGCTGCAGCCGGCGCACCGCGCTGATCTGAAGCCAGGAGCCAGGTGCTTCTCCTGGTCTCCCATGGGGTGCAGGGCCCAAGCACTTGGGCCATCCTCCACTGCACTCCCTGGCCACAGCAGAGAGCTGGCCTGGAAGAGGGACAGCCGGAACAGAATCTGGCGCCCCGAACGGGACTAGAACCCGGTGTGCTGGCACCGCAGGCGGAGGATTAGCCTATTGAGCCGTGGCACCGGCCTAACTCATTGTTTTTAAAGATTTATTTTTATTTATTTGAAATAATACAGTGAATAGTACAGTGAACCAGTAGATACAAGATCTCTCTTTCTAGCTCTCTCTGTCTCCCTGCCTTTCAAATAAATCTTTTTTTTTTTTTTTTTTTTTTTAAGATTTATTCTATTTCTGTGAAAGGCAGAGTTACAGAGAGAGGTAGAGACAGAGAGAGAGGTCTTCCATCCGATGGTTCACTTCCTCAGATGGCCACGATGGCCGGAGCTGCGCCAATCTGAAGCCAGGAGCCAGGAGCTTCTTCCGGGTCTCCCACGTTGGTGCCAGGGCCCAAGGACTTGAGCCATCATCCACTGCTTTCCCAGGCCATAGCAGAGAGCTGGATTGGAAGAGGAGTAGCCAGAACTAGAACCGGCACCCATATGGGGTGCCGGCGCTTCAGGCCAGGGCTTTAACCCGCTGCTCCACTGCACCAGCCCCCAAATAAATATTTAAATAAAGAAAAAAAAATTTGTTGATTTTTGGGCTCTGTATTCTATTTTATTGGTCTCTGTGTTTGCTTTTATGCTAGCAGCATACTTTTCTTTTCTTTCTTTCTTTTTTTTTTTTTTTTTGAAAGAGTTATTTCCCAGGCACATTATCAGGAAACTGGATCAGAAGTGGAGCAGTTGGGACTCAAACTGGTGGCCACATGGAATGCAGGTCTTGCAGGCAGCAGCCTAATGCACAGTGCCACAACTCTGGTCTCAATATACTGTTTGCATTGTTGTAGCTTTGTTATATAATTCAGAATCAGAACATGTGATGCCTCCAGCTTTGTTTTTCCTCCTCACTATTATTTTGGCTATTCAAGGTCTCTTATGGTTCCAGACAAATTGGCTTACATTTTAAATAGCTATTTTTCCATTATGGCTTTTAGAATTTTCTTTCTCCATTGTTAATTATTTAATTAGTTATATCAACTGCCAAAGCACACTTACCTTTATCAAAATCAAATATAATATGTATATAAAGATTGATTTTCCTCTTTCATTGTCTGCCTGCTCTTGTCTACTCCTTCCTCAAGGAAAAAAAAAAGTTAGAGGGGCCAGTGCTGTGGCATAGTGGGTAAAGCCATTGCCTGCAGTGCCAGCATTCCATGTGGGCACTGGTTCAAGTCACAGCTGCTCCACTTCCAATCCAGCTCTCTGCTCTGGTTTGGAAAGCAGTAGAAGATGGCCTGAGTCCTTGGGCCCCTGCACCTGTGTGGGAGACCTGGAATAAGCTCCCAGCTCCTGGCTTCATATCAGCCCAGTTCCAGCCATTGTGGCCAATTAGGGAGTAAACCACTACATGGAAGACCTCTCTCGCTCGCTCGCTCGCTCCCTCCCTCCCTCCCTCCCTCTCTGCCTCTGCCTCTCTGTCACTCTCCGCCTTTCAAATTAATAAAAGAATGATAAGTTCCCAGACCTTTCCTCATTAATTTACAAATATGTATATATACATATATGTGAAGATAGAGCTTTTTTTAAACACTTGTAAGTTCATATAAAAATACTAAATTACCATCTAGTAATATTTCATAGACTTTTTTCCTATATTCATGCCTATAGATCTAAGAATTTATTTCTTATCTCCAATTTTTTTCTGCCCTCTCAAGTTCCTTGACTTTTCTGAGAAGTTCGTTTCCTATCAATTCTCTGTGCATTATCTTCCATTTCTCTACCCCTCTTCCACATTGTTCTGCTCTAACCATAAAACAGAGACTAGTATGTTGTGTATGTTTGACCTAGCTCCTGCTGCCTGTCTTCCTTTTTCAGAACTGGCTGGGTTATACCAAGAAGAGAGCACCCATTGGCTTCCATCGAGTTGTGGAAATTTTGCACAAGAACAACGCTCCTGTCCAGGTAATGGGTTCTAAAAGAAAGCCGGGTACAGGATACTCCAAAGGACCTAACTTTTAGCTTGTGCTGGTCAGTTATAGGGGTTCTGACCTGTTCTGGTTTTTCCTTAAAGGCAGTGCAAGGGCTTCACTGGGCCTTGAAATAGAAAAGGCCGGGGAGAGAATTTTTCTGCTCTTGAGGAGTAATCCAGACTTTCTGCTCTGAGGAGCATTGACTGTGGAGTAGTAATGTGCTGTCCAGACGGTACGAACGGAGAACTCCCAGAGGAAGGACTGCAAGGCCAGTGGGCACAGTAGTGGTTCAGAGCTAGAGCCCTGCCATCGCTGGCATGTGTATCTAGCTCTAGAAGGCGGAATGTGCTCTTCCCCCTACGAGACAGCATGCGGGTCTGCCTGGTGCCCTCATTGGCCATTGCAGAACCAGTCTGTGATTAATGATGGGCTTTATAGATGTCAGATTGACCTTGTTAGCCTTCTTGAGGACTTTATCCCTACTTTATAGGGCTCCGTGCTTTCTGGGTCTGGGAATCATTAATCAGAAGTCCCTCTTCCTACAGATACTACAGGAGTATATCAATCTGGTGGAAGATGTGGACACAAAGTTGAATCTAGCTACCAGATTCAAGTGCCATGATGTCGTCATTGATGTGAGTCCCTGAGAAATGAGAACCTTGAGTTACACCCTCAGTGGGGAGTGAGGGGTCACAACATCTCCTGTCCTAGATTGTGAGGTGTTTCCGTGAGTTTGGACTGAGTGGACAAGATAGTCTGGTAAGAGGTAGTTTGGAGATTAGCACTCTTGTGTTGTTTTCCAACTCTTTGACTGGTTTCTGTGTACTTTTATAATTTGTTGCACTTCAAAAATTCATATACGTGAATCAAACACTTATAAGCTCTAATATGAAGTTTTGTGGGCACTTTTTTTTTAAAGATTTATTCATTTGAAAGGCAGAGTTACAGAGAGGGAGAAAGAGAAGAGAGAGATCTTACATCTGCTGGTTCACTTCCCAAATGGCATTAATAGCCAGGGCTGGGCCAGGCTGCAGCCTGGAACCTGAACTTCAACCAGGTCTCCCACATGGGTGGTAGGGGCCCAAAGACTTGGTTCACCTCCGCTGCTCTCCCAGGCACATTAGCAGGGAGCTGGATCTGAAGTGGAGCAGCCGGGACTCAAACCAGTGCTTTTATGGGATGTCGGCATTGCAGGTAGTAGCTTAACCCAGTGTGTCACTACACTGGCCCCTCTGTGTGCACTTGACATGAGACACACACGCGTATCATCCCACTGTTGGCTCTTGCCTCATTTTGAGCTTTGGGTCAAAGTGATAGTGACAGAGTGATAAAGAAGGCTCACTGGGGGTTTGTGTCTGTCCTTTGTTCTGCTCTACAGACATATCGGGACCTGAAGGATCGTCAGCAGTTGGTAGCCTACAAGAGTAAGGTCGATAAAGGATCCGCCGAGGAGGACAAGATTGATGCCATTCTCAGCAGCTCGGTGAGCAGCTCCCGCTGACCCCTCCAGCCGTCCCAGGAGACAGACCGTTCACAGAGCAGCCTGGGCAGGATTGCAGTTAGCTGAACCACGTGGATCTATGTCTTGCTGGTAGGGCGAAAGGTCAGAGGCACTGCTTTGAGCAACAGAAACCACTTCTGATCTGTGTGATGATAGAATGATGAAGCCGCAGGCTGACGTTTAACTACCATGCTCTAATAACTAGGCTACCTGGTAGGGGCACTAACTGCTCTAAGTACAAAAAAGTTAGGGGTTTGGAATATAATTGTCACCAGGGATGCATGTAACCTGTGGAAATAAGAAGCGGATGAAATAGACTAGCTTCTTGGGGAGCACAGTTGGTTGATCTCTCATTGCGTGAGGTTTCTGAGCTTTTTGTTAACATGGAACTTAGTTTCCTCTTAGGAATTTTGGGACTTACACTGGGGTCATTGAAAGCTAGTAAATCCTAGTCAGCACTGCGGCTCACTAGGCTATTCCTCCACCTAGCGGCGCCGGCACACCGGGTTCTAGTCCCGGTCAGGGCGATGGATTCTGTCCCGGTTGCCCCTCTTCCAGGCCAGCTCTCTGCTGTGGCCCGGGAGTTCAGTGGAGGTTGGCCCAAGTGCTTGGGCCCTGCACGCCATGGGAGACCAGGATAAGTACCTGGCTCCTGCCTTCGGATCAGCGCGGTGTGCCGGCCGCAGTGCGCCGGCCGCTGCGGCCATTGGAGGGTGAACCAACGGCAAAGGAAGACCTTTCTCTCTGTCTCTCTCTCTCACTGTCCACTCTGCCTGTAAAAGAAAAAAAAAAAAAAAAAAAAAACGAAAGCTAGTAAATGCTGCTCCTGAGGGCAGGGCCAGGATAAAAGCCCTACATCTAGCATTCTGTAAAATACAGAATAGGTATTTAATCCATCCCTGAATAAATGAATTCTCCCTCTTATTAATAAAAAATTTACTGGGGCAAGTGTTTAGTGTGGCCACTAAGGCATGCAGTAAGATACTCTTCTGCCATATTGGAGTACCTGGGTTCAATAACTGGCCCCAGCTCCTGACTCCAGCTTACTGCTAATGCAACCCTGGGAGGCAATGTGATGGCTCCAGTAATTAGGTTCCTGCCACTCATACAGGAGATCTGGATTGGATTCCTGGCTCCTGGCTTTGGCCTGGACTAGTCTGGTTGTTGTGGTATTTGGAGAGTGAACTAGAAGATAAGAGTATTCTCCCTCCCTCTGTTCCCTCCCTCTTTCTCTCAAATATTTTTTTAAAAAGGAAAATTTTCAAGACTTTCCCAGATTCTTCCTTTTCCTTTCTCTAAAAAACATTTTTTTTTTTCATCTCCAAATTTATCTGAGAGGCAGAGAGAGAGAGAGAGCAAGCTGCTATCCACTGGTTCACCCCAGGGTCAGTGCTGCCCTGGCAAAAGCTGGAGTCAGGAGCCAGATCTGGCTGATACGGGACATGGGTATCTTAACTGACAACTGCCAGGCTAAGCACTCAGCCCTGCTTTCCCTCTTTCTTACATTACCTGGCTATGAGCTTGTCTTAGTGCATTCCTGCTGCCTTTCTGTAGGGATGAGTAGAGACTGATCGTACACCTTCATTGTCTGATCTTTCCACAGCAAATTCGATGGAAGAATTAGGTGGCATTAGCTGCCCTGAAGCTGGCCTCACTTCTTCCTTCCCTGCCTGTAGAAGTGGGAGAGTAGCACCATCACTCTTGGGCCCATCAACAGGCCGTGCCTGCTACTCCTGGGACGGAAACCAACATCTGGGCATGGAGAGCTGCAGATGGACTGTCCGAGGGTTGTCACTGAGGGCCAAGCTTTGATTCATGAGAGAGTCTCTCCACCTGGTGCTCATGTGAAGGTGGGAGTGATTTCTGGATTGGGCCCACACTGGGTTAAGATCTCTCTTGGTCTGAGAAAAGTGACTGCTCCAGAAAGGAAGTCTCCTAGACTAAGAGGTACGTGTGTCAGCAGGGTGGCCACTGCATTCCACTCAGCCAACTGTGACCCAGGACTTGGTGCTGGACATGGGCAGTTCTGCTCTGAGTGAAGTCAGAACAGAACCAAAATGACTGTATCTTCCAAGGGGATTCAGGAGTGCGGCCAGTGTTGCCCAGGACCTGCTGGAGACCCCCTCACCAGGCTGCGGAGTCCTCCATGCCTGAGAGATGTTGCCCAGAGGTTGTGTTTCTTCAGCCGGTGTTTTTCTGCTGCCCAGTCTGTCTGTCCAAAAACTTAGGGTTCCTCTCAGCTGCACACTGAGATGACCTTATTTGAGTGATGAGATACCCCCTTATCTTTCTCTACTTCTATTCAGGACCCCTGGCCTTATGCGGAACTGAGATCCAGCAGTGTGAAGAACTCTCCCTTTAGGGAGAACTCTCATTTCGCCATAAGTTTCCCCTGGACTGACCTCAGTAGCATTTGTTGGCATATTTAGACTGAGATTTTGTTTTCACAGTTGGCTGTGGAGAGAGAATTCTGTAATGCTGATTCTGCCCTGTAACCAATATTAGACTCCTTCTGGGTGACTGACCTGGGTTTTCCTGCTGTGCCTGGACTCCTAATAAAGCTGTTTCTTCCTTGGAGCCTCCTCTTCCCTTCCCCGTTGTTCTGTGCAGAATGAGGAGATTACTGCTCCGGGTCTTGGACTCTTACAGGTCTGCCTCAGTGCAGTCTGTCCACACATGTCAGGTTACGGAGTCCTTGTGCTTCTGGCTAAACAGGACTGTGTAGTTAACAGACAGCACCAAACTGGGAGAGAAAAGACCTTCCTTTTCCCAGTGCTCTCACTAACTAGCTGTGTGGTGCCGGGTGAGCTCCTTTCTCTAGACCCGTTACGTGCAAAGTGAGGGCGTGGCGGTGTCTGAGCTCAGGACTGCACCTGTGAGCAGAGCAAGAGCGGAGCAGCTGCTTGTGCAGAGGCGCAGCCTGCGTCACTGTGGTGTCTCAGCTGGCCACACCCTGCCCCCTCGGGAGGCATTTAGCAGTGTCGGAAGATAGGATTTTTTTTTTTAAGATTTCTTTTTATTTATTTGAAAGGCACAGTTACAGAGAGAGAGAGAGAAGGGGAGGAAGAGACATAGAGAGAGATCTTTCATCTGCTGGTTGACTCCAAAATGGCTGGAACTCCTAGGACTGGGGCAGATAAAACCCAGGAGCCAGGAGCTTCTTCCAGGTCTCCCACATGGGTTCAGGGCCCAAGCACTTGGGCCATTTTCCACTGCTTTCCCAGGCACATTAGCAGGGAGCTGAATCAGAAGTAGAGCAGCCAGGACATGAACTGGTACCCATATGGGATGCCAGCGTCACAGGCAGCAGCTTTACCCACTGTGCCACAACAGTGGCTCCTAGAAGATACTTCTTGTTGCCACGCTGGGGGCTGCTACTGGCATCTCATGGGTAAAGGCATGAAATATTGCTAAACATCCTATAATACATGGGACAGCCCCTCACAACAAAGAATTATCCTGCCCAGAGTGGAAATGCCAGTTTTGAGAAACCCTTCTTCAAAAAGACAGACTCTGTCTTTTTTAAAGATTTATTTGAAAGGCAGAGTGACAGAGAATAGGAAGGAGAGAAAGATCTCCCGTATGCTTATTCATGCCCCAAATGCCCAAGACAGCCAAGGCTGGTCCAGGAACTCCATCTGGATCTCCAGGATGGGTGGCGGGGATGCAGATGGTTGAGCCATAATCTGCTGCCTCCCAAGCACACTAGCAGGAAGCTCAATCAGAAGCAGAGTACCAGGACGTTAACCAGGTATTCTTTTTTTTTTGACAGGCAGAGTGGACAGTGAGAGAGAGAAAGGTCTTCCTTTTGCCGTTGGTTCACCCTCCAATGGCCGCTGCAGCCAGCGCACCGCGCTGATCCGAAGGCAGGAGCCAGGTGCTTCTCCTGGTCTCCCATGGGGTGCAGGGCCCAAGCACTTGGGCCATCCTCCACTGCACTCCCGGGCCACAGCAGAGAGCTGGCCTGGAAGAGAGGCAACCGGGACTAGAACTCGGTGTGCCGGTGCTGCAAGGCGGAGGATTAGCCTAGTGAGCCGCGGTGCCGGCCGAACCAGGTATTCTGATATACTAAGTGGGTATCCCTAGTGGTGACCTAGCCCACTGTGCCACAGTGTGCACCTCCAGACTCCATCTCCTGTGTGTGTGTGTGTGTGTGTGTATTTTAAAGACTTATTTATTTGAAAGGCAGAGTTAGAGGCAGATCTTCATCTTCTTGTTTTCTCCCCAGATGGCTAGAGCTGGGCCAACCCAAAGCCAGGAGCCTGGTACTCCATCCAAGTCTCCCTCGTGGGTGGCAGGGGCCCAAGCACTTGTGCCATTTTCTACTGCCAGGATTCAAACCAGTGCTCATTGGGGATGCTGGCATTGCAGGCAGCAGCTTCACTCACTGCATCACAGCGCTAGTCCGCAGACTGCAGCCTTTGCTCTTCCATGTTGCAGTCTCCTTTTTAAGTCCAGGTAGCTTTATGTTTAGTTGCTTTCCTGATCATGCTGTTGAAGAAGTAATTGAATTTGCTAGATTGCATTGATTGGTTCGCCCCAAGACATAGAGTGCTAGCTTCACGAGCTAATATATCCGGGTACATTCACTGATGCGGAACCACTAGGAGAGTGAATGCCTTATCTAATCCAGTCTGTCTCTGTGGTTTACTGCAGGGATTTGACCTTGCTCAGGTATTGCAGTCTATGTAAGGTAGTTGTCTCCGTGTCTGGTGGTAGAACTTGAAATCCATAGGGCAAGCAGTGGGGATGGGAAGACACATAGAAAGTGGGGGTGGGTAGAACCCAGGAGAACGGCCTCCAACTTTGATGAAGTGAGTGTCCTGAAGGAGAAGCTGGTGGCCTTGGTCATGGACCTGAAAAACCCCTGGCCCACGAGTAAGCAGCTGAAGGAGGGTCTGCAGGAATGTGTAGCAGTTACAGCTCACCTGGTGTTTCACACTTACATGGGGGCCAGCAGACAAGCAACAGCTTGTGTTCACTACAGCAGTGCCTGTGAGCTCGAACGGAGAGTGGTTGCTGTTTCATTTCTACCCGCCAGGTCTTCCCATATCTCTCTTGTAGCCATCCTAAACCAGAAATGTACAAAGAGAGGAATTCTGGAAAATGTAATTCAGCCTAGCTAGGTGGACATGTTATAAATGTACAACTGAACCCCCACTTTGGGGAATGCATAAGAAAAGGATGGGCCTAGAATTCACATCTGTACAGTTAACTGCATGCTGCACGGGTCATGCTGGTCTGGGAGGTGTTTAGTTCCTCTTCCCTTTGGAGCAGGAAGCAGCACAACCTGAGGGTGACTACCCCACTGTTTTGGTATGGGCAGGTGTTTCTTACACTTCAAGTGCTGGAGACTTTTCTTCTAAAGGACTGAGAGTGTGATGTACACCTTCCTATTCAGGGCCTTGAGAAGCCAGACAAATCACATGTCAGTACTGTATGATTCTATTTATTTCCCTAAATAAAGGCGTAAAGAGAATGACAGAAAAAGAGAGAGAGAGAGATCTACTATCCACTGGTTCACTTCCCAAATGTCTGCAACAGTCAGGCCTGGACCAGGCTGACGCGAAGGACCAGGAACCCTATCCAGGTCCCTACATGAGTAGCAAGAGCCCAAGTACTTGAACCATTCTCTGCTGATTTTCCAGGGACATTAGCAAGGAGCTGAATCAGAAGTGGAACAGTGGGGCAGGCGTTGTGGCATAGCAGGTAAAGCCACTGCCCACAGTGCCAGCATCCCATATGGGTGCTGGTTCGAGTCCCAGCTGCTCCACTTACAATCCAGCTCCTTGCTAATGTGCCTGGGAAGGTAGTGGAAGATAGCCCAAATACTTGGTTCCCTGCTTCCTTGTGGGAGACTCCAAGGAAGCTCCTGGCTTCGGATCAGCCCTGCGATGGCTATTGCAGCTATCTGAGGAGTGAACCAGTGGATGGAAGCGCTCTTTCTTCTCTCTGTAACTTTCAAACAAATATATAAATATTAAAAAAAAAAAAAAAAAAGGAACAGCTGGAACTTGAACCTGCACTCTGATATGGGATCCTGGGATCATAGGTGGCAGCCTAAGCCACTGTGTCGCAATGTTGGCCCCTGTATGATTCCATTTCTATGAAATTATCTGGACTAAGTAAATCCATGAATGGAAGATTGTTGTTTCAGGGGCTGGAAGTGAGCAAGGGTGGGGAGTAACTGCCAACTAAGTATGGGGTTTTCTTTTGAGAGGTGTGAAGATGCTTTAGGACTAGATAAAGGTAGTGGTTGCACAACATTCTGAATGTGTAACTGAACTGTTCACTTTAAAATGACTGATTTTGGGGGGCCAGCATTGTGGCATAGTGGGTTAAGCACTGCTTGTGATGCTGGTGTCCCATGTCGAAATGCCAGCTCAAGTCCAGACCACTTTGCTTCCAATCCAGCTTCCGGCTAATGCACCTGGGAAGGTAGCAAATGACAGCTCAGGTAGTTGGAACCCATGTGGGAGGTCAGGGTGGAGTTCCTGGCTCCTGGCTTTAGCTTGGCCCAGCCCTGTTGTGGCCATTTGGGGAGTCAAACAGCAGATGTAGGATCTTTCTCCCCCACCCTCCCACTGCCTTTCACATAAATAAATAATCTTTAAAAGAAACTAAGTAAGATAACTAATAATAGCTATTTTGGGGACAGGTGTTATAATGCAGCTGATTAAGCGTTGCGAAAGATAGCTGCTTTCCCATGTGAAACTGCCTGGTTCAAATCCCAGCTGTTCTGTGCTTTTGATCTAACTTCCTGCTAATGTGCTTGGGAGGCAGTGGATGATGGCCCATGTACTTGGACCTCTGCCACCCACGTGGGAGATCTGGATGGAGCTCCTGGCTCCTGGCTTTGGCCTGGCCTAACCCTAGCTATTGGAGGCATTTGGGTAGTAAACCGGCATATGTCTCTCCCTGTTTCTATGTCACTCTTCTTGTCAAATAAATAAGATGGTTATTTTTTTTTTATTACGTGAATTTTCCCTCAACATTTAAGAAAAAAAATTTTTTTTTTTTGACAGGCAGAGTGGACAGTGAGAGAGAGAGACAGAGAGAAAGGTCTTCCTTTTTGCCATTGGTTCACCCTCCAATGGCTGTCGCGCTGATCTGAAGGCAAGAGCCAGGTGTTTCTCCTGGTCTCCCATGGGGTGCAGGGCCCAAGCACTTGGGCCATCCTCCACTGCATCCCGGGCCACAGCAGAGAGCTGGCCTGGAAGAGGAGCTACCAGGACAGAATCTGGCGCCCCGACCGGGACTAGAACCCGGTGTGCCAGCGCCGCAAGGCGGAGGATTAGCCTAGTGAGCCGCGGTGCCAGCCTAAGAAAAAAAAATTTTAACAAGAGAATTAACAAGATGAGTCTATTTGAATTCTGATCCCAGTTTCACCATTGCTAGAAAATAAATCACTGATTTCTGACCACAAAGAAGGAGTTAGAAAAATTAACTCAGTAGTGCTTAAATCTGTATGAAATTCTACTTGTTTAAAAAAAAAAAAAGCTTAGTGATCCTGAATCTTTTGTTGGGAAAAAGAGGGTCCCATACTGCCCTGGTGTAGTAACCCGAGAAGTAGTAAAAGGAACGTGTGCCCTCATGTTCAGGTCAGGAAAGCCTGTAGGTGGAGCGGCCCTTTAAGATTCAGAGACTGTAGTAATCTGGTAGCTAAGGAGTCATAATGACAGCTCTCTTGGGTAATTCTCCTTAGAAATGTACTTCTTACCTGTCAGGACCGGAAGTACTGAGGAGAGTCCGTCGTCCCAGTTTGGGGTGAGAGATGGGATGTAGATTATTTATGCAGCTCGTGTTTATTTTCTAAAATATAGATGTCCCTGCTTTAGGCAAGGGACCAGTGGTAATCTGTGCCCTTCTCTGCCCTGTGGAAAACACAGAGTATAGCGTAAGGGAAGAATTTATTTGAAATGTGGTCATTCCTATTTTAAAAACCTAAAGGGAATGGAAGGGAGAAGGCTCTGGCCCAAAAATACCTGTGAATCCCATTGCTAATGTGAATCCATCTGCTGAAAGAAGTGCCTGTAGCCTGTGAGGAGAAACATCACTTTGGGTTTCTGTTCAGATTTTTTCATGGATCCAGGAAACAGTGATGTGAACCACAAATTCAAAATGTGGAAGGAGAGGTGCTGAAGGCCGCCATCATGCCTACTTGTAACCTGGCTGCACATGCCCTCTCTGAAGTACACCCCCCCCCCTTCTTAGACCCCTCCTTTTCCAAGACAGTGAGCCAGATTGATTGGTGTCTGTCCCTGCAGGAGGTGGTGGCTTGGAAATGGACATGCTAGAGGACCTTGAGTCCCTGCAGTTTGAGTCTGGGGTTACAGAGGAAGATCGATCCTGGCTGTATTTGCAGGGCCGTTCTCGGGGACTGACAGTCGAAGCCTGTGCCCATGCAATCTTCTTCTGCAAACTAGTCCATACGTTGAGGTAAGATAGGTGTGCGAGTTCAGGAAGATAATGATCTCACTGCTGAGAATTCAAATGACTTAATACTTTCTTATACAGATAAACTTGGCCGTCATTTCTGGTCTAAAAGGACCAGGAAAATCCAACTCAGGTTCCTGTGTGGATTAGAAGCAACTCCTTTCAGTGGGTAGATTGATTAGTAATTATTCATTCATTCATTCATTCATTGGGACCAGGAACTTGTCACCTATGGCTGCTGATGACTAGCCATTCCTTACCTATTGGCTGCGAAGTGGATCAATTCTTTCTTTTGAAGCTGGTGTAACAGTGAGATGTTTCATCACAGGGAAGCTGCCTGGTATTCTGCCTTCCCTATAGCCTGATGATTTGCTTGAAACCAGAAATCTTGATTTGGAGAGAAACTCATTTCAGCCCTGGTTTTTGAAACCTTTCTGTGATGTGGCTTTAGAAACTGAAGTAGAAGGTTTGTGTGGGAGCTGCTTACCTGGAATTAGGTTCCTGGATTCTGTTAACCTCAGGCCTCTCCTGGAGCATAAGTCATCTCCGCACTCTACTTTTAAGGCTTCCCCCCACCCGCCCCTCTGAAATTAGATTAACTCCTGGACCAGATCTGAATTAAACATATATAGAGATACAATGTATATCCAAGGAGGCAGACTGCTTTGTGAGTTTGTTGACTGGTTTACTGATAAGGATGCAAGAATCTATTGGTTGTAAGCAAGATGGCTGATGAGAAACCAACAGATGAAACTTCTAGGAGGCATTTTATACTTGGAGGGATCAGGCACTAAGAGAAAAGTGTCCTTTCAACGAGAAGTCTTCAACAGAATGTGGCTTGTGGTGCTTATATGAAAAGTCTAGGGCTTTAAAGCCTGTAAGGTATTAGTTTTTTGTTGTTGTTGTTGTTTTGTTTGTTTTTTTACAGAAATAGAGAACACACAATTCCCAACTTGACTCTCACTGGGATTAAACATGACAATAGGTCTGATCTGATTTCATCATCATTTAAAAAAAATCATCTATTATTTTTCACTTTATGTTTCTGTGTGGGAGCAAACTGTTGAAATACTTACTTAAGGTATACTAAGCTGATCTTCTGTATATTAAGATAATCGAAAATGAATCTTGATGTGAATGGAAGGGGAGAGGGAGTGGGAAAGGGGAGGGTTGTGGGTGGGAGGGACGGTATGGGGGGGAAGCCATTGTAACACATGAGTCGTACTTTGGAAATTTATATTCATTAAATAAAAGATTAAAAAAAAAAAAAAGAAATAGAGAACACAAATAAGGTTTTGCAGCAATAAAGTAACACTTTACGTAGTTGGAAGTCAGACTTGGTTAAACTTGGGCCAAGGAAACACATCCAGGACCAATAATAAGTGAACCTCTGAGAAAATGGCCCCAAATCTTTCATCCTCCATTTCTCGAGTGTTTGCTTTTGTAAACTATTTTCTTTTATACATCATACTTCCTTTTTTTTTAAAAAAAAAATTAATTTATTTGAGAGGTAGAGTTACAGACAGAGGGAGAGACAGAGAGAAAGGTCTTCTATCCACTGGTTCAGTCCCCAGATGGCCGCAATGGCCAGAGCTGAGCTGGTCCAAAGCCAGGAGCCCGGAGCCCTTTCCAGGTCTCCCACATGGGAGCAGGGGCCCAAGTACTTGGGCTATATTCTGTTGCTTTCCTAGGACATAGCAGAGAGCTGGATTGGAAGAGGAGCAGCCAGTACACGAACTGGCATTCATATGAGATTCCAGCACAGGCAGAGGCTTAGCCCACTGTGCCACAGCACTGGCCCTATATATCATACTTTCTTAAAAAGCTGAATTAGCCAGTGTCCCAGGTCTGTGCAGAATTGAAATAGCAAATTAGAAAGAGTAGGAGGGAGATTTGCACTTGTCCTAATAGCAGTAAAAGTTGACAGGTGTCTGAGATGTCACCAAGATGGAAGGATGGGACTCCCCAGACTTTATAATAAACCCACAGAGACACTGACTTAACAACAACATATGGAGGTTGGGAGGTGGTACAGCAGTTAAGTTGCTGCTTGGAATGCCTGTATCCCATATTGCAGTGCCTGGTTCAAGTTCCAGCTGCTCCCTGGTTCAAGTTCCAGCTGCTCAGCTTTCCATTCAGCTTCCTGCCAGTGTACATAGGAAGCAGCAGAGGATGGCTCACTTAGGGCCCTGACACCCACTGGGATAGAATTCTAGGCTCCTGGCTTCATCCTACCCAGCCTTAACTATTGTAGGTATTTGGGGAGTGAACCAGTGGATCGAAGATCTCCATCTGTCTGTCTGCTTTTTAAATCTTTTAAAAAAGTGAAAATTAAAAAAAAAATCAACATTATATGCCTGAAAAGCCTTTATGGAAACTCCAGAAGCCAAAAGTTCAGTACCTCAAGTGTAAAGTCAAGAAAAGCTGTATTGAAAAGGCTAAGAAAAGCTATTGTACTCACCTGGGGTAGCCCTTTCCCCAGGTTAGCACAGCTCAATGTGATCAGGAAAAAACACACAATTTTCAGCTTCTCCCTTGGATAAAAGTGGAATGTTTGCCTACTGTCCTACTTTTGCAGAGCCCTCAGAGGGATTGCCTGATGGGAAACCAACATACTTTGGATGAAAGCAAAGGAGAGCTCAGTGGTGTGTTGCAGCACAGACAACCTAAAGTACTTCCAGTAGACACCAGAGAGAGCAGGAGGTTATGACTTCTTACAAAAGGAACAGGCAAGCATCTCTAACTGGAAATCATGAGTACAAGTCCAGGGAAGATACATACCCTGAAAAGGTTTGAAACCAGAATCTCTAGCTAGGCTGATTGGTGAAGATCTTTCCCTGTATGAAGTCAGCCTGTGAAGATTGGGAGACATGGCTATTTTTCCAAATGCCCAGACTCACAACAGCAAACATAAAGCATATCAAGAAGCATGAAGCCCATTCAAAGGAACAAATGTGGCCTCCAGAAACCAGTCCTCCAAAAGCAGATCATAGCACATAACTCGAAAACATGAGGTGGGTGTTGTGACGCAGTATTTAAATTGCTGCTTGGGATGCCACCCTCCCAAGTCAGAGCACAGGTCACACCTCTGCTGATCCAACTTCCTGCTAATGATCACCCTCAAATGGCTCAAGTACTTGGGTCCCTACCATCTACCTAGAAGACCCAGATGGAGTTCCTGGTTCCTGGTTCCCAGCTCCTGGCTTCAGCTGGGATTGGCCCTGGCTATGGGGGCTTTTGTGCAGTGACACAGCAGATGGAAGATCTCTCTCTATCTCTCTCTTGCTCACTGTCTTTAACTGCCTTTCAAATAAAAAAAGAAATCAAGATAATCTGTAACAAGATCAATGAGCTGCAAGAGAACATAGATAAACAACTAAATAAAATCAGGAAAATGGTATATAAAGAAATGAGAATATTAACGAATAGAAACAATTAAAAAAAAGAGAGAAGGGGGCCAAAGAAACTCTGGAGCCAAACAACACAACAACTGAATAGAACAGATTCACCAGAGTTCCACATCAGGCTTGATGACGCAGAACAAACAGAGAACTCAAAGACGGGTTACCTGAAATGATCACGTCAGAAGAACAAAAGGAAAAAAAGAATAAAGGGAAGAAACTTAATGGGACACCATCAAGCAGACCAATATATACATCTGGGAATCTCAGAAAAAGAAAGGGCTAGAGAACTTACTTCAAGAAATGACGGGGAACGGTGTTGTGGCACAATGGGTTAAGCCACCACTTGCAATGCTGGCATTTCTGATCAGGGTGCCAGTTCTAATTGTGACTACTTGGCTTCCGATCCAGCTCCCTGTTAATGCACCTGGAAAAGCAGCAGGGGAGCGGGCCAGTAGATAGACAATTACCCTTTCTCCCTCTATTTCTCTCTGCCTTCCAAATAAATAAATCAATCTTTAGTAGCTACCAGATGCATAGAAGACAGTGAACAAAATGGCAATATTGTCTTTTCCTTTCCATAATTACTTTAAATGTAAATGGATTAAACTTCCTAAACAAAATAAGCAGTGGCTGAGTGGATGAGACCAGGATCTAACTATAGGCTGCCTACACAAGACTCACTTTAGAATTAAGGAAACACATGGGCTGAAACTAAAAGGATGGAAAGATATTCCATGCAAATTTTAATCAAAAGAGAGCAGGAGTGGCTATACTTATATCAGACAAAATAGACTTTAAGTGAAAACCTGAGGACGTGGAATGACATCATATAAAAATGAAAAGATCAGTCCACCAGGAATGTATAGTAATTATATACGTATTTGCATCAGAACATCCAAATATCTGAAGCACATTTTGACAGAATTGAAGATACACAATACTAGTGAATGTCAGTGCCCCACTTTGAATAATGGATAGAACAACCAAGCAGATCAATGAGGAAACAGAGGGCTAGAACAAAACATTAGACCAGTTGGAACCTAACATGTAGAATCTTCTACCCAATAGCAGCAACTTTGTCTTCTTAAGTGCACATGGAACAGTATCCAGGGTAGACTACATGTTTGGCCACCAAAGAAATCTTAGCAAATTCTAGAAGATATAAATCACATCAACTTTTTAACCACAATGGGATGAAACTAGAAATGGATAACAAAAGGAAAACTGGAAAATTCGCAAATATGTGGAAATGGACACTCCTGAGTAATCAATGGATCATAGAGTAAATCACATAGGAAATTAGGAAATATCTTGAGATAAAGGAAAATGAAAAAAAAAATAACATACCAAAACTTATGGTATACAGCAAAGTCAGTAGTAAGAGAGAAGTTTATAGGAACAAATGCCTACATTAAAGAGAAGGATATCAGGGGCTGGCACTGTGGCTCACTGGGTTAAAGCCTCAGCCTGCAGTGCCAGCATCCCATATGGTTGCCAGTTCAAGTCCCAGCTGCTCCACTTCCCATCCAGCTCCCTGCTAATGTGCCTGCTAATGCGGAGGATGGCCCAAGTGCTTGGGCCCCTGAATCCTTGTGGGAGACCCAGAGGACGCTCCTGTCTCCTGGCTTCAGATCAGCTCTGCTGCAGCCATTTGGAAAGTGAACCAGCGGATGGCAGACTGACTCTCTCTCTCCCCCTCTTCCTCTCCCTCCCCCCATCTCTATAACTCTTTCAAATAAATAAAATGGATTTTTTAAAAAATCTCAAATCAGCAATCTAACTTTATAGCTTGTCTTAGTTCGTTTTCTGTTTCTATGTTAGAATACCAGAGACTGCATAAATTATAAAGGCAATAAATTTATTTCTCACAGTCCTGGAAGCTGAGAAATGTAAGATCAAAGAGCCACATCTGGTAAGGGCTTTCTTGCTGTGTCACCGAGTGGCAGAGAATATCACAGGGTGAGAGTACACATGGGGAAGGAGGACAGTATGCACACAGGAGGGCTCGCTTGTGTAACTGACCCATGCGTGAGGGAGGTGCCCACAGGACCCAGCCACCTCTCAAAGGTTGTACCTCCCAACACTTACAGTGGCCATTAAATTTCAACATGCGTTTTGGAGGGGGCATTCAAACCAGAGCACGCCTCTAGAAAAAGAAAAACAAACCAAGCCCAAAGTTAACAAAAGAAAGGAAATCATCAAGATTAGAGCAGAAATAAAATGGAGAATAGAAAAAAAAATCAACAAAACTGAGAGCTGGTGTTTTCAAAATATCAACAACATTGACAGATTTACCTAGACTAAGGGAAAAAAACAACAGAATCATAAGTGAGGAGGAGACGTCAGCACGGATGCTGCACAGACACAGTCCTAGAGACCACTCTTAGCAGTCATATGCCAGTCATAACCTAAAGAATCGAAAAAACTCCTAGGAACAACCAACCTATCACGACCAAGTAACAAAGAAGAAAAAAAACAAATAGACCATAATTGGTCAGGAGGCTGAATCAGTAATCGAAAAATCCTCAACAGAGAGAATCCTAGGATCAGATGTTTCATTGGAAAATTCTAAACATTTGAAGAATTCACACCAGTCCCTCTCAAACACTCCTAAAACCTTCCAAACCCATTTTATGAGGCCAGCATTACCCTGACACCAAAACAAGACATAGAAACTATGGAAAACTACAAACCAGTATCTTGATGAATATTAATGCAAAAATCCTTAAAAAAAATCTTAGCAAACAGAATTCAACAGCATATTAAAAGGATTAATATCATGACCAAGGGGAATTCATTCCTGGAATACAGGGATAATTCAACATAGAAAAGTTAATGTAATACATCCTTAACAGAATGAAGAGCGAAAACCACATGATCATTTCAACTGATGTAGGAAAAGCATTTGATAAATTCAGTACACTTTCCTGATAACAGCATTGAAAAAGCCAGAAATAGAGGGAAATTGCCTCTACCTAATAAAGGCTGTATATAAAGGCCGGCGCCGTGGCTCACTTGGCTAATCCTCTGCATGCAGCGCCGGTACCCCGGGTTCTAGTCATGGCTGGGACGCCGGGTACTAGTCGCGGTTGCTCCTCTTCCAGTCCAGCTCTCTACTGTGGAGGGCAGCAGAGGATGGCCCAAGTGCTTGGGCGCCTGCACCCGCATAGGAGACCGGGAGGAAGTACCCGGCTCCTGGCTTTGGATCGGCGCAGGGCCTGCCGTAGCGGCCATTAGGGGAGTGAACCAATGGAAGGAAGACCTTTCTCTCTCTCTCTCTCTCTCTCTCTCTCACACACACACACTGTCTAACTCTGCCTGGCAAAAAATAAAAAAAAAAATAAAGGCTATATATGAAAACGTCACAGCTAATATCATACTCAAAGGTGAAAAACTGAAAATTTTTCCTTTAAGATAAGAAACAGGGCTGGGGGGGGGCAGTGTTGTGGTGTAGCAGGTAAAGCCATGGTTTGTGATGCCAGCATCCCATTCTGGAGTGCCTGCTCTTTGCCTCCAATCCAGCGTCCTGCTAATGTACCTGGGAGGACAGTGAATCGCTTGGGTGCTTGGGGTCCTGCCACCCACGTGGGAGACCAGGATGGAATTCCTGGCTCTTGGTTTCAGCCTGGCCCTGCCCTGGTGGTTGTAGCCTTTTGAGAGGTGACCTAGTGCATGGGAAATCTGTCTGTCTCTCCTCTCTCACTCTGCCTTTCAAATAAATACATCTTTATGTATAAATATATATATATATATAGTTCATGATAATACATATCAGAAACAAAGCACTCTCACCACTTCTATTCAATGTAATACCAGAAATCCTAGCCACAGCAGTTAGGGAAGAAAAATAAAGACATCCAAATTGGAAAGAAACAAACTGATCTCTGTTTACAGATAACATGATCCTATATGTAGAAAAACCTAAAGATTCCGGGGCTGGCATTGTGGCATAGCGGGGTAAAGCCACTGCAGGTAATGGCAGCATCTTACTTGGGTGCCAATTCAGGTCCTGGCTGCTCCATTCTGATCCAGCTCCCTGCAAATGGCTTGGGAAAAGCAGCCAAAGTTGGCCCAAGTGTTTGGGGCCCTGTCACCATGTGGCAGGTGTGGTAAAAGCTCCTGGCTCCTGGCTTCGGCCTGGTCCAACTTAGATGGCTGTTGCAGCCATCTAAGGAATGAAGCAGTAGTTGGGAGATCTCTCTCTCTGTCTGTCTCACTCTTTCTGTAACTCTAACTTCCATATATGTAACTAAATATTTTTTAAAAACTTAAAGATTCCATAAAAAATGTGTTAAAACTAGTAAACAAATTCAGCAATGTAGCTGGATACAAAATCACTCAAAAGTCAGTTGCATTTCTGTACACTTACAATTAGCCATCCAAAAAAGAAATTAATCCCATTTACAACAGCGATCAATTAGAATAAAATACTTAGTAATAAACTTAAGATGAAAGACTTGTACATGGAAAACTGCAAAGCATTGTTAAAACAAATTAAGGAGGGGCCAGTGCTGTGGGTTAAGCCACCACTTGTGATGCTGGCATCCCATGTCAGAGTGCCAGGTCAAGTGCTGGCAGTTCAGCTTCCGACCCAGCTTCCAGCTCATGTGCCTGGGAAGGCAGCAGAAGACTGCCCAAGTACTTGGGGCCTTGCTACCCATGTAGGAGGCTAGAATGGAGTTCCTGGCTCTTGGCTTCAGCCTGGGGTAGACCTAGTTATAGCAGCCATTTGGCAAGTGAACCAACCAGTGGAGGGAACTTTCTTCCTTCCCCCTCCCCCTCCCCCTTCCCTTTTCCCTCTCCCTCTCCCACCTGGGATAGACCTAGCTATAACAGCCACTTGGCAAGTGAACCAACCAGTGGATGGAACTTTCTTTCTTTCTCTCCCTCTCCCTTTCCCTCCTTCCCTCCCTCCCTCCCCACCCCCTTCTGTCACTCTGCTATTTAAATAAATAAAAAGTAAATATTGAGGCTGGCACTGTGGCATAGGGGGTTAAACTGCCTCCTGCAGTGCCAGCATCCCATATGGGCTGCTCCACTTCCCATCTAGCTCTCTGCTAGAGCCTGGGAAAGCAGTAGAAGATGGCCCAAGTCCTTGGGCCCCTGCAACCCTGTGGAAGACCTGGCTCCTGGCTCCTGGCTTCAGATCGGCCCAGCTCCAGCCATTGCGGCCATTTGGGGAGTGAACCATTGGATGGAAGACCTCTGTCTCTGCCTCTGTCTCTCTGTAACTCTGCCTTTCAAATAAATAAATAAATCTTTTTAAAAAAGTAGATAAACCTTTTAAAGTTACAAAAAAATTAAGAAAGACACAAATAAATGGAAAGATATCCTGTGTTCATGTTGGAAGATATAATAGTTTTAAAATGTCCACACTACCCAAAGTGATCCTTAGATTCAGTGCAATCCTCATCAAACTCCAATGTCAATTTTCTGTAAAAAATTTTTAGTAAATCATTGAAAAATTCATAGA
Organism: Oryctolagus cuniculus; assembly: GCF_964237555.1. Classification (NCBI taxonomy): domain Eukaryota; kingdom Metazoa; phylum Chordata; class Mammalia; order Lagomorpha; family Leporidae; genus Oryctolagus; species Oryctolagus cuniculus. The sequence goes on along the minus strand of NC_091451.1, from coordinate 23,165,481 downwards.
GGAACATCAAATTACCCAAAATAACCAAAATAGTTTTGAGAAAGATAAACTAAGCTGGAGACCTCACACTTTAAAAAAAAAAGATTTATTTATTTGAGCAGCAGAGTTATATATAGAGAGACATTCCATCTGCTGGTTCACTCCCCAAATGGCAGTGGCCAGGGTTGGGCCTGGTTGTAGCCAGGAGCTTCTTCCGGGTCTCCCACATGGGTGCAGGGGCCCAAGGACTTGGGCCATTCTCCACTGCTTTCTGAGGCACTTTAGCAGGGAGTTGGATCAGATGTGGAGCAGCCAGGACTTGAACTGGCCCCCATATGGGATGTCGGCATTGCAGGTGGCAGCTTAACCTGCTACACCACAGTGCCGACCCCGACCTCACACTTCGTGATTTTATTTATTTATTTATTATTTATTTTTTAAAGATTCATTTATTGGCCAGCGCCGCGGCTCACTAGGCTAATCCTCTGCCTTGCGGCGCCGGCACACCGGGTTCTAGTCCCGGTCGGGGCGCCGGATTCTGTCCCGGTTGCCCCTCTTCCAGGCCAGCTCTCTGCTGTGGCCCGGGAGTGCAGTGGAGGATGGCCCAAGTGCTTGGGCCCTGCACCCCATGGGAGACCAGGAGAAGTACCTGGCTCCTGCCATCGGATCAGCGCGGTGCGCTGGCCGCAGCGCACCGGCTGCAGCGGCCATTGGAGGGTGAACCACCGGCAAAAGGAAGACCTTTCTCTGTCTCTCTCTCTCACTGTCCACTCTGCCTGTCAAAAAAAAAAAAATTCATTTATTTGTTTTAAAGGCAGAATCACAGACGGGTAGTGGCAGAGAGAGAGGGAGAGAGAGATGTCTTCCATCCACTGGTTCACTCCCTAATGGCTGCAATGGCCGGAGCTGGGCTGATCTGAAGCCAGGAGCTAGGAGCTTCTTCTGGGTCTCCCACGCGGGTATAGAGGCCCAAGGACTTGGACCATCTTCTGCTGCTTTCCCAGGCCATAGCAGAGAGCTGGATCAGAAGTGAAGCAGCCAGACTCGAACTGGCGCCCAAATGGGATACTGGCACTGCAGGCGGTGGCTTTACCTGCTATGCCACTTTGCGGGGCACACTTCTTGATTTTAAAATGTATTAGAAAGCTACAGCAATCAAAACAGCATGGTACTGGTATACAGACCAGTAGAACAGAAGAGAAAGCTCAGAAACTTTCACATATATGGTGAAATGATCTTCAACAAAGATGTCAGGTGTACACAATACTTTGGGGAAAGGATAGTTTCTTACAAGTAATGTTGGAAAACTGGATAGACACATGCAGAAGAATGAAGTTAGACCCCTATGTGCAAAAATAAACTCAGAATGAATTAAAGATGTAAGACAAACTATGAAAAAGTACTAGATGAAAATACAGGGAGAAAGCTTCATGACATTAGATTTGGCATTGATTCATGGAAAAGATACCAAAAACACAAGCAACAGAGGCAAAAAACAAACAATGGGATACATCAGAGTGTAAAGCTTCCGCACAGCAAACGGGAGTGGAAGAAATGTTTGCCAACTGTGTATCTGACAAGGGGTCCTATCTAGAATTTAAGGAGAACTACAGCTTAGCAACAAATTCACCAAGGAGCCGTTTTTAAACTGGGAAGTGAATGGACTTTTCTTTAAAGAATTTATAGAAATGGCCAAGTACGGCCGGCGCCGCGGCTCACTAGGCTAATCCTCCGCCTAGCGGCGACGGCACACCGGGTTCTAGTCCCGGTCGGGGCGCCGGATTCTGTCCCGGTTGCCCCTCTTCCAGGCCAACCCTCTGCTGTGGCCAGGGAGTGCAGTGGAGGATGGCCCAGGTGCTTGGGCCCTGCACCCCATGGGAGACCAGGAAAAGCACCTGGCTCCTGGCTCCTGCCATCGGATCAGCGCGGTGCGCCGGCCGCGGAGGCCATTGGAGGGTGAACCAACGGCAAAGGAAGACCTTTCTCTCTGTCTCTGTCTCTCACTGTCCACTCTGCCTGTAAAAAAAAAAAAAAAGAAAAAGAAATGGCCAAGTACATGAAAAGATGTTCAACATCACCAATCATCAGGGAAGTATCACTTCACATCTGTTAGAATGACCACTATTTTTTTAAGCAGAAATTAGCAAGTTTTGGTGAGTATGGAGAATTTGGAATAAATTTGGAATAGATTCCTCAAAGAGTTAAAGACAGATACAGCAATCCCACTTCTGGGTATATAGCCAAAAGAACTGAAAACAACATCTCAAAGAGTTTCATACGCCCACCATTCACAATAACCAAGGGGTAGGGGTAACCTAAATGCCCAGACATGGGTAAATAAATTGTGGTAAATAGATACAAAGGACTGTTATTCAGCCTAAAAAATGGAAGGAGGTCCTGTCATGTACTATAACGTGGATTAAGCTTGAGGGCATTATACTAAGTGAAGTAAGCCAGTCACAAAGAAAAAATACCGTTGATTCCATTTGTATGAGGCACGTATCTAAAGTAGCCAGACAGACAATAGCATGGTAGTTGCCAGAATGTGAGGGAAGGGAGAGAAGAGCTGCTTAGTGACTGTAGACTTGTGGTTTTGCAAGGTGAGAGGTATGCACAACAGTGTGCATACAGCTGACACTATCCAGTTGTACCCTTAAAAAGGTTAAGCAGGTAAACTTGATGTTACTATGTTTTTCACAATAAAAAATTGGCAAAAATTGTTTACAAAACAAAAAATTAAGGAACTGACTGACAATGTGTTATATGTTACAGTATGATGTGTACAGAACGGTAGCTGCTCACAATGATGGTCTTGAGCCAAGAAAATTATTAATATTCAGACCTTGTGTTAAAAAGGCAGCAAATTGAGGCAGCATTTTGTAGCACAGCAGGTTAAGCCACTGCTTGTTATGCTGGGATCCTGTATCAGCTGAGTCCTGGCTGCTCTGCTTCCAATCCGGCTTCCTGCTAATGTGCCTGGGAAAGCAGCAGCAGACGGCCTGAGTGGGCCCCTGCCACCCACATGAAGACCTGAATGGAGTTCCTGGCTCTTGGCTTTGGCCAAGACCAGGCCAGTGTGGGCACCTGGGGAATAAACCAGCAAATGGAAGCTTTCTCTCTCTCTCTCTCCCTCTCTCCCTGTCACTCTGCCTTTCAAATAAATAAATCAATCTTAAAAATATGTAAAAAGCAGCAAAATGTATAATATCTGTAACAAAAATGTGCTCATCTAAAAATGTTTTAAACAAATTTTTTCCCTTGATAAGGCTTACGCTTTAGTTTCTGGAAAGTTCATTCAGAAGGAACATTTCATTCCTAGTGAGACTGGATAACTGCACACGACCGAAATGCCTTATCTCAGAATTGCTTTAGGTGCTACCACATGAGAAAGATAGAGCAGAAAACATCAGAGGTTGACAGTTGAGAAGAGCCGGAGTGTGTGCGTGTATTCTTGTTTATGCCTGTCTTTTCATTCTCCAGAGAATCATTAAATGGGAATCAAAGCTTCCGAGGCCTCCCAATCGGATCACTTAATGTGGCCACTGATGAACACGAAGAGTTAAAGGTGGGCATCATTGGAGGTGGCCACCTTGGGAAGCAGCTGGCTCGGGTACTGCTGCAGCTCGTCCCTCTCCCTGCCGAGAGCCTGCGGATCTCCACTCGGAGGCCAGAGGCCCTGGGTGAGGAGCAGTGTGTGTTAGAGAGGGGCTTGGTGGTGCTGGGGTAGGCGCTGATGAAGCCATCCTGAAAGGATTCCTTCAGAGAGGAGTCTTGGAGTACAGTGTGCTGAGTTCTCAGCCTGCTACCCTGGACAAAAGCTAGAATGATTTTTAAAAACATTTATTTATTTAGTTGAAAGGCAGAGTTACAGAGAGGCAGAGGCAGAGAGAGAGGTCTTCCATCCACTGGTTTACTCCCCAAATAGCCTCAACAGCCAGAGCTGGGCCAATCCAAAGCCAGGAGCCAGGAGCTTCTTGTGGGTCTTCCATGTGGGTGCAGGGCCCCAAGGACTTGGGCCATAGAATGATGGTTTTTTAACTCATTCCTTAAAACAACTTTCTTCTCCACTTAAATATTTTCTGTGTGTCTTCCCTGCACTCTTCATGGTGAATGATCTTTCTGGGTCTCTGATACAGCATTAAATCTTAGTGGAGGGGCCGGCGCTGTGGCTCACTTGGTTAATCCTCCACCTGCAGCGCTGGCATCCCATATGGGCACTGGGTTCTAGTCCTGGTTGCTCCTCTTCCAGTCCAGCTCTCTGCTGTGGCCCGGGAGGACAGTGGAGGATGGCCCAAGTGCTTGGGCTCCTGCACCGGCGTGGGAGACCAGGAAGAAGCACCTGGCTCCTGGCTTCGGATCGGCGCAGCGCCGGCCGTGGTGGCCATTAGCGGGGTGAACCAGCAGAAGGAAGGCCTTTCCTCTGTCTCTCTCTCACTGTCTAACTCTCTCTGTCAAATAAAATAAAAAAATCTTACTGGACCAGTTAGAGTTTGGTGAGTGCTAACCATTCCAAATGTTTGCACTTGGCTTTATATTTTTAAAAATAACATTGAATTTTTGAAAATGTTTTGTATTAATTTTGTGTATTAACAATGATTACTTCTGGGGAGAAGAGAAGAGAAAACACCCTGAGGGACTGTCTGGAAAATGGAAATGTTCTTGGTCTGGAAAGAAGTATGAGTTCCATGGCTGTAGTCATTTGTTGAAACTTATCAGACTGTATACTTAAGATCTGTGCATGGTATTGTATGAAAGTTATAATACAGCCGATCAAGCCCCTCCTTTGGAGGCTCATCCCATATCAGAGGGCCTGGGATGGAGTCCTGCCTCAGCTTCCCATCCAGCTTCCTGCTAATGCGCTCCCTGGGAAACAGCAGGTGAGAGCTCAAGGACTTGGATCCCTCCTACCTGTGTGGGAGACCTAGTTTGCGTTCCAGGCTCCTAGCTTCATCCTGGCCCAATACTGGCCCATTGCAGGCATTTGGAGAGTGAAACAGCAGATGGAATATTTCTCTCTGGGTCACTCAGATTATTATTATTATTATTATATTTAAAGATTTATTTACTTGAAAGAGTTACAGAGAGGCTGAGGGAGAGAGAGAGAGAAAGACAGAGATCTTCCATCTGCTAGTTCATTCCCCAAATGGCTGCAATGGCTAGGGCTGAGCCAGGCCAAGGCCAGGAGCCAGGAGCTTCATCTGGGTCTCCCATGTGGGTACAGGAGCCCAAGCACTTGGGCCATTGTCCTCTGCTTTCCCAGGTGCATTAGCAGGGAGCTGGATTGGAAGTGGAGAAGCCAGGACTTGAAGTGGCACCCATATAGGATGCCAGTGTTGAAGACAGCAGCTTCACCCATTACACTGTAGCACTGGCCCCTGCCTTTTATTATTTTTTAAAAATGTATTTATTCATTTGCAATGCAGAGTTGCAGAGAGAGAGGGAGAGACACAGAGAGATTCTCCAGGGAGCTGGATCGGAGGTGGAGCAGCTGCCACTCAAACTGGCCTTCACATGGGATGCTGGCATCATAGGAGGCAGTGCCACAGTACTGGCCCCTCGACCTTTGAAATAAATAAACTTTAAAAAATTGCACTCAAATTCAAAATGTAAAATAATAGAATACACATTATTTAAAAAATCAAGGAAGAAAATAGCTATTTGTAATCCACTTACCCGAGTCATCTCCTTCCTATTTGTTTCCTAATGAGATCCATCGTTGACACTGCTTGATTGCATCCTGCTTTGGTCACTGGATGTCTCACTGGCATACTCCCTTATCGCGGGGAACCTAACATTCCTCTGGATACTGATTTTAAGCCCTCCACTGTTCAGCAGGGAGACCGTGACACGGGCAACTCCCAGAGCAGCGCCCGCCTCTCCCCAGCGGGGCGTGCTCGCTGCACCTGTGTCCGGCCCACAGATGTCTGGAGTGCTGTGTGCACTGCGCCGCAGGCCACTGTCCTCTCTGCGTTTTCTTCTCACAGTTTAAAATTTACATCAGTAAAAAGATTAGTTTTTACTTTGTAGAATATTCCAAATCATGGATGTACCATAAGTTATAGAATTCTGCCTTAGTTAGTTAGTTGAACTTCCTTGTACATAATTTTCAAACTAAAATTACTAGATCAAAGAATAAGTACAGCTTTATTAAGATATTATTTATATACAATATACAATAAATTGCATGTAATTTGCAGAATTTGATATTTTGATGCATATGTACACCTATGAAACCATCAACAATCAAAGTAATGAACATATTGTATCTGTCACCCCCTTTGTCTCTTGCTCTTGGTAACCCCTATTTCCCTACTCCCTGAATCTCCCCACCAAAAAAACAATGATCTGATTTCAGTCACCACAGACTAGTTTGCAATTTCTAGAATTTTATAAAAATGGAGTCATACCTTTTATTGTCTTTCACTCTGCATAATTATTTTGCGAATTCAAGTTGTTTCATGTGTCAATATCCTTTTTTATTTTTTTAAGTTTTTTTTTTTTTTTTTTTTTTTTTTTTAATTTCCTTGAAAGGCGGAGTGACAGAGAGTGGGAGAGACAGAGGTTTTCCATCTGCTGGTTTACTCTCAAATGGCCACAACAGCAGGGCTGGGCCAGGTCAAAACCAGGAGCCTGGAATTCAATCCTGGTCACCCAGGTGGATGGCAAAGGCCCACGTATTTAAGCCATCTTTGCTGTTTTCCCAGGCACACTAGCAGAGAGCTGGATCAAAAGTGGAGAAGCCAGACTCAAACCAGTGCTCACATGGGATGCTGGTGTCATGGGCAGTTGCTTAACCTGCTGTACCACCAAACCACCCCGTTTTTAAAATTTTCTGAGTAGTATTTCATTGCCTGAATGTTCTACAGTTTATTCATCTGTTGTTTTGAGTTGTTTCCAGTTTTTGGATATTACAAATAAAGCTGCTACAGAGTGGTGATTGGGGGAGGGAGAGAGAAAAGAAAGTATGGTTATCTTTTCTCTCTCTCTTTTAAGATTTTATTTATTTATTTGAGAGGTAGAGTTACAGAGAGAGGGAGAGACAGAGAAAGGTCTTCCTGGCTCACTCCCCAGGTGGCCACAATGGCCAGAGCTGAGCTGATTTGAAGCCAGGAGCCAGGAGCTTCTTCCAGGTCTCCCACATGGGTACAGGGACCCAAGGACTTGGGCCATCTTCTACTGCTTTCCCACACCATGGCAGAGAGCTAGATTCGAAGAGGTGCAACCTGGACTTGAACCGGTGCCCACATGGGCTGCTGGCACAGGAGGCAGAGGCTTAGCCTACTACACCACAGCACTGGCCCCTAGATGATCTTTTTATATTAAGGAAACTACGAAAGTCTTACCATCAAAGGTCTCTCTCTTAATTCTATCTGTAGAAGTAGTGTGTATTCCTTGGGAAGCATTACGTTTATTAGTATTAAAATTATAGTTTTATTTATTTTAAACATTTTTATTTATTTTCATTTTATTTGAAAGGCAGCAAGAGAGACAGAGAGAGAGCTTTCACCTGCGGGTGCACTCCCAACATGCCTGCAACAGCCAGAGCTGGGGCAGGTCCAAGTGAGGAATCTGGAAGTCAGTTCAGGTCTCCCTCATGGGGAGCATGGACCCAGATACGTGAGCCATCACCTGCTGCCCCGGGATGAGTATAAGCAGGAACCTGGATCAGAAGCAGACCAGCCAGGCCTCAAACATCAGGCTCTCAAATACAGGATGTGGGTGTCCCAAGCAGCAACTTAACTGCTCACCTTCAAATTACAGTTTTAAAATGGCACTGTGTGGGGCTGCTGTTGTGGCGTAACAGTTTAAACTTCCGCCTGCAACACTGGCATCCCACATGGGCATGGGTTCAAGACCCAGCTGTTCTACTTCTGATCTACTCCCTGCTAATGTGCCTGGGAAATCAGCAGAGGACGGCCCAAGTACCTGGCCCCTGCACCCACGTGGGAGACCTGGAAGAAGCCAGCCCACTCTGCCTTTCAACCCCATTGTTGTGGCCATTTGGGGAGTAAACCAGTGGATGGAAGATTTCTCTATCTCTCTGTCTCTCCCTCTGTCTCTGTAACTCTGCCTTTCAAATAAGTAAAGAATAAATCTTTTTAAAAATAGCACTGTGTATTTTATGAGGAAGCACATGTTGCAAATGCCATTAACTTCTATACATTTGAAAAGAATGAGAACAACACATGAAGAGGGAAGGATGTGCCCATTTTCTAAGTGTACTCTTTATCCTATCCATCTTCAGGTTTCTGTTTAAGATAAGAATTCACCTCTCCAACAATAACTCTTAAACATCCTATTAAAATATGTGTGTGCATTTTGTATTCTTCCTTTTGAAAATGTCCCTGTTGTCATAAGTACAATCAGGTGATTAACTGCAGAGTGTTTTTATGCAGCTCCACAGTTAGCACATCTCCCTCTGGGTTTATCAGATCCTGTTAACTAGGGCGTACCTTACAGAATCCAGCTTTCAAACTCTTCCCAGAAGAGCAAACTCTTCCGTTCTACAGACGCTTCCACTCTCCTCATCTGCCCACCGACTCAAGCCAGTGCGCTGGAGAACTCTGGGCAAGCCTCTTAGCTTCTTGAAACCTCACTCCCCTCACCTATCACACAGAACAGTCCTAGTCTCTGCCTCATAAGGTCCTTGTGAGGATTACCTTATGTGATGTACCCAAAGTACAGGGGCTGGCGTTGTGCTGCTGCTTGAGACACTAGCACCCAGGATCAGAGCACCGGTTCAATTCCCGGCTGCTCCACTTCCCATCCAGCTCCCTGCTAATGTGCCTGGGAAGGCAGTAGAGGATGACTTAAGTGCTTGGGCCCCTGCCACCCAAGCAGAAGTCCCGGAAGGAGTTCCAGTCTCCTGGCTTTGGCTGGGTGGGTCCCTGGCTTTAGCCTGGCCCAGCCCTGGCTGTTGTGGCCATCTGGGGAACAGACCAGTGAATGGAAGATCTCTCTCCCTCCCTCCTCTTGCCTCTCCTCTTTCCATGTCTCTCTGTCACTCTGCCTTTCAAATAAGTAAATGAAAAAAATTTTTTAAATAAAGTACACACTTTGTACGTTATCTGGCATACAGTAAACCGTCAGTGAACTAGAGCCGAAGGCATCTTTGAGACTTTGTTCTACAAGTCAGATGAAGATGAATTATTTTATAACCTCAGCCTGCTGCAGTGGGCTCAGCTGCTTTAGTGACAGGGTAGCACGAAGCTGCACAGCTCCTGGAGGGCCTATGGGAATATTTTCTGACCCATGTGGTAAAAAGACGTGGGTGGATTTACGGGGATGAGACAATGATCACCTTCTCTCCAAGATGAAATTCCCATCCCATGCCTTTGCTCTGTTTTCCTTCCCTCCTTACAGTTGAATTCCAGAAACAGGGGGTCCGCTGCTTTTACCACAACTCTGGTCTGGTGGGCTGGGCCAACGTGGTGTTCCTCTGCTGCCTGCCATCTCAGCTGCCTAACATTTGCATAGAAATTCAGAACAGCATCAGGAAGGCCTGCATTGTGTTCAGCTTTGTCGCTGCCATCCCACTACCCAGGTACCTTGTGAGGGTGAGAACTCTTGGAGTTGGTCATTCCCAGTAATAAAGGAGCAGCTTTATCTGCAGAAGGACCCAGGCAACCTCTCTCATTTTGTCTTCCCCATTTTCCTAGGAACAGCACAGGTGGGTGGGATATTTCCTTTGCTGTGAATAGAACGTTGCCTCCCTCTACCTAAAGCTGAACAGTTTTCCCTTCAATGAGAAGGGAAACCACCAGTCAACAATATGAAAAGTTACTGAAAGTGGGTGTCAGATCTTACTTTTGTGCCCCTGGTGTCTAACCTAGTGCCTAGCCCGCTATGGCGTTCAGTAAGTGTTTATCAGGGAGATGCAAGAATAATCCAGCGAATTAGTGCCCTCAGCATGGACTCAGAGCTGTGTTTGTTCTGGGCAGTGCTGTGTAGGGGAGTCTGTTGCTGGGGTTGAACACATGGATTTTATATTCCTGTCCTGGCACTGCACAACCTGTCTTGGTGGCTTTACTTCCAGATTAAAACTGCTGCTGAACAAGACCAGCATCTTGCGGCCTCAGTATCATTATCATTATGCCGAAGATGGGGTCAACATCTGGGGAGCCAAAAAGGAAATCACAGCTGCGCTCCAAGACCCTGTGATTCTTCAGGCTACCTGCCCCTACAGTGCTGCTGGTAAGGGCTCGCTGCAGCTCTGGCGCTCTCTTGAAAATTATCTTCCTTCTGGCCTGTTGTTATCGTATTAAATCCGTGTGTGTGTGTGTGTTGGTTGTACAGATACATGTCAACTATTTCCATTTTGTTTTGCATGGGAAATGTTTTTTTTTTTTTTTTTTTTTTTTTTTTTTTTTTTTTGACAGGCAGAGTGGACAGTGAGAGAGAGAGACAGAGAGAGAAAGGTCTTCCTTTTTGCCGTTGGTTCACCCTCCAATGGCCGCCGCTGCAGCCGGCGCACCGCGCTGATCCTGGCAGGAGCCAGGAGCCAGGTGCTTTTCCTGGTCTCCCATGGGGTGCAGGGCCCAAGCACCTGGGCCATCCTCCACTGCACTCCCTGGCCATAGCAGAGAGCTGGCCTGGAAGAGGGGCAACCGGGACAGAATCCGGCGCCCCAACCGGGACTCGAACCCGGTGTGCCGGCGCCGCAAGGTGGAGGATTAGCCTATTGAGCCACGGCGCCGGCTCGGGAAATGTTTTTTTTTAACAACAACAACAAAAAACAGCCTTTATTAGAGCTAGCTGAGAAACCCCATTGTTTGGTCCCTTCAAAGGTGAACTAGAAATAACCAGAGAGGAGTGGAGACAGCTTGTTTCATGCAGCGTCTGGGACTGAATAGCTTTTCTCCATTCTAATCTTGTTCCTTTTCCTTATTAGCAAGGGCCATTCTGCATTTTTGCCATTAGCCATGTCTCCATGAGTCCTGACTGTCCTTTGGCATGGCCAACACATAATGTGTGTGTGTGTATGTATGTGTGTGTGTATGTATGTATGTGTGTGTGTGCCTGGTTTTTTAAAAAGATTTATTTAGTTTAAAGGCAGAGTTGCAGAAAGAAAGGGAGAGAAAAAGTTGCAGACAGAAAAAGATCTTCCATCTGTTGCTGCACTCCCCAAATGGCCGTGATGGGAAGGGCTGGGCCATTCTGGGTCTCCCATGTGGGTGGCGGGGGTCCAAGTATTTGGGCCATCTACTGCTGCCTCCCGGGCACATTGGCAGGACTTGAGCCACGGCTCCGAGATGGGATGCCGGCATTGCAGGCAGCTGCTTAACCTGCTGCACCACAGCACTGGCCCATGGCACGTGTTGCTAAGAGCAAACGGGGCTCTCGGCCTAGGGAAAGTGCTTGTTGTGGGGAGCAATCCGGACTGGACTAAGTTACTGAAATTAAGACTTATTCTATGCATCTGCTCTCCCACAATATGGCGCTGGGACAGAAGTAAACAGCTTCCGCACAGCTGCCTCCAGTTCAACTAATAAACTGTAGGACTTGCTCCTGATTGGAGGAGAGCAGCGTACTCGGCGTGTGGGCAGCCGAGTTAGGATTGGCGGAGGAGGACTATAAAGGAGGAGAGAGACGGCATGCACCGGGAACATCTATGGGGAACATCTAAGGGAACCCGTGCAGCCCCCGAGAGAGCCGGCCGGCGGTGTGCCGCTCCCCTGCGGAAGTGGGGAATGCGGCCGGGGGGAACTGCCCTTCCACGGAGGTGGAAGGGATAGTAGCCAACCCGGGAAGAACCAGCAGCAAACCCGGGGAGGGCCGAGCAGACGAAAGAACAGCGCAGGGTCCTGTGTTGCTCCTCCACGAAGAGGGGGAGCGACATAATGGTGCCGTGACTCAGATATGAAGCCTAGGCAGGGCTTAGTGTCGTTCCTCCACGAAGAGGGGGAGCGACATAATGGTGCCGTGACTCGGATATGAAGCCTAGGCAGGGCTTAGTGTCGTTCCTCCACGAAGAGGGGGAGCGACACTTGTCACCACAAGCTTCATGTTATCAGTCTGTTTTGGAGAAAACGTGGCTGCCTCTGAGGATCTGGGGTTTGTCCTAGGTTCCTGCAACTCCTTTTTGGTGGCACTGACTGGCGTTTGCCTCTTTGTTGATGTGCAGGGGGAATTCGCCTCAATATCAAATGGTTGGAGGGAGTGTTCTACGCAGCCCTAAACATCTGCACGGAGAAAAACGTGGCCCACTCCAAAGCGATGCTGCTTATGAATGAGCTCTTCCTGTCCGTGCACTTCCAAGGCTGCGGGGAAGACACAAGTTCTTGCCCCAAGTTTCAGTTAACGGATGTTGTCAGCAAAGACTACGTCAAGAACTTGTCCGGGAACAGGTAAGCCGTCTGCCACTGTTCTGGTTTCTCCCACGCTCTCAGCTCAGCACCTGTTTTCCGTCTCCTCCTGACCTCTTTAAAACCGATAAAAATCGTATCTTGGTAAAAATGGCAGCTGGTGGGAAAGTGCTTGCCCACCTTTGCCGCTCAAACCCCATTTCACAGATTTTACCTTTAGTATTTTGATATTTTTGTCTTTTTATCTATGCATTTCCAAACCTATATGTAGTCAGTCTAATATGTATCTGTATCTATTTCTATATACACAGGGTTAAAAATGTGAGCATATACTGCTTTTTTACTTGCTACTAGGGGGCTTCAAAAATTTCATGGGAAAATTCACATTATCTTCTTTTTTTTTAAGAATAAAATCCTGTTTATTTTCATCTTACTTGAAAGGCAGAGCAGCACAGAGACAGAGAGGAGAAGGCAGCAGGGAGGAGGGAGCTTCCCTCCTCTGGTTCACTCTGCAGGGGCCCTGCAACAGTCAGGGCTTGGCCAGGCCCGAGCCAGGAGTCTGCAGTTCCATCTGGGTCTCCCACAGGGCGGCCCAAGCACTTGAACCGTCATCTGCTGCCTCCCAGCATGCATTAGCAGGAAGCTGGATTAGAAGTGAAGGTGCCAGGACTGGCAGTTCCGTATGGGATGCCGGCCTCGTGCCGCAAGTGGTGGTTTAACCTGATATGCTGCAACACCAGTCCCTGATCAAGCTTTTATAGCTCGCTACTTTTTACAGGGAGTTCAAGTGATAAAGTGTTAAATGACACCATGCGATGTAATCTGCAAAATCCAGAAGGTGAGAAATTTTATAGGACAAGCAACCCAATTCCTTAAACAAACAAACCCCAAAGTGGGGGGGGGGGGATAAATTTTTTAAACAGACTTACAATTCATGTTAACCAAAATGCACGTGTAGACTTTGGATCATTATTCAAACAACTATTTTTTTTAATTAGGCTGCATAGTTAATAATATTAAGGAATTAGTATTCTGGTTTATTTTATAAAAATAAAGTCCTAGGTGGGCATTTGGCATAGTGGTTAAGATATAGTTTGGGATGCCCACAACCCATGTAAGAGCACTTTGCTTTAACTCCCAGCTCCACTCTTGATTCCAGCTCCCTGCTAATGTATAGCCTGGGAGATGGCAGGCGATGGCTCAAGTGCTTGGGTCCTTGCCACCCATGTGGGAGACCTGGATGGGGTTCCCAGTTGCCGGTTTAGGCCTGGCCCAGGCTAGACTGTTGCAGGCATCTGGGGAGTGAGGCAGTGCATGGGAGCTCTCTTTTTCTCTGCCTTCCAAATAAATAAAAAATAAATTTGAAAAAAATTAAAGTATATGTTTTAGAGATACATACTCAAAAAGTTACACATCAAATGATGTAGTGTCTGATATTTGCTTCAGAATTACCCAGTAGAGGGGGGTAAAGGGGTGGGAATAGATTAATGGACACAACAAGCGTTAGCTGGGGCCAGAGTTGTGGGGCAGTGCATTAAGTCCTGGTTGGAGTCCTGACTACTCCACCTCCAGTCCAGCTCCCTGCTAATGTGCCTGGACAAACGCCCCAAGTGCCTGGGCTCTGCTACCCACATGTGAGACCCAGATGGAGTTCTAGGATCCTGGCTTTGGACTGGCCCAGTCCTGGCTATTGTGGCGATTTGGGGAGTGAACCAGCAGATAGAAGATTTTCTCTCTCTCTCAGTGTGCGTGTGTGTGTGTGTGTCTTCTGTATCTGTAACTCCGTGTTTCAAATAAATAAACCTTTAAAAAGTTAGCTATGAACAGATCATTGTTAAATCTGGGTGACAGGCACATGAGGGTTCGTTTTACTATTCTATTTTTGTTTTAAAATTTCCATAATAAAGACAAAGTTTCCTTCTATTAGTGTACCAATCCTAATTGACTAGTTCTAGCTTTACTCCAACTTTGCTTTCTTAAAATAAACCCTATTTAATACACTTATAAATTTGTTTTCCTTCATTTGATTTAAGATATTTCTGTCAATATTTAAAAGTAAAATTGGTTTGTAGTTCTCAAATTTGGGTATCAATACCTCATAGTATTAGGAAGTCTTTATCGTTATATTCTGGAACAGTTTAAGTTTCATAGGAACTATAGATTTCTTAAAGATTAATTAACAGCACTTAGTGTCTACTGTGTACTTCGCAGGGCAAATGGCATATAGCTCAGCACAGGGAGGCAGTGCCCTGGGCCTGCCCACGTCATCTAAAGATCCGAGGCCTGGAGTAGTTCCAAGTTCTCGCTCTACGGCGTGGCACCATGAGGGCCTCTTCTCTCCACTGATCCTCACTGCCCATCACCACGGCTGAGCTTGTCGGCTGCACAGAATTGTTCCGTGACGTCTTTCCACTCTTGAGTTCCAAGATCTTGAAGAAAGTGGGAAAGTTAATCCTGGCAAATTCAAAATTTTTTGCAAACTCAGCACTAGTTGAACATGTGCACTTGACTCTTCTGTGTCCTCGTGAGATTCTTCTGAACTCCTTTATCTGTACTCTGATGTTCATGCAGGGGTGTAGTCATTTCGCTTAGGACCAGCCAGTGAGGCCCTCCTGCTGGGACTCTGCATATACTAATATTTTCACAGTGATTACAGTTTCTCAAATTCACTTCAGAGTTCTTTTTCAAGAAAAATTATTTTCTTTTTATTTGAAAGGCAGAGGCAGAGAGACAAAGAGAGAAGTTCATTCCCCAAGTGCCTGCAGACAGTCAAAGCAGAGCCAGGCTAAAGCCAGGGGTCAGGAATTCCATCTGGGTGTCCAGTGTGGGTGGCAGGAATGCACAGGACAAGGAGTGGGGTAGGGGTGCTAGGAGCTTGCTTGCCCTCTCCCAGGCACCACTCTCCCAGCACCTCCATGCCTTTACCAGCCAGGAAGCTCCCTTACAGAATGTAACTGTAGATTGATTTGATCCAACTGTCAGGGAGGCAGGTGAGGGCTGAAATTAGACTGCTTTTCCAATTTTTCTAGTTTATGATATATTCAGCTTTACAATTTCTTGGGTCAATTTCACATTGCCTTTGTATCTGGATTACAAGTTTATTGGTATAAAGTTATAATTTTATATTTTATTTTAAAAAAGCACCTCATCAGATTGTATGTCATCTTGCATTGTGTTAAGCTTTAAAATTTTTTCAGGGTTGGGGGCTGGTGCTGCGGCATAGTGGGCAGAGCTGCCGCCTGAAGTGCTGGCATCCCCTATGGGCACTGGTTTGAGTTTCAGCCTCTCCACTTCCAATTCAGCTCTCTGCTATGGCCTGGGAAAGCAGTAGAAGATGGCCCAAGTCCTTGGGCCCCTGCACCTGCATGGGGGACCCGGAGGAAGCTCCTGGCTTAGTTCTGGCCATTGTGGCCATTTGGGGAGTGAACCAGTGGATGGAAGACTTTTCTCTCTCTGTTTCTCCTTCTCTCTCTGTAACTCTGCCTTTCAAATAAAATAAAGAAATCTAAAAAAAAAAAAAAAAAATACACAGGGTGCCACCGAGGCATTTAAAAAAATTTCATGATTAAATTTGCTAGAAGCATGTCTATTTTGTTGATCTTTGAGAATAACCAGCTTATGGTTTTATTTAATTCTACTGAGTTAATTCTTTTTAAAATGCAAGCATTTTCATGTGTCTTATAATTACCTCCTTTCTGCTTTCCTTTGGTTTATTTTGTGAGATTATTCTTAGCTTCCTGAATATTTATGGCTCATTTAATGGCAATCATATTATTATAATAAAAATAACAAGACCTAAGAGATTTTCATCTAACTTCTTCAGCTGTGTGCTAGGCCTTAGAAATAATGATTACATTTTGGGGCACAAGTTCCGGTGTTAGTCAAGCCTCTTACAGCCTCACTCTTCAAACGACTTGGCATTCAGAGGCATCATCTGTAGAAATGCAGAATCTGATACCCAAGACCTATGGAATCAGAATCTGTATTTTCACAAGATATTCTAGGTGATATTTATGCATATTCAAATTGGAGAAGCAATGTTCTCATTTTTTACTGTTAGCAAGAGATGGCCATGGCATATTGATATTTTCATAATGATTACAGTTTCTCAAATTCACTTCATTGTTCTTTTTCAAGAAAAATTATTTTCTTTTTATTTGAAAGGCAGAGGCAGAGAGAGGGAAGAGAGAGAAAGAAGTTCATTCCCAAGTGCCTGCAGACAGTCAAAGCAGAGCCAGGCTAAAGCCAGGGGTCAGGAACTCCATCTGGGTGTCCAGTGTGGGTGGCAGGAACGCAAGTGCTCAGACCATCGCCTGCTGCCTTCCAGGCACACTGGGAGCAGAGTAGCCAGGACTCGAACTGGCACTCTACTATAGGATGCAGGCATCCCAAACAGCAGTTCAATCTGCTGACCCAGAAAACCATGTATTTGCTTGTTTTCATGACTGAGTAGTGTCCACGGCACGGCTGTATCACGTTTAACCATTTACCTGCTGGAGAACATCTGGCTTGTTCTGGTTTTCAGCTGCCATCAATAAAGCTGCCGTGAACGTTCATCAGCAGAGTTTGGTGTGACGTAGTTTTACCAGTATATCTGTTTTTGGAGAAATGGCATCTTGATTATCATGAGTCTTTCTATCCATGAATACAGTAATTTTCTCCACCTGCAGGTCCTCTTTATATCATCAGCATTTTAATTTCCATGACACAAATCTTGTGTTTTGTTATATTTACGCCTTTAAGCATTCTATTAATTATAAATTCTATTAATTAATTATAAATTCTTTTTTTTTTTTTTGACAGAGTGGACAGTGAGAGAGAGAGACAGAGAGAAAGGTCTTCCTTTTTGCCGTTGGTTCACCCTTCAATGGCCACCGCGGCCGGCGCGCTGCGGCCGGCGCACCGCGCTGATCCGATGGCAGGAGCCAGGAGCCAGGTGCTTTTCCTGGTCTCCCATGGGGTGCAGGGCCCAAGCACCTGGGCCATCCTCCACTGCACTCCCTGGCCACAGCAGAGGGTTGGCCTGGAAGAGGGGCAACCGGGACAGAATCCGGCGCCCCGACCAATTATAAATTCTATTAATTATAAATTATAAATTTAAATTGTTGTTCATTGCTAGTATGTATAAATACCATTGATTATTGTATGTTTATTTTGTATACTTCAAACTTTCTGAACTTACTAGTTCTGGAGTTTTTTTTTTAAAGATTTATTTATTTATTTGAAAGTCAGTGTTACACAAAGAGAGGAGAGGCAGAGAGAGAGAGAGAGAGAGAGAGAGAGGTCTTCCATCCATTGGTTCACTCCCCAATTGGCTGCAATGGCTGGAGCTGCACTGATCTGAAGCCAGAAGCCAGGAGCTTCTTCCCAGTCTTCCACATGGGTGCAGGGACCCAAGGACTTGGGCCTTCTTCTACTGCTTTCCCAGGCCATAGCAGAGAGCTGGATTGGAAGTGAAACAACCGGGTCTCAAACCAGCACCCATATGGGGTGCTGGCACTGCAGGTCAGGACGTTAACCTGCTGTGTCACAATGCTGGCCCCTATAGAGATATTTCTAAAAATAGATTCCTTTGGGGCTGCATTGTGGCGTAGTGGATTAAGCCTCAGCCTGCAACACCAGCATCTTACTTGGGCACCAGTTCAAGACACAGCTGCTCTGCTTCACATCCGGCTCCCTGCTAATGAGCTTGGGAAAGCAGCAGAAGATAGGCCAAGTGCTTGGGCCCCTGCACCCACGTGGGAGACCTGGAAGAAGCTCTAGGCTCCTGACTTCAGCCTGGCCCAGCCCTGGCCATTGCAGTCATTTGGGGAGAGAACCAGCGGATGGAAAGATCTCTTTCTCTATCAGTCCTTCTCTCTGTAACTTTGCCTTTCAAATAAAAAAAAAAATCTTTAAAAAATTCCTGGGATTGTCTGTGTAGGTAATTACATCATCTATAAATATGGACAGCTTCATTTCTTTCTTTCCAATCTGCATGCCTTTTCTTATCTTATTGCACCGGCCGGAACTTCTAGTGCTGTGTTGAATAAGACTGGTGAAAGCCAATAGCTTTTTTAAGATAGCTAAGGAGGCTATCTTAAAAGCAGTTAGATCTTTTCCTTGCCTAATTTGCATGATTCTCTTATGTATATTCTTTCTAAATTTAAGGGAGATATATACAAAAGAAGATGCTGATGTTAATATTATAATTTATTCTCTAATTACGATTTCCTTTAGAAAAAATATATCTTGGGGCCAGCGCTGTGATACAGTGGGTTAACACCCTGGCTTGAAGCGCCAGCATCCCATATGGGCACCAGTTCAAGACCCGGCTGCTCCACTTCCGATCCAGCTCTCTGCTATGGCCTGGGAAAGCAGCAGAAGATGGCCCAAGTGCTTGGATCCCTGCACCCACGTGGGAGACCTGGAAGAAGCTCCTGACTCCTGGCTTCAGATCGGTGCAGCTCCAGCCATTGCGGCCAATTGGGTGTGAACCAGTGGATGAAAGACCTCTCTCTCTCTCTCTCTCTCTCTCTGCCTCTCCTGTCTCTGTTTAACTCTGACTTTCAAACAAATAAATAAATCTTAAAAAAAAGAAAAAATATGTCTAAGTGTGGAAAATCACCATAACTACAATTAAGTCCACAAATTGAACACTTCCAGCTGAACTTCTAGTTTAACTACGCCTTTTAAAGATAATTGAGAGACTATTATTTTTTTTTAAGATTTATTTATTTATTTGACAGGTAGAGTTAGACAGTGAGGGAGAGAGACAGAGAGAAAGGTCTTTCTTCCGTTGGTTCACTCCCCCAAATGGCTGCTATGGCCAGACTATGCCGATATGAAGCCAGGAGCCGGGTGCTTCTTCCTGGTCTCCCATGTGGGTGCAGGCGTCCAAGCACTTGGGCCATCCTCCACTGCCTTCCTGGGCCATAGCAGAGAGCTGGACTGGAAGAGGAGCAGCTGGGACTAGAACCTGGTGCCTATATGGGATGCCGGCACCGCAGCTGGAGGATTAACCAAGTGAGCCACGGCACCAGCCCCTATTTATGTATTTGAAAGTCAGAGTTACACAGAGAGAGAAGGAGATGCAGAGAGAGAGAGAGGTCTTCCATCCGCTGGTTCATTCCCCATTGGCTGCAATGGCCGGAGCTGCACCGATCTGAAGCCAGGAGTCAGGAGCTTCCTTTGGGTCTCCCACGTGGGTGCAGGGGCCCAAACACTTGGGCCATCTTCTACTGCTCTCCCAGGCCCTAGCAGAAAGCTGGATCAGAAGTGGAGCAGCCAGGACTTGAACCGGCGCCCATATGGGATGCTGGCACTGCAGGCGGCAGCTTTACCAGCTATGCCACAGCACTGGCCTCTCACTGTGATTTTTAATTAGTTTGTTTTTCCAAGTAGAGGATAACTTTACTAGAGGAAGAGTTGAATAACCAAACCAGATGTAGTGAACAGACATAAAAAAAATAACAATATTTATTTTGTTTTCACCCTAGGCCTTTCCCCTGGTTTGAGCTAACTACCGTACAACTCAGAGAAACTCCCTTCAGCCAGTGTCTCTCAGCCAGTACTGTCATCCAGGACCACCTTACTCATCTATACTGTGATTCATTTGGCATCTCCCCAAGCAAAGAACAGCCAAATGTTTCCACAGGCCTTCCATCCCAGTAAGAGACCTCAGGAATCAGAACTTTTTCCCTTAAGGTTTGTTTAATGATTGTTGGACCCTGATTATCAAAATTTACTGTGGGAATCATGTGGCTGTATTATGTTTGAAAATTGTAATTGATGGCTCTTTAAAATGTAACATAAAATAAGAAATTCTATACATCTGTATACTTGAGTGTCTGTCCTTTAGAAGCAAACAAAGCAAAACAAAAACTGCACAACCTAAAACACTTAAGTAAGCTGTTTCCCAGAAAACTTTGTTAATACAAATTATTTCCTTTTTAATTTTTTTACATATTTGAAAGGTAGAGCAACAAAGAGAGAGATCAAGATTGATTTTCCATCTGCTGCTTCACTCCCCCAGTGGCCACAACAGCCGGGGTTTGGCTAAGCTGAAACTAGGAGTCAGAAACCCCATCTGGGTCTCCTTCTCCTTCTCCTTCTTCTTCTTCTTTTTTTTTTTTTTTAATTTATTTATCTATTTGAAAGTCAGAGTTACAGAGAGAGAGAGAAGGAGAGACAGAGAGAGAAAGAGGTCTTCCATCCCCTGGTTCACTCTCCAGTTTGCCGGAACTGGAGCTATGCATATCTGAAGCCAGGAGCCAGGAGTTTCTTCTGGGTCTCCCACGTGGGTGCAGGGGCTTAAGGACTTGAGGCATCCTCCACTGCTTTCCCAGGCCATGGCAGAGAGCTGGACTGGAAGAGGAGCAGCCAGCACACAAACCAGCGCCGAGATAGGATGCCGGCGCTGCAGGCAGCAGCTTTACCCGCTAAGGCCCCATCTGGGTCTTCTACATGGGTAGCAGGGGCCCAAGAACCTGGGCCATTTTCTACTGCCTCCCAGGTGCATTAGGAGGGAGCTGGATCAGAAATGGAGCAGTGAGGACTCAAGTCAGCATTCTGAAATGGGATGCCTGTGTGCCACATCAGCTCCCAAATTATTTCTCTTCTCGAAGCTAAATTCAAGAAGTTGTAATATCATTATTTGACAGTTACATGCTGACCTACTTTTCCTGTATCAGTATGCAGCTGGCAAAGGACAGTTTGATTCCCCTAACAATTTGGATAGAGAAGTAAATGTGTAGTAAATCATCTTAATTGAATTATGACTCATTTCATGTTTATGTCAGTTATAGCTGGCTGACTGTTATAGTACTATCATATTTAAAGTGTTCTCATTTGAACCATTTTAAAAATTATCTTATTTGGGTGCATGCATGGTGGCACAGCCCATGAAGCTGCTGCCTGTGATGCTGGCCAGAGCCAGGAGCCTGAACTCCATCCAGGTCTCCCCCGAGGGTGGCAGGGGCCCAAGCACTTGGGCCATCTTCTCCTGCTTTCCCAGGAACATTATCAGGGAGCTGGACTGGAAATGGAGAAGCCAGGATTTGAACCAGCACTCACAGGGGATGCTGGCATCACAGCTGGCAGGTTAACCCATTGTACCATGACATTGGCCCCTACAGATTCATTTAGTAAAATAACTGGCATTCACATTCAATGACTAAAAATAATTCTGCAAAATATAGATCCTATTTCTATCATGAAATTTTATTTCCTTTATGTTTTGCAAATACTTTTTGTCAACTAATACAGAGATGAAAACAGCAGCAGTGAGCCCCATCCAGGGGTGTTACAGACTTTGCTCTGTAGGTGAACGGGACCACTGTTTGCTGAATCTTAAGGCGCTTTTGAACAAAAGCCTTTCACTATAGGAGTGCATGCAAATCACCATGGTCTTACATTAATCATTTACATTTTGTTTCCTTTTTTGCATAAGCATAAGTCAGGCAAATTCAATAGCACAGTGTTAGTATAGTTACTTACAAAACCTTATGAGTCCAATTTGGGAAAAAAATTAAGTTCTAGCATTAATGTTAATTTGAGATATGATCTTTCTCTTAATGGGGGAAAAAGTAAGAACCATTCTTTTTACTGTTCGCTGAGGTGTGGGAAACTGAGCACAGTACATCACTGCTTCTGCATTAAGTTAACCCTGTACTGATTCTTGGGATTAAGAAGTGAGATGAGGAGAGAAAAAAAGCAGTGAAGTAGTGATGCCTCTAAACCACAGAGGAACTGCAGTCATTCAAGGAACAAGAAGTCTTTCAAAAATTTCTTTTGAGAAGTCCAGTCATTAATAGGCTGTAGCCTGAATTGCATTTTTTAAAAAAGATGTATTTATTTGAAAGGCAGAGTTACAGAGAGAGAGAGGGAGAGACAGAGAGAATCTTCCTTCTGCTGGCTCATCCCAAGTGGCTGCTACAGCTGGGGCTGGGCCAGGAGCCAGGAGCTTTATCCAGGTCTCCCATGTGGGTGCAGGGACCCAAGAAGTTGGGCTATGTTCTGCTGTTTTCTCAGGTGCATTAGCAGGGAGCTGGATTGGAAGAGGAACAGCCGGGATTCGAACCGGTGCCCATACGGGATGTGGAAGCTACCCTGCTGCACCACAGCGCTGGCCCCTGAATTTCACTTTATACAGGTCTGCAAGGTTTCACATAAAACAGCTTTGTAAGAACCCCAGATCCTACTTCATGGTGGTGCTGTGCAAGCCACGTTGTTTGTAAAGATATATGCAAGTCTAAATCAAACTTAAAAAAAATCTTTTCCCTAATGCCAAAAGAGAGAACTTTTCCCTCCTTTTTCTTTAAGATGTTTCCTTTAGAAAACGTGCAATTCTAAACCCTTGTCCAGTGTTTTGAAGATATCTGTAAACCTTTGGAAAGCCAGTTTTACACGCAGGACAGCTTTTGTTGGGGGTCTTGGAGCATCTTTCTACAACGTGGGCTTGAGGACAATGCTGCCCTGTCTGTCCCTGTCTCCGGGAGCTTAGCCTAGGTGCCTGGTGCCAAGCAGTCAATTCCTGTTCGCTGTCAAGAGGTGAGACGTTTTCCTTTGCATATAGAAAATTAATGTGAGTGCACTGGAAGATATCTGCCTATTTAAAAGGGTAATCTTTCTTTGTTTTTGCAATCTCTTTAACAGCTTACCTGTAATGTGCATCACAATTTAATGCTTGTTCCATAATAAAATGGCTTCTTTTCTGCCCTGGTGGAGAGGATTTTCTGGGTTGGCAGGAGAGTATTTTTAATTATATTTGCCCCAACGTGTTCCTACTACTAGATGTGTTGCTAGATATTATCAGAAATTCTTAAGTTACCCAGGAAGGTAAGTATTGCTGTCTTTGCTTTAATGAGGAGCTAAACTGAAACACAAATAAAGGGACGGTGCCGTGAGTCAGTGAAGAGCTGGGAATGGAGTCTGGAGCTGGAACCCTGAGCCTTAAGGAAACCACACAAAAAGAAAAACCAAAGAAGACCACACCTCTTCCCCCAAGCAACGGCATGATTTTTCAAGCTGGGTGCACGCAATGGCTTTCCCTATGGCTCAGTATAACATGCCCCATTCTCTTCAAGGGCAGCTCTTTGTGGGGCATAATCCTGTAATCTTGCTGCTTTGACAAATTCAGAAAAGGTCAAGGAATCAGATTTTGCTCCAGTATGAGCCTTCTGCTCTAAAAAGAGGCCAATGTTGTCCCTATAGGGAAGTCGGATGGTGCGTCTGAATAACGGCTCTTCAATTCCCAGCAGCTCCCGCGTGTGCCGAGAAATTGCCTGAAATGCAAGCATAGTTCTTTAATGGAACGGACCTGAAAGCACAACTAAGTCCCATTTTCACGTTTTCTAGGCCTCTTGAATGCTAACCCCTAAGTCACTTCTAGGGAAAATGAAACAATGAAATAACATTCTAAGGCTTACTAGCCTGGCCTTACCAAAATCAAGGCGACTTTTTTTTTTAAGATTTATTTATTTATTTTGAAAGGCAGAGTTACAGAGAAGGAGATGCACAGGCAGAGAGAACTCTTCCATCTGCTGGTTCATTCTTCAAATGGCTGTCATGGCCAGGGCTGGGCCAGACCAAAGCCAGGAGCCAGGAGCATCATCCAGGTCTCCCATGTGGGTGCAGCATCCCAAGCAGTTAGGCCATCTCCTGCTGCTTTCCCAGGTGCATTAGCAGGGATCTGGATGGCAGTGAACAGCCGGGACTTGAACCAGCACCCAAATGGGATGCCCAGGTCGCAGGTGGTGGTTTAATCCACTACGCCACATCACCGGCCCCCAAAATCAAGTTCTTAAGAGAAACATAACTTGACTTTCTAGCTTCTTCAAGGTATCAATTAAAAATGTTTCTGATGGGGCCGGTGCTGTGGCATAGCAGGTTCAAGTCCCGGCTGCTCCACTTCTGATCCAGCTCTCACGATGGCCTGGGAAAGCAGTAAAAGATGGACCAATTCCTTGGGCCCCTGCATCCACTTGGGAGACCTAGAAGAAGCTCTTGGCTTCAGATCAGTGCATCGCCAGCCATTGTGGCCATTTGGGAATGAACCAGCAGATGGAAGACCTCTCACTCTCTACCTCTGGCCTTTCAAATAAATAAATAAATCTTTTTTTAAAAAAATGTTTCTGGGGCCGGCGCCATGGTGCATCCTCCTCCATCTGCAGCACCAGCATCCCATATGGGCACCAGTTCTAGTCCCGGCTGCTCCTCTTCCGATCCAGCTCTCTGCTGTGGCCTGGAAAAGCAGTAGAAGATGGCCCAAGTGCTTGGGCCTCTGCACCCACATGGGAGACCAGGAAGAAGCACCTGGTTCTAGCCATTGTGGCCATTTAGGGAGTGAATTAGCAGATGGAAGACCTTTCTCTCTGTCTCTCCCTCTCACTGTCTGTAACTCTACCTCTCAAATGAAATAAATAAAAATCTTTAAAAAAAATGTTTTCAGGGAAAGACTTTGGCCTAAGGTTAAGACTTGAATTGAGGTGCCAGTGCTGTGGCACAATTGATTAATCCTCCATCTGTGATGCTGGCAAGCCATATGGGCACCGGTTCTAGTTTCTAGTCTCGGCTGCTCCTCTTCCAGTCTAGCTCTCTGCTGTGGCCTGGGAAAGCAATAGAAGATGGCTCAAGTCCTTGGGCCCCTGCACCCTCGTGGGAGACAAGGGAAAAACTCCTGGCCCTTGGCTTCGGATCAGCACAGCTCCAGCTGTCAAAACCATTTGGTGAGTGAACCAACAGAAGGAAGACCTTTCTCTCTGTCTCTCCCTCTCACTGTCTGTAAATATACTTCTCAAATAACTAAATCAAATCTTAAAAAAAAAAAAAAAAGAATTGGGATGCCTGCACCCTCTGTGGGAGGGGCCGGATTTGAGTTCCAGCCCTGCTCTGGATTATTTCCTGCCAATGCACACGCTGGGAGGCATCAGGTGGTGTCTCAAGTACTTGGGTCCCTGCCACCCTCATAGGAGACCTGGATTAAGTTTCAGGTTCCTGGCTTGGGCCTGGCCCAGCCTGGACACATTGTGGACATTTGCACAGTGAACCAGCAGATACGAAATTTCTGTTTGTCTGTATCTGTTTCTCTGTCTATGTCTTTCAAGAAAAAAGAAAGACCCACTACTGGGTATAACCCAAATGGTATGGACACAGTATATCAAAGAGATAACTACAGCCCCCTGTCTGTAGCAGCACTGTTCACAGTAGTAAAAATTTGGAATCAACCAAGGTGTCTATCATCAGATGAATGGTTAGAGAAAATGTGGGGGCCAGTGCTGTGGTGGAGTAGGCTAAGCCTTTCCCTGTGACAGTGGCATCTCATATGGCATCCTGGTTGCTCCTCTTCTGATCCAGCTCTCTGCTTGTGGTCTGGAGGGCAGTAGAGGATGGCCCAAGTGTGTGGGCCCCTGCACCCGCATGGGAGACCCACAAGAAGCTTCTGGCTCCTGGCTTTGGATTGGCTTAGCTCCAGCCACTGCAGCCATCTGGGGAGTGAACCAGTGGATGGAAGACCTCTCTCTCTGTCTCTTCTTTCTGTTGGTAACTATACCTCTCAAGTAAATAAGTAAAATTTTAAAAAAAGAAAATGTGGTATAGACCACAGATCTCTATCTCTGTTTCTATAATTCTGCCTTTCCTTTTTATTAAGATTTATTTATTTATTTGAAGGTCAAAGTTACACAGAGAGAGGAGAGGCAGAGAGAGAGATCTTCTATCCACTGGTTCACTCCCCCGTTGGCTGCAATGGCCGGAGTTGCGCCGATCTGGAGCCAGGAGCTAGGAGCTTCTTCCAGGTCTCCCACGTGGGTGCAGGGACCCAAGAATATGGGCCATTTTCTACTGCTTTCCCAGGCCATAGCAGAGAGCTGGATTGGAAGTGGAGCAGCCGGGACTCGAACCGGTGCCCATATGGGGATGCCAGCACTGCAGGCAGAGGCTTTACCCATTCCACCACAGTGCTGGCCCCCTTGCCTTTCAAATAAATAAATCTTTTAAAAAAGCAAACAAGGAAAGAAAAAGGAGGGAAATCATACAAATGTTTCCAGGCACTCATTACTTTATGATGAAAACTCTGATCAGCTATAACAGCAGTTAATATATTCATATTAGGAGCCATAACTATCCCCAAGGTTAATAAATAACTTATCTACATAGGGGCTTAGTTAATCTACAACTAAGAAAAAAATCATTACTCAAATAGTTACCTAATTTGTTTGATAAAAAAAAATCTCAAAAACTATAAAAGGCAGATACTAAAGTTCCAGCGATTTCATTAGTACCTTTATTTGTACATTCTTTTAAAATCCCAGGGCCAGGAGGCAGGCATTGGGTGCAGTAGTTAAGACACTGCTTTACTCTTCCCTGGGTTCTAGTCCTGGCTCTGCTTCCACTTCCAAGTTCCTGGTAATGTGCTCCCTGGGAGACAGCTAATAGCTCGGATACTTGGGTCCCTGCCACCCATGTGGGAGACCCATACTGAGTTCTGGGCTTCTGGCTACATCTTGGCCCAGTCTTGGTTATTATGGGCATCTTGGCAGTGAACCAGCAGATGGAAGATCTCTGTCTATCTCTGTCTCTCCTGCTTTGCCTTTCAAATGAGTGAGATCTACACAAAGAAGAAAAAGTTTTAAAAATATTTGTTGCAGTTCTCAGTGTCTCTAAAATATAATTGTATTAATTAAACAACATGCTACTTAATAATTGAGATTAAATTGTGGCCACCTTTTAAATTCTAGTTATTTATTTTTATTTTCTAAAAAGATTTAGAGAGGCAGAGAAAGAGAGGTCTTCCATTTGCTGGTTCACTCCCCAAGTAGCTGCAACAGCTGGAGCTGAGCTGGTCTGACGCCAAGAGCTAGGAGCTTCTTCCAGGTCTCCCACATGGGTGCAGGGGCCCAAGGACTTGGGCCATCTTCCACTGCTTTCTCAGGCTATAGCAGAGAGCTGGATTGGAAGTGGAGCAGCTGGGACTTGAACTGGCATCCATATGGCATGCTGGCACTGCAGGTGGTGGCTTAACCTGCTATGCCACAGCACTGGCCCCAAGTTTATTTATTTTTAAAAGAGATTTATTTATTTGAAAGACAGAGTGACAGAGTGGCAGAAACAGAGAAAGAAAGAGATCTTCCCTCTGCTGGTTCACTCTCCAAATGGCTCTCTAGGAATGGCCAGAGCTGGGCCAGGCTGAAGCCAGGAGCCTGGAATTCTATCTTGGTCTCCCACATGGGTGGCACTGGCCCAAGTACCTGGGTCATCTCCCACTGATTTCCCAGGTACATGAGATTCAAACCAGCACTCCAATACAGGATGCTAGCATTGCAGGAGATGGCTTAACCTACTGTGCCATAACATTGTCCCCTAAATTCTAATTTTTCAAAATTTTGATTATTTTCATTTTATTTGAAAGAGAGAGAAAGAGAAAGAGAGAGAGGGAGAGAGAGAGAGAGACTGACTCTTCACTGATTAATTCCTCAAATGCCTGCAAAGCCAAGGCTGAGCCAGACTGAAGCCAGGAGCCCAGAGCCCAATGTGGGAATCCCATGTGAATAGCAGGGACCCAAGTACTTGAGCAATCACCTGCTGGCTCCCAGGAATTAATGCCTTCCATAAGCAGGAAGATGGATCAGGAAGGGGAGTTAGGACTCAAACCAGGCACATTAATATGGGATGCAGATATGTTGAGCAGCAACTCGGGGCCACCAGTGCTGTGGCGTAGAAGGTTAAGTCTATGCCTGCTGTGCTGGCTTCCCATATGTGTGCCCATTCAAGTGCTTTCTGCTCCACTTCCAATCCAGCTCCCTGTTAATGCACTTGCAAAAAGCAGCAGTAGATGGTCTAACTACTTGGGTCCCTGCACCTGTGTGGGAGACCAGAGAAAGCTCTTGGCTTTGGATCGGCGCAGCTCCAGGCATTGTGCCCAACTGGGAAGTGAACCAGCAGACGGAAGATCTCTCTCTCTCTCTCTCTGCCTCTCCTTCTTTCTCTGTGTAACTCTGCCTTTCAAATAAATAATTTTTTTAAAAAGAGATGGGATTATATTTTTTTAAAAAAAGCAGCAACTTAACTGCCTCATCAAATGCCTACTCTAATTTTTTAAAAGATTTTATTTATTTATTTGAGAAGTAGAGTTACAGACAGTGAGAGGGGGAAGAGAGAGAGAAAGAGAGAGGTCTTCCATCCTCTGGTTCACTCCCCAGATGGCTGCAACGGCCGGAGCTGTGCTGATCTGAAGCCAGGAGCTTCTTCTGGGTCCCCCACGTGGGTGCAGGGACCCAAGGACTTGGGCCATCTTCTACTGCTTTCCCAGGCCATAGCAGGGAGCTGGAGTGGAAGGAAGAAGAGCAGCTGGGACCAGAATCAGCACCTATATGGGGTGTTGGCACTGCAGACAGAGGATTAGCCCACTGTGCCACAGTGCTGGCCCCAAGGATGGATTTTTAAAAGAAAATATAAAGCTTACTGGTCATAGTTAGAAGACTACCAGATTCATGCTGTAGACTACTCGAAAACCGATGCAAAACTGCCCACTAGCAATGCATTTTGGATAGACAGATGTCTTTTTTCTCAGTATGTTCTCGTGTAACTGACGCTGTGACACTGAGCACCTTGTGAGGCTCCCTGACTAGAAAAGGCCATTGCACGGAGCCCCGAAGTTTACAGATGGCCCCAGAAGGTGCAGTACAGTCACCACACATTACTACAGGTCGAGCGCTCCTACTCCAAAATCCAAAACTTTCTGAGTGCAAACGTGATGGCCCACATGAAAAATCCACACCTGACCTCCTATGCTACCTTGCAGTCAGAACACAGGTGTGCTAAGACGACGGTGTAAAATTACCTTCAGCTATGCGTATGAGGTAGGTGTAACATACAAATGAATTTCCTGTTTAGACTTGGGTCCCAGCCCCAAGATAGCTCATTATGTATCTGCAAATATTCTACAGTCTGAAAAAAAAAAATCCAAAATCTGAAGCACATCTGGTCCCAAGCATTTTGGATAAAGGGTATTCAAACTTATTTTGTTTTGTAAAATTATTTTCATCTATTTGAAAGGCAGAGAGATCGATCGATTGATCAAGAGATCTTCTTGCTGGTTCACCTCCCAAATGCCTGCAACAGCCAGGATTGAGTCAGGCAGAAGCCAGGACAACAAAACCCCATCTAGGTCCCTCGCATGGGTGCCGGGGGCCAAGCACTTAAGCCATCTCTTCTGCCTCCTAGGGTGCATTAGCAGGGAGCTGGATTGGAAGCAGAGTAACAGGGATTCCCAAACCAGAACTCAGTGGGGTGCAGGTGTTGCAAACGTCGGCTTAACCTGCCTTTCCACAGTGCCTGCCCCTCTACCTTTATTAACAAAAAAGAGCTACATGCCCATTGCGGGCTGAGAGAGGCCAGCAACTGTTAAGACACAGACACTAAAAGTGAGGGAAAGGTATTGCTTTTATGTAGGAGAGCTACATAGGAATCAAGGAGTAGAAACCTAACTATTGGGGCCAGCACTGTTGTGTAGTGAGTGGGTTAAAGCCCCAGCATGCAGTGTCAGCATCCCATATGGGCACTAGTTCAAGTCCCGGCTTTCCGATCCAGCTCCCTGCTATGGCCTGGGAAAGCAGTAGAAGATGGCCTAAGTTCTTGGGTCCCTGCATCCTTGTGGGAAACCCGGAAAAAGCTCCTGGCTCCTGGCTTCGGATCGGCATAGCTCTGGCCATTGTGGCCAACTGGGAACTGAACCAGCAGATGGAAGACCTCTCTCTTTCTCTGCCTCTCCTTCTCTCTCTGTGACTCTGACTTTCAAATTAATAAATAAATCTTTAAAAATAAACTTTTTAAGCTCCTGGCTTCAGATCGGCCCAGCGCCGGCTGTAGCGGCCATCTGAGGAGTGAACCAGTGGAAGGAAGACCTTTCTCTCTGTCTCTCTCTCTCTCACTGTCTAACTCTGCCTGTCAAATAAATTAAAAAAAAAAAAAACTTTTTTAAAACAAAGAAACCTAACTATCCCTCTTTTAATTTGGTGGTGATGATTCTTCTTCTTTTTTCTTCTTCCTCTTCTTCTTCTTTTCAGATTTATTTATTTATTTGAAAGTCAGAGTCACACAGAGGGAGGAGAGGCAGAGAGAGAGAGAGAGAGAAGTCTTCCATCTGATGGCTCACTTCCCAATTGGCTGCAATGGCTGGAGCCAGCAGCTTCTTCCTAGTCTTCCCACATGGGTGCAGGGGCCCAAGGACTTGGGCCATCTTCTACTGCTTTCCCAGGCCATAGCAGAGAGCAGGATCGGAAGTGGAGCATCACTGCATGCAGCAGTCAGTGGCTTTACCTGCTAAGCCACAGTGCTAGCCTCTGGTGACTCTTAAAGTATGTCTGAGGTTCATCAGTGGACCATGAGTGTTCTCTGATGGGCTAGAATCTGATCTAAAACTGCACATTCTTTCTTTCTTTTTCTTTTCTTTTTTTTTTTTTTTTTGGACAGGCAGAGTGGATAGTGAGAGAGACAGAGAGAAAGGTCTTCCTTTGCCGTTGGTTCACCCTCCAATGGCCTCTGCAGCCGGCGCACCGCGCTGATCCGAAGGCAGGAGCCAGGTGCTTCTCCTGGTCTCCCATGCGGGTACAGGGCCCAAGGACCTGGGCCATCCTCCACTGCACTCCCGGGCCACAGCAGAGAGCTGGACTGGAAGCGGAGCAACTTAGACAGAATCCGGCGCCCCAACCGGGACTAGAACCCAGGGTGCCGGCGTTGCAGGCTGAGGATTAGCCTAGTGAGCCGCGGCCCCGACCTCTTTCTTTAGTTTTGATGAGCAAACAACCAGCAATAGACTTTATTTATACCCACGGAAGAGTACTTTACTAGAAATTGACATGAGTTAGTAAGGATTATTAGAAAGAGGCATTCATGAAGAGAATTACTGGTTTTCTAAAGATTTTTGGTTTCACATCCTAGAACAGTGGCCCATACGTAATACTTCCCCTGGCCTCATGCAGAACTTTGTAATGCCCTCGGTTTTCCAAAAGACCATTATCACCGTATCATTATTGCCTTCTGTGTGATGGTGGATGTAAAAGGTTGCTGTTCTTGATTTTATTTGTAAATTTCTGGTTGTTTTGTGTCATTATTACCAATTTATTCTGCACTGTTTAGTTACCTTATAGTATGTAACTAAGGATATTTGCATAACTGGAATTTAAAATTTACTTTAAATCTAAAGACATAATTGTTGTGGTTCAAATATGAAACATCATACCATCATTATTACAACAGGTCTATAGTCTCCTTAAAATCTGCTTAATCTCTATAACGACTTGGATGACTCCTAAATACGTTTTGCTAAGGAAAAGAGGCCAAACCCACAGGCTACAAATTATTTAATTCCATTTATGTGCCATCTTAGAAAAGGCAAAACTTGAGGGGTAAAACACAGATTTGGGTACAGGGATGGACTTGCTACAAAGGGGATGCAGGGACATTTTAGCCTGATAGAATTGTTCTGGATGGTTCTTGAATGGTGGATGACCCAATGCATTTCAAAACCCATAGAACAACACACTACAAAGAGTGACTTTAATATGTGCAAACTTTTAAAACCTCGGATGGAAGAGGAAGCCAGGATGGCATACAGGCTGGACAAGCAAATCTAGCTGTATTACAAAGAAAGGCAAAATCTCCCTGGCAGGGGTGGGAAAGGAAGGAGTAGATAAAAAGAACTTTAACTTGGGAAAACAGTACTACATACCGTAAGGCTCAAGACAAAAAGAACTATACAGGAGCACGGCACTCTATTTGGTACACTTGCTTCTCACAGAATCCGTATTTATAGATAAGGAGAGCCAGGTTTCTCACTGACAGACAAGAAGTTGTGAATCAGCAAGGGGGTTTGGGAGCAGGAATGATGGGAAAGCTAAAATGTACCCTGTGATATTGGACTACAGAGAGATCAACCTGCGCTCATGCTTAGCTTAATGTAATTACACACAGCTGGACACAGTACTAAGGTATTTATGTAGCCATGGGTTAGGCTACACACAGAGTTCCCGTGTTATTCTGCCGAGAGTGCCTAAAAGCAGTGACACCCCAGGAGCAGCAATCACAGGGAGTGCCCACTTCTTGGCCTCTAATTACTGTTCTCTGATCAGAGCAACCAGGGCTCCTTGGGGCAAGGAAAATATAAGATGAGCCAAAAGCAACTTGAAGAGCCTGAAAGTAAGGAAAAACTTTCAAAAAAAAAAAAAAAAAGACATTCAAAAGGGCACAGGAGCCAATTTATTTATTTATTTTTTCATTCACATTAAAAAAATTATTTGAGGGGTGGGCTTTGAGTCGGGTGGGAGAAGAAACAGACACAGAAAGTTTTAATCTGCTGGTTCACTCCTCAGATGCCTAAAGTGGCTGGGAGTGGGGCTAGGGGTGGGGCTGGGGCTAGGGGCTGGGAACTCAATACCGGTCTCCAGTGTGAGTGGTAGGGACCCATCACTGCCTCCCAGGGTCTGCATTACCAGGAAGCTGGAATTGGGAGTGGAGCCAGGACTTGAAGCCAGGCACTCTGATATGGAACGTGGGTATCTTAT
Source organism: Oryctolagus cuniculus (assembly GCF_964237555.1). Taxonomy (NCBI): domain Eukaryota; kingdom Metazoa; phylum Chordata; class Mammalia; order Lagomorpha; family Leporidae; genus Oryctolagus; species Oryctolagus cuniculus. The sequence continues at coordinate 23,132,657 of NC_091451.1, read as the reverse complement.
CCACGTTTGGTCTAATTAGGCCAAACATCTACCCCCAAAGAACACAAGAGCCTATTTAGGGGCTGGCGCTGTGGCTCACTTGGTTAATTCTCCTCCTGTGGTGCCGGCATCCCATATGGGTGCTGGGTTCTAGTCCCAGTTGCTCCTCTTCCAGTCCAGCTCTCTGCTGTGGCCCGGGAGGGTAGTGGGGGATGGCCCAAGTGCTTGGGCCCCTGCACCGGCATGGGAGACCAGGAGGAGGCACTAGGCACCTGGCTCCTGGCTTCAGATCGGCGCAGCGCTGGCCGTGGTGGCCATTTGGGGAGTGAACCAATGGAAGGAAGACCTTTCTCTCTGTCTATCTCTCTCTCTCACTGTCTGTAACTCTACCTGCCAAATTAAAAAAAATAAATAAAAAATAAAGAGCCTATTTAAAAGAATTCCCAAGGGTCAAAGATGTAGTTGAGCAATAAAATAATTAATAACAGTATTGAGTTATAACTCAAAGGATAAAATAACAACCCCTAAGTCCATATTCATTTAATGGCTGAACAGATTAGAAACAGGGGAGAAGGGACAATTAGATATAGAAGAGTTCTTTACCAAGGAGTCCTGGTGAGGAATGAGTGATGTAGAAAATCACCTTTAGGACAACAGAGTAATAACAGCAGGCAAGATCCACTGATGAAAGCTGAAATTAGTAGGCAAAACTCTAAGGAGAAACAGAGCACTTGCATAGTTTCATACTCTCTCCCCCTTTACACTGATCACTGTGGCAGTGTTACTCCATGTCCATCAACTCTTTGTCACTCCTCCCTCCGGAAGTGGAACTTAATTCCCCTCTCCTTGAATGAGGGCTGGACTTAGCAACTGACAAGGAGAATAGGAAAAGGGAAATAAATATGCAATAACACTACTGTGAAAGAAACCAAGTGATCTAGTCGATGTTTCCAGTAACAGACCATGCTGGGGCCATGTCTCCCTGACAGGAGGAGATGAGGTGCATTTATAACCTGTCACTGTCTTCTTCCAAATGCATAACTGCAGTCTAGTCATGGGAGACATCAAACTAAAATGGGAGATCTACAAAATAACTGCTCATCTTCAAAACCCTTCAAGTCAAGGAAACCAATGATCAAGAAACTGCCGTATATTGGAGGAGACCAAGGGAACACGACAACCAAGCACAATGTGATGGCCCAGAGTGGATGGTGGGAAATCAGCCAACAGGGCAGAAACTGCAGAAATTTCAATGAAGTCAGTTGGTTAGTAATACAGTGCTATACCATTGTTCATTTCAGATGTCAACATTAGGGGAAGCTAAGGTTAAGAGCACACAGAAATGGGCCGGCACCGCGGCTCACTAGGCTAATCCTCCACCTTGTGGCGCCAGCACACCAGGTTCTAGTCCCGGTCGGGGTGCTAGATTCTGTCCTGGTTGCCCCTCTTCCAGGCCAGCTCTCTGCTGTGGCCAGGGAGTGCAGTGGAGGATGGCCCAAGTCCTTGGGCCCTGCACCCCATGGGAGACCAGGATAAGTACCTGGCTCCTGGCTTCGTATCAGCTCAGTGCACCAGCCACAGCGGCCATTGCGGGGTGAACCAACAGAAAAGGAAGACCTTTCTCTCTGTCTCTCTCTCTCACTGTCCACTCTGCCTGTCAAAAAAAAAAAAAAAACCATACAGAAACTCTCTGTACCATCTTTGCAATCTTTCGTAAAACTGAAATTATCAATAAAAATTTAGTGGTCTAAGCTTCCACCTGTGGTGCCGGCATCCCATATAGGCACCAGTTCGAGTCCCGGCTGCTCCACTTCTAATCCAGCTCTTTGCTATGGCCTGGAAAGGAAAGGGAAGATGGCCCAAGTCTTTGGGCCCCTGCACCCGTGTGGGAGATCTGGAGGAAGCTTCTGGCTCCTGGCTTCGGATCGGCACAGCTCTGGCCATTGCGGTCAATTGGGGAGTGAACCAACGGATGGAAGACCTCTCTCTCTCTCTCTGTAACTCTTTCAAATAAATAAATAAATAAGCTTTGTCTAGTAAGACTCTATTGCTAATATGGTGTTACACCTTTGTGTTAAAAAGCTTGCCACAGGCAAGTATAATAAAATTGCTGAGGTACTGTAAAACCTCTAAAGCTATACTTTATAAAAATCATGTATACAAAGGAGTAAGTACTCAACTATGTTCTCTAGATATTCATCAGAATTCTTTTGTTCACTTGATGTAGTGAATAGTTAAAAATATTTTGAGAATTATTTTCAAAGAGAGGAAGATGAAGATAAGCCAAGTGGAATGCTATCTTGTCTAGCATGTCCCTGCGATAAGTAAGACTGTCTCCATCCACCCCTTTTTAATATTTATTATTTTTTTTTACAGGCAGAGTGGACAGTGAGAGAGGAGAGAGACAGAGAGAAAGGTCTTCCTTTGCTGTTGGTTCACCCTCCAACAGCCGCCGTGGCCGGCGCGCTGCAGCTGGCACACCGCACTGATCCGATGGCAGGAGCCAGGTACTTATCCTGGTCTCACATGCGGGTGCAGGACCCAAGCACTTGGGCCATCCTCCACTGCCTTCCCTGGCCACAGCAGAGAGCTGGCCTGGAAGAGGGGCAACTGGGACAGAATCTGGTGCCCCGACCGGGACTAGAACCCGGTGTGCCAGTGACGCAGGTGGAGGATTAGCCTAGTGAGCCATGACGCAGGCCGATATTTATTATCTTAAAGACACAGCAACAAAGGAAAAAAAGAACTTTCCTCTGCTGATTCACTCCCCAATGCCTCAACAGTAGGGGTAGAGGGACTGGAGCTAGGAGCTAGGAACTCAATTCAGATCTCCCACATGGGTGGCAGGAACCCAATTACTTGAGCTATTACCACTGCATTTTCAGGAAGCTGCAATCCAAAGCTGGAGCTGGAAATCAAACCCAGGTAGCGTGATATGGGATGCGGGAATTTTTTACAAAAAGATTTATTTATTTATTTCTAAAAGTCAGAGTTACAGACAGAGGGAGAGAGACAGAGAGAGAGAATCATCCATCCACGGTTCACTCCCTAGATGGCCACAATGGCCAGCCCAGGGCCAGAGTGGAAGCTAGGAGCCACGAGCTTCAGCCAGGTCTCCCACATGGGTGGAAGGGGCCCAAACACTAGGGTCATCTTCCATTGCCTTTTCCCAGGCCCTTAGCAAGGAGATGGATCGCAAGTGGCCAAGACATGAACCAGCACCCAAACAGGATGCTGTTGTTGCAGGTGATGGCTTTACTTGCTAGGCCACAACGCTGGCTCTGGAGTATGGGCATGGTAACCAGCATTTTACCTGCTAGGCTAATTGCTGCTCCTAGTTAGCTTTTTTTTTTTTTTTTTTTTTTTTTTTTTTTTTTTTAAATGAGGCTCTAAGTGTCAAGTAAATCTTGTCTAATATACCTTTTTTTTTTTTTTTCTTGACAGGCAGAGTTAGACAGTGACAGAGCGAGACAGAAAGGTCTTCCTTCCATTGGTTCACCCCCCAAATGGCCACTACAGCTGGCGCTGCACCGATCCGAAGCCAGGAACCAGGTGCTTCCTCCTGGTCTCCCATGCGGGTGCAGGGGCCCAAGCACTTGAGCCAATAGCAGAGAGCTGGACTGGAAGAGGAGCAACCGGGACTAGAACCTGGCGCCCATATGGGATGCCAGCGCCGCAGGCAGAGGATTAACCAAGTGAGCCACGGTGCCGGCCTGATTTTATACTTTAAGAATTTGAATATCAAGGAAGCAAAACGAATTGGCAGACCCTTAAAAAGGCCTTTTCATGATAAAAAGTTGGAGTTCTTGGTACTTAAATATTTTAAGAATTTGGATTACAAATTACTATTTTGCTAATTTTGTTCCTTATTTTCATTTAGGAAATTCAGTACAGTGTAAATATAAGTAGAAATTATAGTTCATAAACACTGGAAGTATCACCTTTGAAAATATCTATCTGGCAGTACTTGGTAGCTATGTGAGGGCATGGCTGGAAATACCAAAGTATAATAAGTGATCCTTTGAAACAAGTTAGGTTAACCTGTCTGGGCACCAATTTCCCGTTATCTCCAGCACCAACAGTCCATGGTCACCATTCCTTTGCATAACAGGGCCCACCATTTATAGTGTTTTGCCATTTACAAAGCATCACATATATAGTCTCATTTGTCCCCATTTTAACAGTGGTTTCACTCAGTACCCATGTCCATAAATGCTCCAAACTTGGAAAGTCTTCAGATTCATATGAGATTTTTTTCAAAAAAGGTAGTTTCTACGACTCCATCATGCTTCACCTGGGGCAGAATAGGCCCTGAGTGATCCCTAGATGACTCATAGAATCATATGATTTCATACTTTTGAGAATTTGAATATCAAGGAAGGAAAATGAATTGGAAGACCCTTAAAAAGGCCTTTTCATGATAAAAATTTGAAGTTCTTGGTACTTAAAAAAATCCTATGGGTCAGAAACAGATTTCAAACCCATTCTGTGACTTTCCAATCCATGTTCTAGTTTTCTCTTTTTGCTTTTGTCTTTTTTCATTTCATTTGAAAGGGAAAGACAGAGACATTTATAGTCTCCTTAAGATCTGCTTGTTGATTTACATAACATGATGGATGGATTTCCTATCTTCTTGTTCACTCCTCAAATGCCCACAACAGCCAGGGCTGTTCCAGGCTGAAGCTGGGACCCAGAACTCAATCCCAGTCTCCCACAATGGGGGCAGGGACCCAGTCACCTGAGCCATCACGTGCTGCGTTCCAGGGTGCACATTAACAGAAAGTTGGAAATGGGAACAGAAATGGGACTTGAACTTAGGCACACTGATATGGGATGTGGGCATTCCAAGTGGTGTCTTAACTGCTATGCCAAATGTCTGCCCCTAAAATGTTCTTTGTTATGCAACTTTTTAAAAAAATTTTTGACAGGCAGAGTGGACAGTGAGAGAGAGACAGAGAGAAAGGTCTTCCTTTTCTGTTGGTTCACCCCGCAATGGCTGCTGTGGCTGGCGCACTGAGCTGATACGAAGCCAGGAGCCAGGTGCTTCTCCTGGTCTCCCATGCAGGTGCAGGGGCCAAGCACTTGGGCCATCCTCCACTGCACTCCCGGGCCACAGCAGAAAGCTGGCCTGGAAGGGGGGCAACCGGGACAGAATCCAGCTCCCTGACTGGGACTAGAACCTGGGGTGCCGGTCTGCAGGCGGAGGATTAGCCTAGTGAGCTGCGGCGCCAGCCTGTTATGCAACTTTTAAATACTGAATTATTGACTTTATTTTTATTCAAAAGGCAGAGAGACAGAGAGAGAGAGAACTTCCATTCACTGTTTGACTTCCTAAATGTCCAGAATAGCTGGGGCTGGGCCAGGCTGAAGCCAGGAACCCAGAATTCAGAGACCAAAAATACTTGAGCCATCACCATTGCCTCCCAGGGTCTGCAGTAGCAGGAAGCTAGAACTGGATGTGAAGCCAGGACCCAAATGTGGCCATTCTGACATGGGACATGGACAACCTGAATGGTATCTTAACCACTGCACCAATCACCTACCTCTAAGCTTATCTTTTAATTCCACTTTCCCATGAACTTTTTGAAGTATCCTTGTCTAATGGGTATTGGAGAAATACAGTATTATGAGAACTTGGGAGGAGAGGTTACTGTGGGTTGAACAGGGAACTGAGAATGAAAAGGAAGATGATTCCGATTCACAGGGAAGGAGGAACTCAGCAAAGACACAGGACTGCACCAGACAGGCTTGTGAGAGAGAATTAGACCTGGCAGGTGGGAGCAGATTTACATAGAAGATGGTCAGGAAAAGAACGGTGACTGGAGAACACTTGTGCGCAGCCTTGAACTTGTAACTATGGCACTGAGACTGTCTTGAAAGCAGAGGGAATCCTACAAAGGTTTCTGAATAGTACATAAATAGTTGGAAAGTAAGGGCCTAAAAGTGGGGCCCTTAAACACAAAGGATTTATGGAGAGACACTGAAAGCAGGAGGCCTGCACAGTGTTCTAGGTCTGAGGCACTAAAAGGTCTGAAAAGTGGGACTGGAGAAAACCAGATGGCCTCAGTGCCACGGGTGGAACTGACAGTTCCTGGACCTCTGTGCGGATTGAAGGAGAGAGAGGAAGCAACCCCTGAGAGCCTGGGGACTTGGAGTACGATGACGCCTTCGACACAAGTTGGAAGACAGAGAGGCCGGTCGGAGGCCGATGGCAGCACTGTTGAAGTGCTCTGTAGGAACACTGTGTACACAACTCACCTTCATGTGCTCAAAATCTGTTATCCCCATCTGCGGGAGGTTTGAGCAGTTTACGTGGATGAGTTTTCGGCCACTGATGAAGTTTGCAGTGAAACACTCCTGTCAGTGCAAGAACATCACTCAAAACATGAACCATAAATAGAAGGGGAGCAGGGACGGAAGTGGGGAGGGAGAGAATGAAGATGGAAAATTATGTTTGTCACCAGTTCTATACTAAGAACAAAATCTCAACTTATTTTCTATCTTAATAGTTCTACACTTTTTTTCCACCCCAGCTCTGAGATTAAACTGCTGCTTAAATTTCTTTTGGCAGCTACAACCAGTGCCTCTTCATGTCTTAATCACATTTTTAAATACAGGAAGGTACAGAAGAGCTCATGTTGTTTGGTGGTAACCTCAAAACAGTTGGCATCGGTAAAATAAGAAACTTACACTATCTTTTCAATAAAATGATTTTTGGCTAATGGGATCACCGTAATACTCTTAGGTTTTCATGATACATATAACGTATGAATCCTTGGGGGCAGGCACTGAAAGATTAATAGTGTAAGCTGCCACTAAAAAACCTGACAAAGTAACAAAAAGCCTGCTTTAGACAGAACCTATTTAAAAATAGGTGTTTTTGTTTGTTTGTTTTGGTGGAAAGGAGCCATATAAATTTCTTGGTCCTTAGTCAAGTTTTGCAGAGACGAGTAATCACTAGAATGAATAGGAAAAACAAACGTGTTCCTTCTTCACTCCCCCAAAGTACAAATACATTAGTGGCAAAGCCGTAATTAAAATCCAAGTTACCTTTATCACAGTCTAGAACTTTTTTATACTGCTGCTAGTGAAGAAGAGCTAAGAGCGCAGGTCAAGGTAGAGGAACATGGGAAGCAGAAGGATGAGAGCATGTGATTTCAGGAAGTTATTTTGGTATACCTTGTATTGAGGGAAGCCTAGCTCACTAATCCACTCTGCAACCCTCTCTGGGCTCCACTGAAGATAATCAAATTGTGGCACAATTCTTTGTGTATGCTGGATTCGTTTCCCTTTAGGTACTGGTTGCTTCAACTCTTGGGACAAATCTACAGTCTCTTCAGTAAGGTCTCCAAATCCAATCTGAGTCTCTGAGGGATATATGCTTGAGTACTGAGTACTGGTATCTTCAGGTGGAGCCACTTTTTGGAGTTCTGGATAATATTCATAATCTGTAGTAACTGATATGACTTCACTGTCTATGACAGATTCTAATGCAATGTCTTTCTTAAGGTTTTCAGGGTGCTCTAGCTCATCCTTGTCTCCAGATGCGACTGGTTCTGACCTGTCTCCCTGGGAAAAGTCTACACGGGTCTCTCTCTGTTTGGTTTCATCTGGTAACTCAAGACTTCTCTCCTCAGCTGGCTTGGTTATTGTCTTCTCTTGAGCCTCTGGTTCAGTTTGCTGTGGTGGCACTTGACCTGTTTCCTCAGCTGGTTTTCCAGGTTCTTTCTCTGGGAATTCTGGCTTAATCTGTTCTGGTGGCTCTAGACTCGTCTCCTCAGTAGAGTCTCCTAGCGTCTCCTCTGTTTTGGACTTCTGTGGCAGTCCTATCTCCTCCGTTGACTGTGTCTGCTTCTTGGTTTGATCCTCTGATGGGGCGTCCTCTGTTGGCTCCAGAACTTGCCTGGGGGATTTTCTCTGTGTCTGCTCTTGAACTTCCTGCAATGGTGTTAGACCAGTAGCCTCGGGTGGCTTTGTTTCCACTCCCTCATTTGAGTTTCTTCTGGTCTCCTCTGGAACTTCTGATTCTTCAGATGGCTCCAGACTTGGTTTCCTTGATTCTTCCTCGAAAAACTCTGATTTGATCTCTTCTAGTGGCTCTGGAACTGTCTCTGTTGACTCTGTTGGTTTGTCCTCTGGAAACTCTCTTTGGGTTTCCTCTGCAATCTCTGGGTCGGTCATCTCGGGTGGTTCTAGATCTGTCTCTTCAACCCATTTTCTTGGTTTCTCACTTAGAAAATCTGGTTTGGTCTGCCCTGGAGGCTCCAGATCAGTTTCTTCAAATTGCTCTCTAAGTGATTCCTCTAGTATCTGCTGTCCGATCTCCTCTAGAAACTCAAATATTTTCCCACTCATTGTGGCCACGGGCACCTCCGAGGACAGCTCTGTATCCTCATCTGACTCCAGGCCTACATCCTCTGTAACGTCGGATTTAGCCTCCTCCGGTGGCTCCAGCCCGGGCTCCTCATGGTGCCCATCCGCAAGCACCTCCAAATCCTTGAAAATCTCCTCTTCCATCTCTCCGGTAGTGTCTGACTTGACCTCTCGGGGAATCCTTGGCTCAGTTTCACTCGAGAAGTCCGTCTCGGCGTCCGTGGCAATGTCGTCCTCCGGCGTCCAGGTGGGTCGTAGCCAGACATTCGGAGCACCCTCCGGCTCCCCCTCTCCGAAATCCTCTTGCTCAATTTCTGGCTGTGGCTCTTGGTCATTCTCTGAGGGCGGCTCTGGGCTTGCCTCTGCCGCGGAGTCTGTTTTGGCATCTTCAGACAAGTTAAGAGGTCCGGGCAGTCCTGGGGTCTCAGGTTCCGGCGTCTCTTCTTCTGGGCCAGGATATAAATCTTCTGGGACTTCAGCCATTACGCAGCTTAGCGGACGCACCCAGGCCTCCTAGCAACCCCGACTTCCGATAACGTCTCCATGGACACCACGATTTCCGGCAGCATCTTCCTGAATCTTCTCCAGGTTTTGTTGGTTCTTTCTACCCTGACTTTCAGAACCGGCGATCAGAAGCATACAGTAACCTTCCCCGCGTCCGCGTGGCCGGAGCGTCTGTGGGGAGCCGGCGCGCTCTTCCCGCGGCCCGCGCGCCCTCCTTCCGGCCCCGGCGCCGCTCGGCTCTTCTCGGCGCGCCGCGGCCCCGCTCGCTCGGCCTTCGGCTGTTTCCGGAGCCACTCGCGACTAGCGGCGGAGACGCTCCGGGCGCGGGCTGCAGATGTCGGACCGGCAGGCGGCTGAGGGGCTGGGCTTCTGGAGCCCCGCAGCGCGTCCGGGGTCGGCCGGCGGTGTTGGAAGAGACGGCCTGGGAGAGCAGGGGAGCCGGGCGGCGGGCTCAGGTACGCAAGGCCGGGACGCCGGCGGGGGGTTGCCAGCCGGCCTCGGGGCCCCGCACCCCGGCGCCAGCCCCGCCGCGCTCTGCCCCGCGCTCCCGGCGCAGCTGCCCACCTCGGCAGCCCCTGTGCGCGCGGGGCCTGGCTCCCCACGGGGGGCGCGACCCCGGTCCCCGCCGCTGCCTGGGCTGCGCTTGACGTTATTTTCCACTCTGTTTCGAAATGCCTTGGTTCCTGTCCCGCTTCCTTTCTCAGATCTGCCGGGGCGGTGGTGACAGGGTTACCCTGCCCCCTGGCTGGCGCCGTTTGCGCTTGAGCCGGGGTCCAGAGCCCACGCCGCCGGCCTGGCCGCCCCTGCTCCTGCCTCCTCACCTCTGTCCCCTGCCCCAGCCGTTCCACGCGCCTCTGCCCCCATCCGGGTTGGCAGCCTCCCCTTCCTCTGTCCAGAAGCTCGCTTGGCCCTGGCCTCGGGGCACAGAGGCCCCTGGCTCGCCGCCTTCCTCCCATCTCGTTGGAGGACAGACGGAAAGCAGCGTTAGAGCAGGTCGGCGCCGGGGGTCTGCGGAGTGAGCGTAGTGGTCCAAGCCGAGCAGGCGATGGAGGCTGGAGCAGAACTGGGCGACCTCGCTCGCGCCCCCAGACTGCCACCGCCTTGTTCGGCACCTCTGCAGCCCCCCACGGAAGGCTTCAGCCTCCTCATGACCACAGTGCAAGGGTGGAGGGCAGGGGACAGGCCTCATTAAGTACATTTATTTGCGAGATCTGAGTTTCAGACACTCCATCGAGTGTAGGGACTGAGACACCGCCTTGGCGCCCGCGTGCCTGGATTGGAGCCGGGGCCTCAGGTTACTTCAGTGACCTTGGGCGAATCACTTCTCATCTGTGAAATGTGGGTCCTGGTGGGGGGCTCACATGAGCCGCTGTGTCTAAGGCAGTTGGTGCGGGGCCCATGGGCTGCCGCAGGGGCGCGTTCGTTACCTGCTGGGGGAATAAGGCTTGGTTTTGCCCTCACTCCCTAGCTGCCCAGGGCCGTGTTCTTAAATGTATCTCGTCCCCTCTTCTACTTCCACCCAGCTCTCTCATCCTATAATGGGAGCTCTCGCTGGCTGTCCCTGTCACACCTGTGAATCACTCAGCTCTTTCCTGCGAATTTATGTTCTTTAAAATAATTTCTGCCCTTTTCCCCTTTTAACATGCTGTGCTTGTATTAAGTTAAAAAGTGGTGGCATATTTAAATATAGCAATAGAAATTCTAAGCACAATAAGCAAGTAAACGCTTTATGAAGGTGTACACGGCTCGTAAACACCTGTCCCCTGCATGTGCCAGTATTTATAACTCAAGCATGCTTTTACTTCCTCTTTTTTTAAAAACAGATTTATTTTTGTGTATTTGAGAGGCAGACTTAGAGGGAGAGGCAGAGAGGTCTTCCGTCTGCTGGTTCACTCCCCAGATGACTCCAATGGCTGGGGCTGGGCCAGGCTGAAGCCAGGAGTTTCTTCCAGGTCTCCCACATGGGTACAGGAGGCCAAGGATTTGGGCCATCCTCTGCTGCTTTTCCCAGGTGCTTTAGCAGGGAGCTGGATTGGAAGTGGAGCAACCGGAACTTGAACCGGCACCCATATGGGATGCCGGCTCTGCAGGTGGCAAATTAACCCACTGTGCCACAGCACCAGCCCCTTTTACTTCCTCTTTAGGTTCTTACCCAAGCATTTTAACTAGAAAGATCTGTGGATTCGTTCTGAGAGGAGGAGCTGCTCACCTCTGGCCTGCTTTCACCCGGCTCCCGGGGTCTGTGTGGTGACTCCGCACCTCTTGCCCCCACCACGCTCCTCCTCTAGGAACGAATCCACCGCAACATCTGGCGCCCAACGTGGGGCTCGAACCCACGTCCCTGAGATTCAGAGTCTCATGTTCTACCAACTGAGCTAGCTGGGCACTGTCTTCCAATGTTGCATTTTCCTTGCGTCCCTAGCTTTTAAGACAGTGGCATCTGCCCCCATATCAATTAAACCCAAAAAGGCAATGTCATCTAAATATAGGGTCAATTTAAGCCTCAACTTGAAGATAGGCATGGACCAGTTAATGGTGGTGGGACTCGCTCTTACTTGCTGGACTGAGGGCCGCCCTGCTGGGAGTTTAAAGGCTTGGTCTTGCAATCTTTTGCCCAGTGAAAGCCTTTTTTACACCTGGGACACAGCGTTTTGGGCTTGCCCTGTCTGTCAGCGTTTGGGCAGTTTCGCCGTAGGTGTCCTGTTTCCTGACATCCCCAACAAACCGGAAGTCATTAGACCTTGTGTTCAGCTTGTTAATGGCTGCAGTTAGGGCTTGTATGGGTGTATCAGCAGGGTTTACCTCCTTTGTAGCTGCTATCCATTTAGAAATGTCTTCATTATGGACTGGGGCAATTGCAGCTTTTGTCTCTTTGGTAGTACCTTCCCAAGCTGATTGTTTGACCAGATTGTCTTGATCGGGGCCAAGCGGTAATCTTTTCTCTACTGCCTCCAAGATTCTGGCAAGGAAATTGGGGAACCATTCGCCTAGGCCTTGAACTAGGTTTCTAAAGAGCTGACTGTAATTAGGAGGATTTATATTTTTTAAGGCTCTGAGTGCCAAATCTCTGACCTGGTCAAAATAGGCAACTACTCCAATGCAGGCCTGTTCATCAGGCTATATGTAGGTGCTGCGGCCTGTGAGCATATCAAAGGTTACTGCTATTCCACGGGCAGCATTATTACTCGCCACGCTTTCAGCCTCTTCCTCATAGGAGGCTTTCCACTGTAAGAACTGTGATCTCGACAAACATGCCTTGAGCAGTGTAACCCAGTCAAAATGAGTTTGAAGGTTCGCTGCCCATTGTATGAGCACCTGTTCAAAGTAGGGAGAGTCAGTGCCTGACTCTTGAGAAGCCTCTTTTAGCATAGTAAGGTCACGGACCATCTTTCACCGCCTTCCAAGGTGCATTAGCAGGGAGCCGGATCAGAAATGGGACAGCCAGAAGTCCAACGGGCACCCATATGGGATGCTGACTAACCTGCTATGGCAGAACGCTGGCCCCTGGGAAGATCTTAAGAGTACACTGGATCCAGAAGTACACGGGCTGGTACACTGGGTTTCTCTCCTGGTGTGATCCACCTTCCCCTCCAACTTCTAACTGGTTCTTGCATTCACTTCTTCCTCCTAGGACATTAGTAGAAATGTTTTTCAGTTACTTTCCTTCCTCTTGTCCTCAGAAAGCACGTAATAGCGGATTTATTTTTTATGTCGTGTGGGGGTTATTGCAGCCCAGAGCAAGGTCTTCCTTTTGAACTAGGATATGTTACTTATGTTACTTTTTTTAAATTTTTTTTTAATTTTTTTTTTTATTTTTGACAGGCAGAGTGGACAGTGAGAGAGAGAGACAGAGAGAAAGGTCTTCCTTTGCCGTTGGTTCACCCTCCAATGGCCGCCGAGGCCGATGCGCTGCGGCCGGCGCACCGCGCTGATCCAATGGCAGGAGCCAGGAGCCAGGTGCTTTTCCTGGTCTCCCATGGGGTGCAGGGCCCAAGCACCTGGGCCATCCTCCACTGCACTCCCTGGCCACAGCAGAGGGCTGGCCTGGAAGAGGGGCAACCGGGACAGAATCCGGCGCCCCAACCGGGACTAGAACCCGGTGTGCCGGCACCGCTAGGCGGAGGATTAGCCTAGTGAGCCGCGGCGCCGGCTTGAACTAGGATATGTTACTAATAAGATAGTGGTGATAACTTATGTGCCTTGAATGCCTACTCTGTGCCAGTGTGTGGAGAAAGATTTACTTGTATTGTTTAATTCTCTCAACTCCCATTTTCTTCCAGTTTTACAGGGGAACACACTACAGCTGAGGCAGGTTCAGTTAACTCTGGAGTCTTTGCTTTCTAGAGTTATGATGAAGTTCATGGTTGTTCTTACCGGCCATTAATCAGGTGTTGGGACCCCCGGACAGGTCAGGGTCCTTGTGCTCAAGGTGTTTTCAGTTTGATGAGATGAGAGTTCCAAAGGGGGAAAAGGTCAGTTCAAAACGCTTTCTAGCTGGGTGTCTTTTATTAGGGTTCTTTGGTGGGCCTGTGCCCCAGGAAACCTGTGCTTGAAGGCAGGAGCAGTGTCCATCTCCCAGAGCCCCTGATGCGTGCCTTCGAGGTGCTGTGAATCTTGGCTGAGTCGGATGGAGAGAGAACATCCCCATGCGGAGATCTGAAGGAGCACCAGGTGAACATGAGGAGTTACGGCTGAAACAGCCAGGACTGGTCATTGAATTAGAACGGTGGCCCTCGGGGCCGGCGCCGTGGTGCAGTAGGTTAATCCTCCGCCTGCAGCACCAGCATCCCATATGGGCGCCGGGTTCTAGTCCCGGTTGCTCCTCTTCCACTCCAGCTCTCTGCTGTGGCCCAGGAATACAGTGGAGGATGGCCCAAGTGCTTGGGCCCCTGCACCCGTGTGGGAGACCAGGAGGAAGCACCTGGCTCCTGACTTCGGATCAGCGCAGCGCTGGCCGTGGCAGCCATTTAGGGGGTGAACCAATGGAAGAAAGACCTTTCTCTCTGTCTCTCTCTCTCTCTCTCACAGTCTGTAACTCTACCTGTCAAATAAATGAGAAAAAAAAAAAAAAAAAGAACAGTGGTTCTCAGCCAGGAGCAGTTCTGTGCCGCCGAGGGACATTGGGTACTGTCTGAGAGCAGCTGTTCTGACGTCTCATAGAGATGTCACCAGCATCCTGGAGTGCACAGGACAGTCCCCGCAGCCAAGCATCTGGCTCCACGTGGTAGGAGTGCTGCGTTTGAGAAAGCCAGGGGTAGAGAGGATGGCTTTCCAAACCTGCGTGGAATTGCTGCATCCGGCGCGTAGGCGAGTCGTACGGACTTAGGTGTCAACCCCAAATAACTGCTTTAAATGAAGAGATTGGGCCCTTCTGCCATCTTCTAGAAAATGGCCCACGAAGCAAGCAACGAAGAGCTAAGGCAGGATGAAATTCAAAGAGTGTCTGTCTCCCGTAAAGGAAAACAGCGATCAGAAACAAGGTTGGACGTTCGGTGGTTCTTGGGTTCAGGATTCTGGCTTTTCAGGGTCCCTCACTCCTTCAAAACAAAGCCCTTGTCTGTAAACAGTATTCTCTACAGGGAATAGCTTTCAGAGTCTTCCTGTTTGCGACCTGAGGTTTCAGCGAAGAGGAAGCAAAGGGCTTATCTTCTTAGGAGCTAAGCTCTGCAGTGACATGGCGCTCTTTCTGTTTATGAACCGTAATTGTTTTTAATGGTCTTCTGACGGGGCACCTGGGTTCCTCACTTCCCTAGGGGAGAAGGAAATCTTGCTTTATGCCAGGAAACTCTCTGAGGCATACGTGTTGCATCACTACGGCAGAGGGGCCTTTTTTGTTTTGTTTCTAAATTGTTTCGGGAGCTTTGGGGGAAAATAAAGGACCGAAGCTGTGTTGGCCGTCAGGTGGGCCTCAGAGCTCGGTTTGGTGTCTGTGAGCCCGAGAGTTGTCAGTGCATTTCGACGTTAAGGTCTAGAAGCTGGTCAGGGAAAGTCGTTCATGGCCCTAATGTAGGGCTGGGGGTAGTGGGATAGGTCGTTCGGCGTGGATAGAGATGTTCTGTATCTGTCTGTGGCTATTTCGATTTAATCACAGTTCAAACTTTGTGGCCACCCTGTTGGCTGGTAGAAGAGCCATTGTGTTTTTCAGCTCCACGTTAGGTTTTTGTGTTAAAAAATGTGTCTTTCTGTGCCTTTTTCTTGGGGTTGTGTTTCTGCAGTGTTAAAATAGTAGTTGATTCGTCACATCATAATTCAATCCATCTGGTGCACCCCAAGCTGAGTGATCACTTAGGAACACGTTCCGTGCTTAAAGGCTGAGGAAAAACTGGATCGCTTGATCCCTGGATTTGTGGAAACATAAAGTCAGCTTATTTGTTTTTTTGTAAGCCTCGCGAGTCTGTAACCTACACTGGGACAGGACAGGCCAGCCTGATTCTCCCTCTGCTGCCTGTTCCTGGAAGGGGAAGTCCTGGGAGATCTGTTCTAAAGAACTCTGACCTGATATTCAAATGTTTTTGAAAAAAAAAAAAAAAAAACAACTTGCTTTTTAGTTTTCTTTAATGAGAAAGTACAAAATACACGGTAAACTTGACTTGGTAGCATGATCAGAATGTCTGAAACCATACTCTAGAAACACAGAAGGAAAACTCAGATTTTTTAAATTGGCAAATAAAAGGTAAATTATTTTAGTAAGTAAGTTTCATTTTCTTGCCTCTGACTTTTGCCTTAGGTCCTCAGTTCTAATTCAGTTATTCTTGAGCTTATGTTTCCGCTTTACCTTTCTTTGTTTCCAAGATTTTGACCATTTTGGAACCATCGCAATGATTTTGCCACATTAGAGGATATCATTCTAATATTATTTTCTTTACATTAACATTTAAAACTTTGTTTCGTTATAAAAAATGCTGCTAGTTTTATGTGTCAGTATTTTTAAAGATTTACTTACTTATTGAAGGGCAGAGAAAAAGGGAGAAAGGGAGAGCGATTGATCTTCCATCTTCCCATCTGCTGTTTCACTCCCCAAATGGCTGCAAAGCCAGGTCTGGGCCAGGCCAAAGCCAGGAGCCACCTGAGTCTCTCACATAGGTGACAGGGACTCGAGTCCTTGAGCCATCACACGCTGCCTTCCCAGGTGCATTAACTGCACAGCAGCCAGGTCTCCAAGCAGGGCTCTGACACGGGACGCTATGGTGGCCAGCAGCAGTTTAACCCTCTGTGCCACAGTGCCAGCTCCTCAATTTTTCTCAATACATAGTAATATATATATATATGTTTCTTAAAATAGAGACCATTTTCTCATGTGCCACCTAAATTTCTTTTTTTTTTATTTTCTAATAAGACTAAATTTATTCAATACCCTAGTAAAAGGTTTGATTATAAGTATCCAACAGTATAAAAAGTACAAAACAGATCTGTAGATGTCTAATATATTAATACAAAGTGCATGACTACACACAGTACGTCCTACAGGCAGAGAGGGGGCAGGGGAGAAGACGGTGGCTGAGGTCTAGCAATAAATAAATAAATACAGAAGTAGAGATGACCCACGTTATAGTATATTCTACCACCAGTACTGCAGCCAACATGTACAAAAAAAGAAAAACAACAAAGCCATTTCGAAGTAACTCAGGATGGAGGATGATAACAGCTGGGCCCTTGCGTCCCCTTTTGAGGCAGGGGGAGTCGGGGGTGTGTGGGGTCGGGAGCAGGCAGGCTTTTTCCCACAAGGGAGAAATGCAACCTGTTATGTTCAGACAAGAGCTAGCGGACTACAGGGCTCACTCCTCGGTTAGGCTACCCAAAACCTCAAACTCCAGTTCTAAAATTAAGCGCCGAGTCGCGGCACCGTAAGCATGATGCTCCTTCTGCAGGGGGGCCGTCCGGACAGGGCTTTTTGTTTTTCCTGGACTTCTAGAAAAGAGGCAATGAGAACACTTTGGCGTGGATACAAGTGAGAAGCTTTAAAACTGAGGATCTCTTGGCCAGCGCCACGGCTCACTAGGCTAATCCTCCGCCTTGCGGCGCCGGCACACCGGGTTCTAGTCCCGGTCGGGGCGCCGGATTCTGTCCCGGTTGCCCCTCTTCCAGGCCAGCCCTCTGCTGTGGCCAGGGAGTGCAGTGGAGGATGGCCCAGGTGCTTGGGCCCTGCACCCCATGGGAGACCAGGAGAAGCACCTGGCTCCTGCCATCGGATCAGCGCGGTGCACCGGCCATGGCGGCCATTGGAGGGTGAACCAACGGCAAAGGAAGACCTTTCTCTCTGTCTCTCTCACTATCCACTCTGCCTGTCAAAAAAAAAAAAAAAAATTAAAACAAAAAAAACTGAGGATCTCACAAGTGGAGAGCCTACGGTCACATCTGGAGATCCAGAAAGCCAGACTAAAAAGTCAAAGCAAAGCCAATCTTAGTATTCACGCACGCCTCTGTCCTTTAACTCAATTTTACGTTAATTATAACGAGGAAAAAAAAAAAAAAAAAAAAAAAAACAGAAGCCCTAGGCAGCTACAAGAAGTCAGACGCCGGCTCAACTGTGGTAAAACCTTCGCAAAGGTCACAGGAGATAAAAGCCAGGGCCGAATGGAACGGCCCAGACTGGCGGCGAAGTAGCCCCCAGCCCCCAAGGCGAGCCCCCAGAGCAGCGTGCCTTCACGCTGTTTCTCAACCAGCTGAGCCTGTTTAACCCGGGATCCGTGTTCCCCGGGGCGGAGCTCTGCCTCTGCTGTGGGACCTCGCAGAAATTAAGACCTGGACCAAACATGAACATGAGGGAGGGTGCCACCTAAATTTCAAAATCTGCCCTGGCTTCTTATAGGAATACTTGCAGAAAAGGCTTATATTTGGCTGATATTTTATGCTACAGAAAAGTAGGCTTTTTCTTCTTTCTAGTGGTTTAAATTTCAGTAGATCAATTCAGGAAATCTGAAAAACTGGGTTCCTGGTTGTTTTCCCTCTCTGTGAAACTGGACTGCATTTCTTATACTTTAAACTTCAAATAAACTTGTGTTTTTCTTTCTCCCTTTCTTACTTCCTGCCTCTTTGAATCCTATTATAAGATGTTTTTACCAATTTTACATAATTTAAGGCATTTCTTTCTAAAAAAAATTTATTGGTTAATTTGTGCGGCAGAGTTACAGAGAGAGGGAAAGACAGAGAGGTCTTCCATCTACTGGTTCACTCCCCAAATGGCCACAACTGCCCGAGCTGGGCCAATCCAAAGCCAGGAGCTTCTTCTGGGTCTCCCATGCAGCTGCAGGGGTCCAAACACTTGGGCCATCTTCCCCTGCTGTCAGACCATTAGCAGAGAGTTGGATTGAAGAGGAGCAGCTGGGACATGAGCCAGTGCCCACATGGGATGCTAATGCCAAAGGCAGAGGCTTAACCTACTGTGCCTCAGTGCCAGCCCCAGACGAAAATTCCTTTAAACTTAAAAATACAGTGCAATATCTTTTTTTAAAAAAAAAGATTTATTTATTTGAAAGTCAGAGTTATACAGAGAGAGAAGGAGAGGCAGACAGAGAGAGAGAGTGGTCTCTCTCTGCTGGTTCACACTCCAGTTGGCCAAAATGACTGGAGCTGCGCTGACCCAAGGCCAGGAGCTTCTTATAGGTCTCCCATGCGGGTGCAGGGACCCAAGGACTTGGGCATCTTCTATTGCCTTCCCAGGCCATAACAGAGAGCTGGATCAGAAGTGGAGCAGCTGGGACTTGAACCAATGCCCATATGGGATGCTGGTACTGCAGGTGGCAACTTTACCCACTGTGCTACAGCGCCGGCCCCAGCAATATTTTTTGTTTCACGCATTAGTACCTGGTACACAGCAAGCTGTTAAAATGCTGTGAGAAGTGGCTCTTTAACATATGAAAAATGTTAAACCTAACTCATAATAAGGAAAACAGAAATTGGGATTACATTGGTAGTTTGCTAACTCACTGTATTGGTCAAAAAAACATGCTTTCACGCATTGCTGAGGGGACTGTAAGTGGCACAGATGCTGTGAAAAGCAATTGTCAGTATTCATTAAAATTACAGTATGCCCCCCACTGACTCCTTCCTTCCCTGGCATGGCCACAAGGTTATCATAACATTGATTGTGGTGATAAAAGGTTAGAAAGCACATGAACATCCATCAGTAGGGAGCTGGGTCAGCCCATGATGGAGTATTTACCCAAGAAACATTAGTCTGCTCCGGAAGAGAACGAGGAAGCTGTTCATGGGCAGGTATGGCAAGTTCTGTGTGACATAAAAAATAAACCCGTGCCCGCTGTGTCCACTGTGCTCACGATTTATGTGAAAGAGTGTCAGAGAATATACAGAGAGCATGTTGTACTCATTTATATACGTATAAAATAGTACATTTTACTCATTTACTTGTATATGTATATATGTATATTAACACACACATAAACATACACACATAACCATTTTTTGTATGCATCAAATGTCTCCAGAACGCTACACAAAATCTAATACTATTCATCACTTTTGGAGGTAAGAACTGACATGGAAGAAGGTTTTCACTGTGAACTATTTGAATAATATGGATATCTTAACTGTTTAGGAAAAAAAATTATACACACACACACACACACACACACACAAGCATGCCGTGAGATTTTCACTGTGTTTATATCCTGTCCTCCAACCTTTCTCTCCATCGCTGTTGCCTTCCTGCTCATCAAGAACCCACCTTTTCTGGGCCTCCTCTCAGATGACTTCTTTCCTGAAATAAAGGTTATAAATCTCCTTGAGAATTAATCTTAGGTCATTCTTCTAAGTCCACTGGTGCTTTCCATTATTTTTGTGCTAATTGCATTTCTGTCTAAAAATTCACCTACTGAAGTCTTCGTTATGACTATAAGCAGCAGAATAAGCTGGAGGGAGATAGAACTGTTTAGAGAAACCGATACTGTTAATGACAGAGAGAAAGCAGAATTTTTAAAAATCTTTTGTTTCTATTTTATTCATGAAGGCTATCTTCAACTTGAAAAAGATAAAGAGGCAGGATGAATTTATTTTTTCAGTAATTGCAGAGTGGGTCCATGGGACCAGTTCTGTCCCTAGGGAAAATTAGAAACCATGGGTGGGGGCTGGCGTCATGGTGCGGCAGGTTAAGCTGCCACTGGGGACACGTGCATCAGTGCTGGTTCAAGTCCCCGCTACTGCACTTCTGATTGTTTCCTGCTCATGCATCCTGGAAGGCAGCGTGTGAGGCCTCAAGTCTTGTGCCCCTGCCACCCACATGGGAGACCTGGATGGAGTTCTGGGCTTCTGGCTTTGACCTGGCTCAGCCCTGGCTGTTGTAGGCATTTGGGGAGTGAACCAGTGGATGAAAGATTCTCTCTCTCTTTCTATCTCTGTCTCCTTCCCTCCCTCTTCTTGTGTGTGTGAATGTGTTGCTCTGCCTTTCAAATAAATCAAAATATAGATTTAAAAATATAGATGAAATATGAACATATGCTTGAAGATACCGAGAGATAGCAATATAATGAAGAATTTCCAGGCTGTGATCTGGAAGAGAGGTATAAAGAGAGTGGTCCAGAGATGAGAGTCTCTTTGGGGGCTCCTTTGTCCCCTGGGGCAAATAAAATTGGAAATCTGAGTGGAGATGCTGAATGGCAAATGCCTTTCTGGACCAAAGTAACAGGGATTAATGTTGGGACTCAGTAAATAGGGGGAAGCCTGGGGAACCCTGGTTCCTCTGCAGTGGGACCTTGAAAGGCTGTGCCCTAGAAGGAGGCCTTGGCAGAGACTCAAGTTCATGAATTTGGTTGAATTGACCCAGTGTCTAGTTAGTGCCCCAGGTATCTAATGGAAGCAAATGCAGATCCTCTCTGAAGGCTCACTGTAGGCTTCAAATTACCTCTACCATTTGCAAGAACAGTTTCTGGCATGTATTAAAAAAGAGTCGGCACGGGAAGAGACAACGTGAACAAAAATCAAAAGAAACAACAGGCAGTAAAAATGGACCCAAAGGGGTCCCAGATTTTGGAGTTACCAGTTAAAACTGCTGCAAAACCAAAGCAATGAGAACTGTTAAAAGTAGCCATAGAAAATGTCAGTGTGCCATCAAACGAGTAGGGATTTGACTGACATCTGACTTGTGCACAGAGAAATAAATGGTAGGTTTTTTTTAATAGTACTGAAAGAAGATGATGACTAATGTAGAATTTTTAAAGTGAAAGTAATATTCAAGAATGAAGGTGAGGGGCTGGTGCTGTGGCGTAGCAGGTAAAGCCGCTGCCTGTGGTGCCAGCATCCTATATGGGCGCCGGTTCAAGTCCCAGCTGCTCCACTTCCAATCCAGCTTTCTGCTATGGCCTGGGAAAGCAGTAGAAGATGGCCCAAGTCCTTGGGCCCCTGCACCCAAGTGGGAGACCAGGAAGAAGCTCCTGGCTCCTGGCTTCAGATCAGTGCAGCTCTGGCCATTGCAACCAGTTGGGGAGTGAACCATTGAGTGGAAGACCTCTCTCTCTGCCTCTGCCTCTCCTTTCTTTGTGTAACTCTTTCAAATAAAGAAAAAAATCTTTTAAAAAAGTATTTTTTGTAAGATAGTCAAAACCAGGATTTATTGCCAGCAGAGTTACATTAAAGGAATAAATAAATCCTTGGCATATTCAGAGTGCTCCTGGGTGGCTTCCCATCCAGCTCCCTGCTAATGTGCCTGGGAAAGCAGTGGACGATGGCGCAAGTGCTTGGGTCGCTGCCATTCATGTGGGAGACCTAGATGAAGTTCTCTGTTCCTGTCTTCAGCCTGGGCCAGACCTGGCTGTTGCAGCCATTTGGGGAGTGAATTAGCAGATGAAAGATGTGTGTGTGTGTGTGTGTGTGTGTGTGTCTCTGTCATTCTGCCTTTCAAACAATGAAATAACTCTTTAAAAAAAAAAAAAAAAGCTCCCAGATGGAAGGAAAATAGTTTGATCTCACTCATGATTATAAGTGTAAAAAGCTATCAACATAATATTAGCAGACTGATATATATGGTAATATAGATGCCTGGGGCTGTCGCTGTGGGACAGCGAGTTAAGCCGCTTTTGGCAGTGCCAGCATCTCATATGGCTGCTGCTCTGAGTTCTGGCTGCTCCATTTCTAATCCAGCTCCCTGCTAATGCTCATGGGAAAACAATGGAAGATGGCACAAGTCCTCAGGTCCCTGTAACCAGGGGAGACCCAGAAGAAGCTCCTGGCTCCTGGTTTCAGATCGGCCCAGCTGTGGCCATTGTAGCCATTTAGGGAGTGAACCAGTGGATGGAAGACCTCTCTCTCTCTCTCTCTCTCTAACCCTGCCTTTCAAATAAATAAATAAATCTTTAAAAATATATGAATATATAAAAAAATATATGAATACATACATATATATATATATCCAAGTTGAGTTTTTCTGGGATTGCAAATTTATTTTGGCATTTTTAAAAAGGCATTGTTCATTTGATTTTTTTAAAGAGATTTATTTAATTATTTGAAAGGCAGAGTTAGAAAGACAGAGACAGAGATCTTCCTTCCACTGGTTCATTCCCCAAATGGCCATAATGGCCAGAGTTGAGCTGATCTGAGGCCAGGAGCCAGGAGCTTGTTCTGGGTCTACCATGTGGATGCAGGGGCCCAGGTACTGGGCCATCTCCCACTGCTTTCCCAGGTGCATTAGCAGGGAGCTGAATCAGAAGTGGAGGAGACCCGCCATGTCTGATTTCCAGTTTGGGTCAGGTTCTGCCGATTTGGCCTAGATATGCGGTCCCGGTTTCTTTTGGGTGCGGCCTGGTGTCTGTGGGCGCGGCCGGCCCTTGGCCCCAGCCGCGGGCCTCTCAGCTGTGGTCACCCGGCAGTGGGGGAAGCTGTTTACACGTGGCAGGCCTTTGCGAACCTTTCTGAAGTGCCAGGCAAGGTCTGACGCCCCATTGCAGGTCAGGAGGCCTGAGGGGGTGGCGGCCACCAAACTCCTGAGCAAGAAAGAGCAGGAACTGCGGGAGATCGAGCACCTGCTACGGGATGAGAATGCAGATTTAAGGAGACTTGCAGAGAATGAAGTAACTCTGTGTCAAAGAAATTACACAGCTGAAGCAACAGATCCTTTTACTTTTGGTTCCCTCAGAAGAAACAGATGAAAATGATTTGGTCCTGGAGGTAACTGCAGGAATCGGGGGTCAGGAGGCAATGTTGTTTACTTCAGAGATGTTTGATATGTATCAGCAACATGTTGCATTTAAAAGATGGCATTTTGAACCCCTGGAATATTTTCCAAGTGAAATAGGTGGCCTTAGACATGCATCTGCCAGCATTGGGGGTTCAGAAGCCTATACGCTCAGGAAATTTGAAGGAGGTGTGCGCGGACTACACAGAGTGCCAAAAACAGAGAAGCAAGGCCGCGTCCATACTAGCACTATGACTGTAGCAATACTACCCCAGTCTACTGAGATTAACCTGGTGGTTAATCCTAAAGATTTGAGAATTGATACAAAACGAGCCAGCGGAGCAGGGGGGCAGCATGTAAATACCACAGACAGTGCCGTCTGGAGAGTTCATCCTCCCACAGGAAGAAGAAAAAGAATGAGAAGGAAATGAAGTATTCCTTAATAAATAAAGAATATTTTTCTATTAAAATTCTTTCATTCTCATAACAATATTCAGGTATTGTTTCTGAATGTCAACAAGAGAGATCTCAACTGAAAAATAGAGAGATGGCCATGAAGAAGTTATGTGCA